>NC_052961.1:23134990-23446740 GCF_013358895.1 Oreochromis aureus | reverse complement strand
TGCCAGTGGAACCAGATCACTGGTTTTCATTGTTTATGTGGCTGCTGATAGAAGGAGCAGGATGAATTGTGAAGTATATTTGCCCATACTCTGCTTAGATTCAGCCAAATGCTGCAAAACCAATCAGACAGCTCACAATGGATAATGACCCCAAAGCAAACTGCAAAAGGAACTCAAAGAAATTAGATATTACTCAGTGGCCAAGTCAAGTCACCTAATTTAAACCAAATAGCAAGCGTTTCAGTTAAAAATATGTCCTTATCCAAAAACCTGGACATAACTGCATCTACCCACAGCTCCCTTGGTACCATATACAAAGCTGATAAGACTACAGATAGGCTCTTTTATCTAATGTTCAGAGAAACTACTTATATTTTCCTTAGAATAATAATGCATCCAAATCGTGATAACTGTCTGTTCTTACACTGATGTACTTTTATAAGTACAGCACTAAGACAAAAACCCAGAGACCTGTAACATTAACATTACTTTACACAATACCAACTGTGAAACAGTATCACTTTGTAGTGAATACAAGGAGAAAAATCATGATTTAACCAGGGTACCATGGCACACGTGCACACACACACACACACACACATATATACAGTATATATATATATGGTTGGTGTAGCTGTTGATTGAGTAAAAGAATATCTAAGTGCACTGGATCTTGCCCTGCCTATAAGCCACCAAATAAAAATAAACACTGAAAAAAAAAATCCACATGTGTATCATTGCTCCATGCTTTATCTTATGTTTACTTGACCTTAGAAGTAGGATCCCATCAGATTCGTACCAGCCTGATACATAACGTGCTTTGCTGTTTGCTGTGCAGATAGACCCCTATGGCTTTATCTGCCTTGTCGCCTGACATCTCAAAGTTAGAACTGACACACACAAAGAGCTGCCACTTTAAGAAGAGACGAGCAATCAAGGCCGCAGTCAGAGCGTTGAGACAGTCCCATCAGCTAGTCCTAAGTCCCACCTTATCGTGAGACTTAGCAGTAGACAAATAGAGATAATCCCATCTTCAGACAACACAAGTAGGAAATAGGGAAATGGGGAAATGGGTCACGGTGGCAAACTAAACTTCTAATACCTCACCAGGTGGCTCACCTTGAGGAAGTCTCCTCCTAGGAACGACAACATGGCCAGGCAGTGGGCCACCACTGCAATCCGTGCTGGGTCTTTTCTGGTGTCTTTCTGCTCAAACTCCAACATAGTTCTCAACATCTCATCCACTTCAACTCGCTCGGCTTTGTCTGATTGAAAGGCATGGACACAAAAAAAAGCATGTCGTCTAGTTTATTGTGATCTCAAACATGCTTTACCACCTCAAACAATGAAAGAAAGCAAGTGACATGCATGTGTTCAAGTTTGATCAAAACAAACGCCTGTCTGTATGTCTGTGTTGTCCCTTGTAAACATCCCAGATAGCATGGGAAACTGTTTTGCTGACAGGCTTAGCATTATATGTAGGGCAGCAGCTGTGATACTGGGCAGTGGCATGGATGCTGCACAGCCACAGTAGTGTCAGCAGTGGTCTCTAGTCAGCTCTAAGCAAGCTTGCGTAAATCTGGGGTTTAGCTTTCAGATTGCACAGCAAGACACACTCCAAATATAGAAGTGTTGACCTTATTTTTTCAGTGATACTCCAGTGGAGCTGTTGGCTGTTGACAGTTTGGAGCATGAATGATGGACTGGTGATGTTATTGTCTGATTCTGCTGAACCGCTGAATTGACTAGATTGGTTTTATAACCTTTTTATACCATATATACAAAACATATATGCAGAGTGGCTGCAACAAACCATAAAAGGAGTCCACCGGTGGATTTTGGATGCTTTCTTTGCGAGTCTCGAGATGTCTGGTCAGGTGACGGTGCCAAATACGTGCCACCTACAATATGAGCAAAAGAGTATGAGTAAAAGGCATAGAAGATAAATTTAGTCTCAAGAGCAATTAGAACATAACTGACCTCAGAGTACAAGGAACGAACAGTGGGCATCTTCCCCTGCTTGGTAAACACATCAGCCATGAGAAAGTAGCCCCGAGAGGTGACTGTGCTATCCAGACCATACTCCTCAGTAGCAAAGTAGATCTGGGGAAATCAAGTTATATACATACTGATGCATACGACACAAAACATGTGCAAAGTGCTTATTGTTGCATTCTCTGTTAAAATGATCTCACGCTGCTTAAGTAATGTTGAGGTCCAGGTTTTGGGGAGGCCAGTCCGTAACTGATCTTGTTCCATTGTTTGTTGTTCTAACCAGGTTTGCTTTTACTGCACTTGCAGTGTATTTGAGCATCAATGTCATGCTGATAAACCAATCAGACACTTTCCAGATGCTTTTGAATGGTGGTATTTGACTGCTATCATTATTTCAATCAATTTTGACAAGATCCAAATCATCACTCCACCATGTTTTACAGATGGCTGTAGACACTCCTCAGGCTTTTCTCACTGTTTCCCTTCCTTAAAAATTTCTGCTTGTCAGCCTTCAACTGCAACTATTTTTGATGGTTAATAAACCGTAGATGGATCAACTCAAGGGCCAGATGGTTCTCTTAGGTTATGTGACAAGTAGATCGTTTTTCTAGGCCACTTCTTCTTTTGAGTTCCCCTTTTCCAGTTTCCTCATTTTTCTTTTAGGACACACAGCACACCAGGACAAGATATGCCAAGTTTTCAGCTTTTCAGAAATCACTTTGTTAGTGCAAAAATACTATTTTGTACCTCCCACATTGTGCTGTCTTTGGCATTTTGCATAGCTTCAAAAATGATGTGCTTTTGTGAGAGGCTGCTAGTAACAAAGTACCTGAACAATGAAATTGGCTCTTTGCTAAGTTGTCTGCTTTGTGTAGACATAACACTGGTTCATATCTTTGAGTTAGGTGCCATAGTTATGCTTGAATGATTCACGGGTCAATGTTAAATGGCTTAACAAACAAGCAAAAAACCCTCATTCTTGTGAGAAGAGTCAGGTACAAGGACTGGATTAAAATGAGTAAAAAGAAAACCTTGAAAACTATTGCTCAACACCCCTTTAAAATTCCAAGAAACTCTAATTCAATACACAATACTGTATCGTACTCAAAAAAACATGCTCGAGCAATAAACAAGCCGTTATGGATTTCATTTGGTTAGCAAATTGCTTCTGCTCCTCACAATATCAATAAAGTTATGAAACCGGTAATGTGCTAATTATGACACAGACATCATTTGCAAAGTTATGCAACGCAGTCTCCAGGTCTCCGGTCGCCACATGGAGGCGGCCCAGGCTCCTGTGGAGCTGGTGGTGGATTGTGAGACCACATTTTGGACTCTTCAACACTGCCCACTCTGCCTGGGACAGGAAATCTGCCACAAGGTCTAGATTACCCAAACCTGGAGATGCACACACACACACACACACATGGTCATGCATGAAACATCACACGATAAGAGAACATTTGAACTGAGAAGCCATTTTGTGCTTGTTTCTCACCCATGTTGGCTTCAGCCAGCAGCAGGTAGGCAGGGACCAGCTGGACGGTGTTAGGGCCATGAACGTCTATGGAACAGCGCAGGCAGAGTTGAGCAGCAGGCAGAGCCTCTTGGTGTTTTCCCTCAGATAGCTTGCTTTGAGCCACCAACCTGCAAATCTCAATAAGCTCTGCCTATATAAGAAATCAAATCCAAGATAGGCATCAAATTAAAATATCTTATTTCCTCTTAAAATAAAACACTATCTCAGTTGTCTATACACTAATGCCTCTATTTGACTGTTCCGCTCAGCTGTAACACATATTTTTTCCAGAATCTATATTTCCAAAATTAAGAGCTACAACCTAGACCTGGACCTTGTGCACCATAATGACAAATCATATAAAGAAAAAGGGAAAATAAACCATTCAAGGAATAATAATATAGTCCTTTTTTGTATTTTCTTTGACAGTAAGAAATGCAACCTATACTCAAACTTCAAAATTTCATATTTTTTTTCTCCTAATATGTGGTGCCAGTGATTTCCACGCATCCTCACCTTTTTAATTTGTGCTTCAGTGTGACTGGTCTGTTGGAGACTGCGGAGTGTCAGGGCGCGGATGGGAACAAGAAGCTGACAAATTCTCTTGTGGATCCCCACCCAGTCAGCCTGCTGGTGCTCTGCAGCACTGGGTGTTTTAAAAACCACAGGTCATACGGTCATATTTATATTCTCTTAAGCCACTTCAGGACTTTGTGAGAAGCATTTTTATGCATAATAAATCTCCCCCATGCACACTGAGGCTGATGTTTTCCTGGCAATGAAGCTATTGATAAAGAATCACGATTTATGACATAAGCTGAGCTGCAGCTCATACTTGTTGAGAATGATTTAAACATATGGATCAGGCTCACCTCTCTTGTCCAGACAGATACTATATGTGTGCTTGACTGTAAAAATCTCTCTGTGCAGTAACAGCTTGTTTGGATTCTGCTAACATTTTCAGGGCAGAGTCTCTCTGATTCAGGAGAGATATCATCTGAGCACACAGAGGGCATACTAAATTATATGCCATTACATAACTGGTCTGTAATTTTGTTCATCTGGCTCTCCTCTTCTGCACACTTGTGTGGAAACTGTCCTGCTTTTCAGCTGGGGTTTTCCCCCCTACTGTGAAAAATGTGCGCTCATTCCAGTGTACTTGTGGTTATATGGTCTTCAGTGTGAAGCAGCGAGCTGGACCTAGAAATCTGACCATGTCATATCAACAGTAGCACTGACACAGCTTGTGCTTGTGAGAGTACAGAGACAGACAGAAAGGCACACACAGAGATAAACACAAATCAAGTGGTCTCTTCAGGATGTACTCTCTTGTCCCCGCTGAGCTTTCTATGCAAAATACACCAAACAATCACCACACACATAACTCGCATGCCAAAGTAGGATGACTTAAGACTAAACCATTTTAACCTAAAGCCCTATTCTGACCCAGTTGTATTGCTCTGGCTCAATCCATGACTGGGAATAGCTCAGTATGTTTGCTTCACGTGTAATTAAAGACTTTAAGAATCCTGAGAACCTGATTCTTATTGTCTGAGATATATATATGTGTATCTATATTTATATCTATGTTTTTTTTAAGTAAAACCAAAAATTGTGCCTCTCATTCGCCCATTTTAAAGGCTGAAAGGATGGCAGCCACAATAAGTGTCTGTAAGCTGCCTGAGACTGGCTTTAGTTGCTCATCCCTTTCCATAAATCCCCACAGGGAGTGATCTCGCCACATGCTCCTCTTCACTACCCACATTGTGTGCCAACGGGGAAACTGACTAGCACCATGTTATGGTCTGGAACCGCATATAAAACAGTGTCAAAGAAGGTAACGTCGTGTTTACATAAAAGCTGAAGCTCAGCAAATTATATTATGAAAACAACACGCAGGCAACAGAACAAAAATAAGCGTTGTGGTAATGTATTTTCCAGCTGTTCCGCTCCCTCCTCATGACAATCACACTAAAACGCCCTCCTTACCAACGTGTTATGTATGTGTGAGCGTGGGAGGGGGAAAAAACATGGCGAACGCTGCCACCTAGCGTCCAACCCGTAAACACGGTTCTGACCAAACCATATAAACTAAACACAATACATGCCTTTTAAAAATATATATATATATATATATATATATATATATATATATATATATATATATATATATACCTATATATATAAATAACGGGTCAGTCGTTAGCACGGGCATAGCCCTGATAAACTGAGCTTACCAGTAAAAAGTGACTCGACACTTGCTACATTGCAGGCGGGCTTCTCTTTGGCAAAGCTCGCAGAACTTTTCCGCTCCTTTGGGCAAGGCAAAAGGAATTATCGCGGACCCTTGAGATTCAGCTTCCATTATTGCTACGAAGCTCGTTTACGAGTCGGTATGAGCTTAATTTTGCAACATAAAAAGTAGCTTTTAAGCTATTAGCTTCCAAAGCTAGTACCAATTAGGTTTCCCTGTTTAGTTTATGGTTGACATGGCAACAGCCTCAGCAGTTTCCCTCCCTGATGTAAAGCTGGTTTGAAAACATAATAGAGACTTAAAGCTTTGTGGTTTTGTCCGATATTTATTAAGAATATATATTTATACATAAAAAATATTAGGGGAATAGGCAAATTAAAAGAAATTCAAATGTCTCTTAATAAGGCCAGTGTCACTTACTTATGGATTACTTTATGTGGTTGGCACATGACAGTGAACAGTAACAGTGAATAACAAAATACTTTTTGCAGTGAAAATGTCTCAAAATAGGCAAGCATTAAACCTTTTATATCCTAAGTTTTTTTTTTCCTCTCAGCATACATGTCTACACAAATAAAAACATCAGCAACATTTTAAGAAACATAACATAGGCACGTGCCTCTTTCCAACAATAGATGGGGTTGACATTGTGTTCCTTTTTTAGATCACTACTTCTTGCGCAGATGGATGTATAAGACGCCGCTACACAGCAACAATGGGACACACACCCAAGCCAGGATGAAGCAGTAGCCAAAGTGTCCTGTCAGCTTCTTTTCAAGGATTTCCTTGTTGTGTATTGCGTAGATGAGCGCTGCAGAAAAGGCTGTCAGGCCTAAAACACATACACAAAAAAACATAGACACAATAATAGTTGGTTAATGGGACAGATAGTAGAAACGTTTGTAGTGTTAGTACCTACTAATTAGGTCACATAAAGTATAGTGGGAGCAACAACAGCATATACTTTGGATGACCAACACAGATCCATGTCATTCACATTTTATCAGGAGTAGTGGTTACTGCCTCAAAGAAGACATTTAAAAACAGGGGTGATCTCAAATATTTCAGGTGACATGTTTAAAAAAATAAATGCACATATTCTAAATGACAGTGGAGAGGCAGATCTGGGGATCTCTGCTTAGACTCCCGCCCCTGCTTTCCAGATATTTTTATTTTTAATAGTATAAGTCATATGATTACAAAAAAAGAAACATTAGCATTAATCTACCAGTTAAGTTTCCACAAGCAACTTATATGTAGCAGTTTTGAGTAGCATAATAATAAGCACTATTTAATTTGTCATCCTTTTCAAATGTCCTAATGACACAGTGGCACTATATTTTGCAAGCTGCTTCACTCCACTGTTACCTCCAAAGATTTGACACAGTCCAGTGAAGTAGAAGAGACCGCCCCTAGACATGGTGAACAGCAGACCCAGGAACACCAGGAAGGAGACCGATGAGAAGACCACCGAGAGAACCATTAAGACCTGCACTGCCTGGAGCCATTCTGAAGAAGTAAACCATTCCCTGAGTCACATTTTTACCTTGAGGGAGAGCTATTTCATTTTACAGCAACAAAAACTTACGAGTTTCAGTGTTGGGTGAACACAGCCAGCTTTCTGTGGAGTTGTCATACCTGCAGCTGTGCCATAGGTCTGAGTTTTCCATCCCTTCCCACACCCACCAAGACTTAAAAAAGAGATCAGACATTACACACAGAGTCAGCTATGTCACACATACGAAAAATAAACACTCACCACTTCCTAAAGTTGACTGTTACCTTCTCCATGGTTGCAATAATCAGTATTGCCAGCGTGATGAGATGCAGCAGGGTGACAAACATCAGCAGGTACGGCATTTTTAATTACCTGCCAAAATCAAACACGACATTTTTTTAGGTTTCCTGAGCCACTGGCATCCGGCGCAGTAAAGGAAATTGTGTGTGAAGCTTTTAATGTGTTTGTTGGTTCCACAGTGAAAGCCAGTGTTGGGCACCTTTCCTGTTTTTGAAACTTTAAATGGAAAAATCTGAGGAGCTGAACAGAGTTTTCTCTGTGTTACATAAGACCACAGAGAAGTTATTTCTAAAACTTCTCTTTGACTGGGCATGTGTGTTTACAGCCTACAGCAGCAAAATAACCTGTGGACCCAGTGAAATCTAAGTAGCGCCAAAATAATTACTCAGTTAACCTCTCTGCTCTTCTGAAGGCTTCTTTCATCATGAAAAGATTAATGGTCTGAAATTAATTCACATTTAAATGCGGATTGAAGCCAAATCTACTTGTAAACTTCAAAATCAGTCTTAGGGGGAAAAAAGTGTTTTACAAAGATTTGACATTGTACTTTAGTGTACAAAACTGCTAAACTGGCTGTCATAGCAGCTAATAGTTAAGAGTTCTTTTAATTTCATAATAAATATAAATTCAAAGAGACAAAAAGCAGAGGAGGAGGAAGAAGGAGGCTTACAGGAAAAGAAGAAACAGGAAAAAATTGCCTGTAAAGATCTTTATCTGAAGGAGAGGACAATTTGGATGGGCGGTGGAGTCACAATTACTCTCAAATTATGTCATTCCGCTTGAGTTCACCCATCGCATTAAAGTGCAAAGAAAAAATCAACTGAAAATGATCATTTTTGTGTGAGAAACCTCAAATACAGATATTACAGTAACACAGTGTGTGATACAATCACTGCCTTTAGCCAGGCTGATAAATGACGTGGTCTACAAATTGTTAAATGTTATGTTGTTGGTACCTTGTTAAATCACTTGATTTAACAAGATATTTAGAGAAGTTGCTTCAAAATTCAAAGAAAGCTGTACTTACCCTGGATGTGGCTTATTCACTTGAACTAGATCTCAGCAGCTTAGCAGCAGCTTCCCCGCTCTACACTATAGTAGCCCCTCTTGGTGGTCCACTCTTTTCTCGCTTAGCCACACCCCCTTTATTTTGGTCACTTACTCCCAAAGTTTCCAGGGTGAACGCCCATTTCCTCTCTGCAGCACAGAGCTCCCTTTTGCCCTGACTCGTCACCATCCAAAAAAAAGTCTCAAGTGAGACCCGCCTATATGCAGTGGAGACACATAAAACCACATGAAAAGATTTCTTCAGTAAACAGCCCACTTAAAGTGCTCTCCGGTGTACGTGCTGCCCTACCTCACTCATTCATGTTGGTGTAGACATGAAAAATAAACACTCAGCTGCAACATAGCCAGTAGAGACTGCGCTTGTCGCACATAGAAAACGTGGGGTTTATAAAACAAATGGCATAGACTGTTCAGGCATTTATATTAATATGAAAACACTGTTTAGAGCAAGGGTGTCAAACATAAGGCCACGGGAGCCAAAGCTAACTCAAATTCAGCCCACGGCATGAGTTTGGAAAATGTGAAGGAAGGCATCAGTTTTGAACTTTAAACTATATTTTCTTAATTTTTCTACATTCATACTACAAAAAAGTATTTAAGTAATAGAAAAACAATTAGGTTTGACAGGATTTTTTTCAGTTAACTACTACATAAATTTCAGGGGGATTTTTTAGCAAGAAAAAAATTGTTGTGACTTAGCAGAAATCTGTTTTCTGGGCAGATAGCTACCAGAGCCTTTCCTGCAAGTGTGCAAATTTATTTATTACAACTTCAGCCAACTTTTGTAATAAAAGTTTTTATTACAGCTTTTCACAGTTTCACAGTTTCACAGGGAGAGAGCAGAGTTGTTGGGGAGTGTTTGTAGACAAGTTATTGTCTTCTGTGCAAAACCTGGGTGACTGCAGCAATCTGCTACCGACCACAGTAATGTCGTGGAGGTTTTACAGATACCTCTTTGTGACTAATTTCAACTTGCAACTGCCCTCTGGCAACCATTGTCAGCCAGGCTGGGAATATAGATTTATTCATCACCTGAGTGAGTGGGGCCTTATTAATTTACCATGGGGCTCAGGTGGTAGAGCGGGTCGTCTATCGATTGTAATAGCGGTGGATCTGACTGTGACCCAGTCCAGCTGTTGATAAGTAGAGCCAGGTGTTGCCTATCAAACGCACTTGATTTAAGAGATCATCAGCAACTATGACAGCTCTATAAAAGCTGAAGTTTTGGCAGCATTCAGCTGCATGCCAATACAATGTCAGCACAATGCCACAATATTCCCAGGAGTGGACATTCCAGCAAAAGTCACCCCAAGGTCAAACCATGCAATGCTTAGGGAAATTCCACAAAACCCAAGAGCTGCATCTGAGACTCTACAGGCCACAAAAAGACTTTAAAAGTTGAAGTTCATGACAGGACAATTAGAAAAAGACTGAACAAGTATGGCTGTTTGGAAGTTTAAAAGCGCTGCCAAGAGGAAAGTTTCTTCTCTCTCTAAAAAAACCCCTAAAACAAAACATAGCAACACGGCTTAGGTTTGCAAGGCTGCACCCAAACAAATCCCAGCACTTCCCCAGGCCTACAGTTTGTGGAAGTTTGTGGTATTTTCCCCAACAGATTTGTATAGATTTGGAGTAAAATAAATTTTTACTGCTGCAGGAAAGTCTGGAGGGTTGCTGGCCTAACAATAGCTTTTAGAGCTGTCCTCTGGGCTCTAAATAAAAGTGGATTAATCAAGGAGCATGACCATCCAGTTTATTTTTCCTGTGAATGTTATGATCAGCCCTTTTTGATTTGCTCTCCCTGTTCTGTTGATGACGTTTTGGCTAGCTAATCATCATCAACTTTTTTTTAGGCTTTGGTTCTGGCAAATTCTTTGGATGGCAATGCTTTTAACACGACACTAAGTGAGCACTCTCCTCTGCTGTCACCCATTGCTGAACTTTCATCCCCAAAGCAGCAGGTGGCGATGTTGCGCTATGAGCCATAGCTCAACAGTCAGAACAGGCCGCTTAAAGCAGTTATGATTTATATTATACTGGTTAAGTATTTGGACTGTATTGTGTAACGTTCATTTATTGTTAAGAAAACAATAAACTTGGTTTGAAAAAAGTTTTGTTGTATGCAACGATGTACACTTTTATTTAGAGCCCAGAGGACAGCTGTAAAAGCAATTGTTGCTACCCTTCTGTTTTAGAGAGGTAATAGTGGCATTGAAGTCCATCACTCTACGGTGACAGACATTATTCAGCAGTGGAAACATTCAAGACTGCTGCCAATCTTTCTAGAAGTGGAAGTACCAGCAAATTCACTGCAAGGTCAGACTATACCATTAATCAGCAAAAAAACCCCAAGTGCTACATCTGAGACTCTACAGACCTCAACCTCGTGAGAGCACAATTAGAAAAAGACTGAACAAGTATGGCTCGTTTGGAAGAGTGGAAAGTGTCTGACCTCTTAAAAAGAACATGGCAGCATGGCTTAGGTTTGCAGTGCTGCATCTGAACCACATTTGGACTTTTTGAGATGTCCTTTGTTGAGATTAGACTAAAGCGGGGACATAATACACAGCACAGAGTTTGGGGAAAACCAAACACACCATCAGCACAAACACCTCGTACCAACTGTTAAGCACGGAGGTGGAGGAGTGAGGATTTGGGCTTTGATGTTGCAGTCACCAGACCTGGGAACCTTGCAGATACTGTATAAAGTGACAATGATGCAAGCACGCCCACAAATTGACAACACGGTGGCCGAAAAAGAAAAGAATTATTGTGTTGCAATGCCCCAGTGGTGTGACCTTAAGAAAGTTTTGCAAAACTAAATGCCCACAAACCTCAATGAACTGAAGCAACACTGCAAAGAAAAGTGTGCCAGAATTCCCCCACAATGATGTGAACGACTGATAAAGCAATACATAAAACGATTACTTCAAGATGTTGCTGCTAAAGGTAGTACTACAAGCTACTGAGTCATGTGAAGACTTTCGTTTTCACGTGATCCTTGAGTTTGGGGAGCCCGTGTGAATTGCAGCCTGTTTCCTGTTCTTAGCTGACAGGAGTGTCACCCGGTGTGGTCTTCTGCAGCTGTAGCCAATCTTCTTCAAGGTTCGTTGTGCATTCAGAGATGCTCTTCTGCATACCTTGGTTGTAACAAGTTGATTCTTTGAGTTACTGTTGCCTGCTCTTTCACCCCTGACCTCAGCTTGGCATCATGAAACCTCAATGAACTGAAGCAGCACTGTAAAGAGTGGGGTGAAATTCCCCCAGAATGATCTGAGACACAGATAACATCATACAGAAAACCATTATGTCATGTTATTGCTGCTACTACACACTACTAAAGTGTGTGAAAACATTTTTTCTTTCATGACTGCATAATGCAGATGATTCTCGATAAAAAAAAGAGTAATAATCAAAGGGAAATTCCACTACAGGTGTTGTATGTATTAGCAGGCTCTTTTTTGAACTGCAGGTTTGTTGTTTATACATGCATTGTGCATTTCACAGTAATGGTGTGAATGTGTGAGAAATATCTGAGTAATGCTGGTTTAAACCGACCACTTTATAAGAAGTTTTGCTTGTGTTTACATTTGTGGAATGAAGATGAAAGCAGTAACGCAATAGTGGTTAAAGTTAACCCCGGCAGTGCTCTTGTGCCTCTGCTATGTATCAAACGCATTTTAAAACAGATCTGCATTTTTAATAATGTATAAAATCATACCATTAACATCGAACATCAATATATTTTGGACCCAATTTTTTGTTTAACAGGAGATTGTGGTATAGTGATGGTAAACATTGGACTCTATATAGATACAGGCCACTTGCTCCAGTACGCTATGTGTAGTTTGCTTTTATTCTGCAAAGTTGGGAAAAAGCACATAATTCCAGACATTTTTTTCTCTACTTTAACTTTCCCAACCTGTTTATTTTCTTGCCTTTTTTTATGAACGGGTCAACCTCAAATGTTTCTTCTACAGATATAGTTGCTTTAGTGACAAAAAGAACCAGCAGTAAGACATTAGGACTTTGAGATGGCAATTATTACATATTTTGCATAAGTAACAACAGAAATGATGATGTGTGTTTTATTCCCTACATGTCACTTTTCAAAGCAGACACTTAAAGTGTTATCCAGTGGATAAAGTGTCACATTCAGGTCCAGTCCAAAAAAGGCTATGCAGGGCCTGTACCACCTCCGACAACTGAGGAAGTTCGAGGTCTCTCCAGTGATCTTCAGGACTTTCTATGCAGGCGCTGTGGAGAGCATCCTTGCACAGAACATTGCATCATGGTACGGGAACAGCTGTGTTAATAATCAAAAAGCTCTTCAGAGAGTGATCCGTACGGCAGAACGCTGCTGCGGGGCTGCTCTCCCCTCCCTACAGGACATCTACACCATGAGATGCTGGTTTAGAGCAGCTCAGATATTGGAGGACCCATCCCGGCAACAAACTGTTCCAACTTCTGCAATCAGGCAGAAGGTTTTGCACCATCCGGGCAAGAACAGAGATGCTCGAGAGGAGCTTCTATCCTCAGGCAATTCGGGTCCGCACCCATACACAGCATCCATAAGTGACGCATACTTCTCAGCTTCACTACAGCACTAGACACTTTAACACCCACTTGCACAATGTACTTTTTCAGATTTTCAATGTAAAAATTTCCAGATTCTTTTAATAAATTCACTTAATGTATATAATGTCCTCTCTCTTTGCACAGTCGAGGAGCGTGTCAGGACACATTTCACTGCGTGTTGTACTTGTCTAACTATGCATGTGATAAATAAAAGAATCTTAAAAAAAAAATTTAAAAAAAATCACAAAATCGGTGGTTGATTTATAACAGTCTGTTTATTAAACAAGGTAAAGATACAAAGCTTTTTTTCCTTTTTTTTCTCCTTTTTTAAACACTGATAACCTTAGTTTAACTTCTCAGTCTTGGCTGTGCATATTTAGTTGTCTAGAAACTGTATATGAAACCACAATGCAAGACAGGAAAAAGTGTAATAAATCTACGCAATATCATTTCATAGAGAACATGGGTTAAACAGTTATACAGATTACAGCTCAGGAACTCCATGCGGAAGGAAAAAAAAAATGTTTTACACGACTGAATACTGCAGAACACAATACAGAGTAATGGAAATGGGATGGTAAAACAGTTAAGGCTTACATGTAAATAACTGATATAAAACATGAATATTAATAACATACAGGTAGACTAAAATAATTACAGTAAGCTCTTACATAAACCTTTACAAAAACCCAAAGAAAACATGTTTATGAAAACTTAAAAATAGGTACTATAAATGAGTAACATGTTTTACAGTACAGCAACATGTACATTTTCCCATTATCTCAAAAGAGAGAGAGCAAGTTGAAGAGGCAGGGTCTGTTGTTGGCGTAAATGTCTGTTTTCAGGCCAGTGGCTTGAGTAATAAGCTTTTATTCTTTTGAAAACATACTATATACTGTATATGTATTTTACATTATTCTCAGTTCCATCTCAAATGTAACGTCTAGCCGTAGCACCTTTTCTGAAGTGCCCTGAAGAATACAGGGTACCCTATTAGTACCATTCAGAGGTTACAGGTACAGTAAAAATACAACAAACAATACTGTGTACAATAAAAAGAATACTAAAGAGAGAGAGAGAGGGAGAGAAACAAAAACAAAAGGAGAAGATCCACCCCTGCGTAAACTCATAAAATAGGCCTACTGAATATGAATCATACTGCAGTTTATTCCAAGTAGGTAAAGCTTATTAGACGCTAAAAAAAAAAGTTGCTGGGTTTGAGTAGCTGTACAATAACTTCACATTTTGGTCCAATGGTTAGCTTTAAAATTTACTGCTCAAGTAAAAATTAGTTTAAGCTGAAGCATATTTTGAAAAAGTGGGCTGAGTAGAGTAGAGCTGGCACTGATACATGTGCAACATATATTTGAAAGTATAAGTCAAAGCTTAATGGAGCAGGGAAAGCGGACAAACACTTTTACAAGATTTGCTTTCGCTTCAAACCTCACTAAGGTTCATTATATGGCACTAACTACTGGAACGAGAGACACACCAGAAAAAAAGCAGTGTTTTTTGATCATACGTTATGATCATAAAGGTGCCATAAAGGTGAATGTTAAATATGGAGTGAACATTTTTTGAAAATAAGAACTACAAAAAAAAAACCTTCCTTCCCTTCCATCGAGCTCTGCTTTGCCTCCACAAGCCAATAGTCCAACTTCTTAATACAATCATGAAATATTTCAATTGTCATCTACCGATTGCTTTTCTTTAAATTTTGATGACCCTGTCTTTGCACAAAAAAAAAAATAGTTGAAAAAAAAAAAAAAAAAAAAAAAAAAAAAAAGAGACTGTTTTTTTGTACACAGTCGGTACTCTTAGCTGCCACGAGTAATGCCCTTTGGCATTTTCCATCCAACGAGATTGAAACAATTTGACCAAAACCACAAGGCCTAAAAGTGCTTTAAGATTATCTTTGGATGTCTCCAGAATACACCCAGCAAACTTTTTCTTTTTTTTTCCTGCTTTTTCAATTTAATATTCGGGCAAATGTCATCTGGCACGTTTTGAAAACCCATTTCATGGAAGAGAATAAAAACAAAAACAAGACAACTAAAACATTTTTTTAATGGCCAATGCATCCGGCGGTTTACATGATGCTTACGAAAGTGCTTATTAAATCTGACGCAAGACATTCTTTGCCACTCGATCCCCTGGACAATATCTGGCTGTATTTTTACATTCACAAAATAACGCTGTGCTCCTTTATGATAGACGGCCTGTGTCGAGACGGATGGAGGCAAGTCTGCTTACAAAATCTAACAGTGAATGCTCATGTCAGCTGTCATAATGCTAATGTAAGCCTTATGTAGATGGCCGTGGGTGCAGGGCCTCACAAGCTCCAGCCGAACGCTGACTCTGAATCTTGATGCTGAATGCTTGCGGAGCTCAGATGAGGGAGATGCGTATGGGGATGCTGGGGGACTCTGTCCTCTGGGGCGACTGGTGACTCACCAGGTGCTCCACCACCGTGTGTTTGGACATGTGCTTCATAAGATAGGTCTCCTACAAGAACAAGAAAACACACCAAAGGGCATAAAGATTACTGCTACAGTAATTTTAAAAGTGCCTCTACTCCAACCAGTTCAGCTGAAGTTGATATTGACAGTTGTGGTCAAAAGGATACACACACACCCACTAATATTTAATTAAATCTCCCTTGGCAAATTGCTCCTTGACCAGATCATTTTGGTAGCTTTTGGCATAATGCTGGCTGAATATTTGCACACTCAGAGTTCATTTAAATGAGTTGGTTTCCTGGCACAAACCCAGCATTTCAGCATAGTCCACAGATTTTCAATAGGGTTGAGGTAAGGGCTTTGGGAACACCATTCCAGAGGCTTAATGGGCCAATTCTAACCAAATGCAGTCCAGAATCATCATTTGAAACAACTGTATATAAGTACAAATATTTTGGCTCTGTCACTACCTTGCCAAGGTCTGGAAGAAGACCCAAATGGGAACTCTCAAATCTGATTAAATTGTCTAGGGTGTTCAAGAACAAGACAGAAACCACCAAGGCTCAAGCCTGCCATGAACTGGAAACTGCTGGAACATCAGAATCACTGGTCACAATGAAGCAAGGTTTACTTCTCCTTGGACTGAGAGGGTGCTGACCAAGAAAGAAGCTCCTTGTTTAAACTTGATGCCTTCAAGCTCAACGAAAATTTGAAGCTGGTCAACAACGATTAAACTATCTGGGCACAATGACATGAGGAATGTGTGGAAGAGTTAAGGTGAGGCTTTTAAACCTAAGAACAGAGTGCCAGCTGTCAAGCATGGTGGTGGTAGCATCATGCTCTGGGGCTGTTTTGCTGCCACTGGTACTTGTACAATGCACAAAGTCTATGGACCCACATAGCAAAATTGGTATGGTCCGGATCTGGCCCACACAATGTGCTTACACATGGCCCACATACCGCAAAGAATGACGGCCCTTTGGTGGCCCAGATCTGGTTTGCCAAAGGTGGCCCACACATGGGCCAGCACAAGGCCAGTTGCAGACACACTGGTGGTCCTTTGCTGGCCCATGTGTGGATTACCTCTGGCAAACCTGGTCTGGGCCACCAAAGAGCCGTCATTCTTTGCGGTATGTGGGCCATGTGTAAGTTGTCTGCAGCCATGGGCCAGTTGCAGACACACCGCTGGCCCTGTGCTGGCCCAGAACAGTTTCAGCTCTGGCCCCAGATGTCAGCCTAATGTGTACCTTAATTAAGCCATGTAATAACAACGTGCATAATAGTGCAAAAGTAACATGAGGAATCTCTGTTCAGACTGTGAATGGACTAATTCTTATATAGCATTTCTCAACTCTCCCAGATTAACTCTCCCAAACACACACTTTCGCTTAACTGAGTGCTTCCTAACTACATTCATACACATTTACACTCACGACACGCAGACTGGAGGAGCCAGGGATCGAACCATTAACCTTCCAATCAATAGCTGACCTGCTCTACTGCCTAAGCTACAGCCACCCACTGGCAAAGATGAGTAAACCCTCACTAGGTTTTGGATAAAGTGTACACTCACAAACCTGTCAAACCTGCATTTGAAACGTCGGTTACCATAGCAGTATAGTATTGCAACATGGCATTTGGGTCTTCTAAGTAAAATAGAAAAATAGGAACATAAATAGTGCCATCATTGCCAGACCTGGCCCACATCTGGTTGACATACACCCTGCCATAACACCGGTCAGTCAGAAATGCCAGCTTGATGTCAGATCCCGGCCAGACCTGTTTTCTATGAGCCTGGGCCACATAAACCAAATCACAATCGAGTCAGATGTGGCATGCCATCACATAGACAGTGCCATCTATGCCAGGCCTGGCCCATATCTGGATGACATATGTCTTATCATGCCAGAAGACAGCCAGCAGTGCCGGCTTGATACCAGATCCGGGCCAGACCTGCTTGCTATGTGGGGAATAATGAAGAAAAAATACCTCCAAATTCTTCAACTCAACCTCAAATCAACAGCTAGATGCTTGAAACTTGGACACAGCTGGGTGTTCCAACAGGACAATTATCCCAAACATACATTGAAAGCTGGATTTCGAATGGATAAAGTAGCTTCTGGAATGGTTTTCCCAAAGCCTCGACCTCAACCCTACTGAAAATCCGTATACTACGCTTAAAACAAAGTTTTTTCTTATTTGTATTTAAGGCTGGTGTGCTGCTGGAACCATAATTTCCCTGAGGGGACCTACACAATGGATGAAGTTCTCTTCTCTTCTATTCTCTTCTAAAATACAGGTCTGTACCAGGAAACCAACAAATTCTTGCTTTTAAAAGTCGTTAAAGATATATGCTGCACAATCCTTCCACGGAAAAGAAAACTTCTGACCACAACTTTATGTTTGCCCAGATTCTCTTAAGATAGCTGGTAAAGGACATCAAAGATCAGTGCCTGCATTTCAACACTCAGTCAAACTTCAAATATAATCACAAGCTCTCAGCTGTTGGTCAGGATGTAGAGCAGGTTATCTTCCAGTCGGAAGGTCAGTGGTTCAGTCCCCGGCTACTTCAATTTGCATCCAACTCCAAATCCAATTTATTTATATAGCACATGTAAAAACTGAAAGTTTGCCCAAAGTGCTGTACAGAAACAAAGGAGTAATTTGTCAATGTCAAAGTATCCTTGGGTAAGACACTGAACCCTGAATTCCCCTTGATATATTCGTGTGAGTATGTGTCAATGTTAGACAACGGGCTTAGGCACACAATAAAACACTATATGAATGGGTGAATGACACCTGTAGTAAAGAGTGCTCAAAAAGAGTGGAAAAGCACTATATACCAGTCAATTTACTTGTTCCTACATTTGAGTTTTCAGATTAAAGGATATGTCATCATTGTATCCTATATGTGAATTAAATTTTATCAGAATTAGTTGATAATTTTCTGATTTATGCCTGTGATCTTGACCTCTGAGCACCATAATGTAATCTTTTAGTCTTATTTGGACCAAGTATTTTGTCTGAGTCCACAGCTGAGTCATTTTCCTGACGTCTTTGAATGCCTAGAGGCTCATCAGTTCCTAGCGTTAAAGCAAAACTAATCAAAGCATAATCCAGCTTGAGGGACATTAGTTGATGCTTTCATTTCCAAGAATTCAAAGTGAAAAGTGAAACTGCCATGGACTTATGTAAAGGTAAGAACAATACAAGTTAAAAATAAAACTATGATATCAAAAACAATGATCACACAGAAATGGCCAGCCCAATGACCTATTTGGACAGGTTTAGAGGAAACTGGAGGGATGTGCATTGCAGAGTAGATATTTATATTAATCAGAATGGGACAGACATACAATGCGAAAACATAATGCTTCCGGACCTCGGTTGTAGCTTAAACATATTCTTTTAGTCCTTTTTGAATATTTGAATAGAAGCAAGGACACACTAAGGTGTTAAATATCTCAAACAGGAAACACACGACTTCTAGTCCAAGAGAGAAAAAAATATTATCAAATGTCATCGATGCAAGCAGTCTGCCAAAAAACAGGTGTGGAAAACCTGACATAGTGAATACTCGCTTGTGGTTTACTTACTGAGGTGTAAGCCCGGCCACACATGCTACAGCAGTAGGCCTTAGCGTTTTTGATGGCATGCGCTGACAAGTGGATCTGCAACGATGCAGAGTCTGAGTAGGCACGGTAGCAGTTGGGACATTTATACGGCTTGTCTTTATTGTGCTGCCTCTGGTGAGACTGTGGGGGAGAGAAAACACGGACAGAGGTTGTAGAGAAGTCCACGTAATTTGAACATTTGCAGCTTTGCATCTGAACCTTTTAATCAGGGTCAGGTCACAAGAAGAATGTCTGACTGACCTGGAGATTAGACAGCTGGGTAAAAGCCTTTTCGCATCCAGGGTGGGCACATTTATAAGGCCTATCGCCGGTGTGGATTCTGCAGCAAGAGAAGCAGACGGGAAAATGTTTTTATGACAGACGCCACTGCAAGAGAACTCCTGCAAAGAAACATCAAAGTATATTCAAAGCAGCAGATTTTCACTGCATATAAGTCACAGTCGTGGTCTATATGTAAAACATAAAAAGAGTTCCAGCAAGGAGAAAACAGATATAGCAGTAAAGGGGACGACAGGTGTGATCACCATTTAGATTTGAGATGGGCAACAGTGGAGGCAGCTGAGATCAACTTGATTTCTCACGTTTCGTGTTCACAGTTTGACCAACCTGGTATGCTGCTGCAGGTGTGACAGCTGACGGAACGAGTTCTCGCAGTAGGAGCAGTGGTAGGGTTTGATCCCCAGGTGAATGCGCAAGTGCTGGGACAGGTAAGAGGCGTTGGCGAACGTCTTGGAGCAGTGGGGACACTTGTGCGGTTTGGCCTCTGTGTGGGACTTGGAATGAATCTGCATCTCTGACTTGGTTAAGAAGGTGAGTGGGCAGACTTTGCATCTTGGGGACAAGAAGAGACAAAAAAAAGATCAGATCAAAACAATTTTGAGAGATTAAAATCTGCCTGCCTACAACTAAATAGAAAATGTAGCATAACATCAGTTTTTTCCCCACCACAGTACACAGACCACTTCAATAATTTTAACAATAATTTAAGAAAATCAGCAAGTCTTAATCACACTTTATGTCAAAAGTAGCAACAAAAACTGAAAATCAACTATAGTTGATTAACTAAGTAACACATGATTTTTAAAATCCAACAACACCAGCATTGCTAACCTCACAATTTAAGAAAAAAGCCACTTTCGACTGCTACTTTATTCACAAAATTTTTTACACTGAACAACCTTCATGATGTAATCTCCAAAAGAGTGTTTGAGGTGGGTGTGTTAACCACTACACTATGGAGCCACTAGCTTCCTTATCTAAAACTTCCAGCTGACTGACTTAAATGGGTTTTTTCCTCACAAAAAAAAAATAATTGAGCTTTTAAGTCTTTGTGATAAAAGCTTAAAATCTTAACACTAATCAGAAATTGCTGAGTCTGTCAGCTGGCTTTTATTGAAGCCTCTGGAAAGTCCTGGTTATCATAAAAAACCAACATAAAAGAAGAAGAAATATCAAATGTTTTCCCAGGTAGCAAGAGGAGGTAAATATTAGCTGACAATTTATTAGAAATTTCGGCATTGCTACATTTGTCCAGTGATCTTTCTACATGCTTTCTCCAACCATCAGTTTCTTTTCTTTAAATATCATGGGAGTGTTTTTTCCACCTTGCCTTCCTGACCTGCTATTACACAAACCCTCCTCTCCTCCCCAACACCAACTCATCCTCCTGGATGTTCTGGGAGGGTCAACCCAAGTTCAAATCTTCCATCCGTTAGCTTTACCTCATTGCAACCAGTGCTCAGACTCTTTTGGGTTCAGTCCTTTGGAGTTTGTTTGACCAACCTTTTTTTTTAGTAAGCTTTTGTCTACTCAGGTGAAAGCTGCGCTCATATTAAAGCCTCAGTATAGAGCACTTTTCTTATTCTCAAAGTTGTCTCAGGAAAATACCTATCAATGCTTGCAGACCTCATAAACCTGTCAATTTACTTTGCAAGATCAGCACAGAACCCCCCCCCCCCCAGAAAACAATAGGAGCTGCTTTCTGAATCCAACCTGTAGGTTTTGCCCTCTTTGGGTGCAACAGTGACACATCCTTGATCAGCCAGGATGGGGTAGGGCACCACCAGCAGAGGACCAGATGTGTTTTCGGCTTTGATCTTCTTTCTTCCCCGAGGTGCCTTTGGCGGGGGGCCCAACAGTCCTGCCAGGCCTCCGGCCTTCATATGGTCAATGCCAGGGCCACTAGCCAGTCCGGAGATGATATTCACAGAGGGGGCACCACCCAGGCGGTTCTGGCTGCTGGAGGTCGGAGTCGTCGGGGTCAGGGCTTCTGAGGTGCTGTGGCTGTCAGGTCGAGATGAGGGGGCCAGACCTGAGAAGGTTGGAACAAAAACTGCATTAGCAGATATGACTAATACAACACCACACTCCTCTTAAGAAACACACCAGTTTACCACTCAGTAAACACCGTGTGTGTGAGTGTGTGTGTCAATTTTTCATGACAGTTTTCTTTATATTATCACACCAGAGGCTGGCTGCCTTGCTGCATTTCTCCTACAAGCTTCACAGACGGCGTGACGGCTGTACCTGAGCGATGGTTGACCCGGCCAGTTTGTTCACTGAGGTGTCTCATTTGCCAGTCCTCCCATAATCCTTTGGCCTTTACTGCTGACTTGTCATCCATATTTCCATCTGGAAGTTATAAGGTGATGGTGTGTCAGTCAGTAAACTGTCTCCTAATCCGCACAGGCTTGATTCTACGCCACGTCTACAAATTCATTACATCAACTATCAGCCTGCAAAACTGAGGAATCACATTCAAAATGTTTTGATCTAAGAAAACCTGGCCTAGGCCTTAAAATGTGTAGCAATTATTACATCAATAACTTCATGTTAATTAAGGTTATTCTAGGGCTGTGCATCATTATAAACTGTTTCCACATTTCATTATGGATTTTTATTTGGCCTCTACCTTCACAATCTGTATATTATCACCCCGCTTCCTTAAACTCACCAGGCCACCATGCCAGTTTGAGACAGATTGGCAGCACTTGGACATATTTAACACTATTTCAGAAGAACGTACCTGGTCCAGAACTGGAGGCGGGACGAGCGTGCAGGGCGATGTCCGGCTGTCCAGAGCCCTGCGGCTGTGGGTGGTGGCCCGGAACCTGTTGCGGCTGAGGCTTTGGAACCTGCATACCGTGCTGAGCGCTACCGTCCGGGGACGAGGTGGGAACCAGCAGAGGCTGCTGAGAAGGGGTGGAGGTAGGTGGCAGGTGCAGGGGTCGAATCTTCTCAGCCATCAGCTGCTCCTTGATCTTGTTAATGAGGACCAGGTTATCCAGCTGAAAGGGTTAACGGGTCATGCTCAACAGAAAACAGCTGCCTTGTGTGAATGTCATTCATGCCATCAAAACATATTGCAGGACAGAAAACACTGATCAGCACATGGTTAGTTTTTACCTATGACAGAGGTGGGCTAAAGTAACGCCCACAAAAAGCTTTAATCCAGCCCACTCATGGTGGAGGAGCATCAATTCTGCACGTTCACTGTATTTTGCAGCACAAAGCACTGCTTTTGTAATGTTGTTAAGAATGGACTGTGTCCTAAAAGTGGTCGTCTGAACTAGCAACTTCATCCAAGCTGGGGGGGCTTAAGAGTCATACAACAGCAGTATTCCTTTGTAACAACAGCAGACCGACTAAATGTAGGAATACAGACATATTTTTAAAATTGCACTTGTTTGTCCTCAACATATCTCAGAGGTTTTGCTATCTAGTTTGTAATGCAAACGTTTTCAGGAAGCACTTGCGCTTCTTTGGTCCGGCCTGCTTGAGATCAATTTGGGCTGCGTGTGGCCCACGAACTCCAAGGAGTCTGAGGCACCCCCCTTATCTGCGAGAACAAACTGCGAGCGGTTCTCAGCGTAACAGTGGTGGACTGGTGCTGAAAGGCTGAAAAGACATTCACACATGGAAACAAATGGCAGTTGAAGGTGGAAACATCACAGTAATTACATGCTGAGCGGACTTACCTGGCCTGGCATGGACGGAGGCGGCGGCCAGAAGTATGGGTTGTTAAACCGAGGCTCTGCCATCCTGAAGTGTGTGACATTTATTTTAGTCGCTTTTCAAAGATGCACATAATGAAGTGCTCCCTTACAGAGCACTGTTGTTAAAACTGCACGCAGAGTAAGTTAATGCTTACAAACAGGCAGGCTTAAACTGTGAAGCTGAAAAATCTGACACCTTAACCACACACTGCATGTGGCTAGTTTCATATGTCATGCTTGAATTTTCTTTCAGGCCTTGTGCTGATCACATTCGCATCCACCTAGCTCTGCATCCACTTTGATGTCACTTTAAGGTGACGAGAACCATTTCTGGTACTCAGTTAGCGCCACGTATCAGCTGTTTAGACGGTTAAAGTTGCAGAGAATTTGCTGCATTCACTTCTCCGGACTGTTTGCACCACAGGCACAAATGCAGTAAGCATTAAACGAGTGGCTTCTAAATCGGCTGCTTTTGATGGATAAATGCACTTTGTTTGTTTGTTGTGATTGTTTGAAAAACAAAACTGTGGGGACAGTTGAATGACCCTCAAGTTAAGATCTGTAACAGCTGACCTTGAAACGGTTTCATATAAAAGACTGAGTCTGATCGTGACCCCTAGTGCTGTGCGATACTAAAAATTTTGGTACTGATCCGATATGAAGTAAATACAGGGCCCGTATTGCCAATACAGATACCTATACTTTTACCCTATAAAAGAAGGCTTATGCAGGGGAGAGCAGTGTTTCGTGATTTATGAGATGAATCATCATCAATGATCATCTAAAGCACGTTGGGTCGATTTCTGTTGTTTAAATGTGCTACAGCCTATAAATAGTTAATGCAAAAATGTTCAGGTATTTTTCATACTGGATGTATGAAGTATATTTTTTCATTTTAAAAATGTCCACTATTTCACACAATGCAGTGGGCTACATGCTAAACTTAGAAGATATAAATAAAGTATCGATCACGTGGCTCTAGTATCGATCCTATACCAATACCAGCGCTGGTATCAATACTATCAATATTTGATCGATCTGCCCACCTTTAAGACAGGCTTTAAAAGGCAGGGGGAAAGTATGGAAGCTAGTACAGGGCTCTTATTTTGTTGAAAAATAAAATGAAATAAATGCTTTAAGATAACTGAACTAACTAATTAAAAAGGTAAATACAATTTTTTTAATGTAACAGTAAAAACTCGCTAGATGTCAGCTCACGCTTAGAAGTCGATGTGTGTAAATCAGGCCTACAGAGTAAAAGTGACACAAATCCACGCAGCTCTGCCATCTAAATGCCACCTACAATATGCCTTCACTTCTTAAAAAAAAAAAAATACACATCAGCATGATCCTGCGCCGTTTAGCTCGGGCTTGATGCCTCTCTGCTCCTTTTGTCTGAATTCCTGCAAATAAGTGGACGTCGCTTTTGCAATTTTTCCACAAAAAACGCCGTGAAAAAACAAAACAAAACAAAACTTGAACTTCTTTGACTTTTTCGGACATGTCGGCTGTCTGGGAGCAGCTCCGGACTCGCACCGACGGAGGATTGTCCGGATCGATCCTCCCCGGTGCGACTCGACACATTCTCAGACAGTTTTCTTAAAACATTTCCAGACAAAAGAGAAACAAAAATGGCAGCCTTATTTTTATAAGGCGGGACGCCATATTCTGCAGACCCCAAATTTTTTAGGAGCATGAACATGTTGTCGTGTGGCGGGTTGGGATGAGGAGCGGCCGGAGACCAACACAAAGGTGTGTTTATCATGTCGGCATGAATGATTGTTTACGGCGAATTGCAGGTTTGAATAGCCCGGCCTCCCCACCTCTTAAAAAAACTGACACTTCCTACAACAACCATGCCCTGCAAGGAGGAAAAAAAAAACCACACACACACACACACACACACACACAGCACGGAAACGGACAAGCTTGATTCATCAGTGCCGATTAAAAATAACCGTAGCGATGCGTTAAGGTCAAAATCAGAACCGGTGCACAACGCCTCATCTCCCGACAGACTCTGTGCCATCTTAAGCAAATTTCACTTTTTTAGGGCTGCTTTTTTTCTACATTCTGTAACTTTTGGACGAATCAAAGCAGAGAAATTGCATTTTCGTGCTAATGCACGCACCGAGAGGCTACCGCTCATTAGAGAAATGCACAGCAACGGAAACATGTAAAGACATGCACAAATACCTTGTGTCCTGATTGCAGATATTGTCTTGCGAGTACAGCTATAATATAAAAGGTTGATGTTCTTTCTGCCTCCGGTCGGACCACCGCTTCCGGGTCGCTTTGTTCACTTCTGGGTGCTGCTGCTGCTGCAAGGCTCAGCACAGTGCAGTCGAGAGGGGAAATATTGTGCTAAATGTTGCTTTTGTATTTTCATACCACGACCCACTTTATTCGCGTTTAACAGCATCTCAGCAGAAGCTACGTCAACGCAAGCAGGGCCGATACATGCATTAGTGAATTTTCAAAGTGCACACATTAGCGGTGCTGTCATCGTGTGGTGAGACGACGAGCAGTTTTTCTCTGATGCCATTTCTTTAAGGAAAAAAAAAAAAAAAAGCAGTCATATTTGCTGCCCTGTCAGTACTGTTATTATAGGCGGTCCACCCAAAGCACCTTAAGAGAAACACTGAAAAAGGAAAAGATTGTTAAAAAAATATACAAAAAAACCCAAAGTATATCTTTAAAAATGCACTTCTTTGCTACTACAAATACAGTTAGCCAGATAATCCTATATCTCCAAGCTAGTTAACAATCATTTATTCTCATCCAGCTGTGAAATATGTACAAAATCAGAAAGCAATCTAATGTAACAAAAGTAGGAAAACGTAACAATTTTCCTACTTTCTTCCACAGTAAAATTTCTAATATTACAGGTAACAGGGTATTAGTTAATAGCATGTTAACATATATTTGTATTGTGGTTTACGGCATTTCATTTTATCATTTACTTTATTTCAATTTGTGTACAGGGCTTTGTTACCACTTGTCTGTGAAAGACAAGTTGTAAATAGACAGTACTTACTTACTCTTGTAGTAAATATGTAAGTAAGGTACCATAGGTACCAGTCTGGCTTCAGAGCCCATCATATCACGGAAATGGCTCTTACTAAAGTCATCAATGACCTAAAAACCAACAGTGATTCACCGAGCGTTTCAGTCTTAGACCTCGCTGCTTCCTTCGACAGTGTTGATGCTAACATTTTAATTCAAAGCCTTTATGATTCAGTTGGTTTATCAGGTCAGATTCTCATCAAACCCAAAGTGTAGACATTTTAATGTTTTACTTGGTAGTTTGAAATCTGCAGAAACAAAAATTCAGTTAGGGGTTCCTCAAGGGTTTGTCCTCGGTCCCTTAGTATTTAACCTTTACATGCCCCTGCTTGGTGTTATCATAATGAAGACGAAACACAGTTTTTTATCTGTCATTTTCATTTGAAGTGCTAACCTCTATTTTAAATTTAATAAGCTGCACTGATGACAGTAACTGCTGAATTTTTAGAACTGAACAGATACAAGATGAAAGTATTTCTTGTTGTTCCAAAAAGTCAGATAAAGAAAATTTGTTCATATTTATCACACATGAAAGAAAGTCGGGAACCTTATTTTGTTCAGTGATCTCAGTTTTGATAATCATATTAATGAGGTCACCAGAGCGCCTTTCCACAACTTAAAAACATATCAGAAGCTAGAAAATTCCTATTGCAAACTGAGAAATGTGCGAAAGGGTTCATATCGAGCAGGTTGGACTACTGTAATGCTCTAATTGCCGGATTATCCAAATTGTCAGTAGGTGGACTTCATCTTCTTCAGAATGCAGCATACGTGGAAGTTTGAAAATATTACCCCAATATTGAAGTCACTGGATTGAAGTTCTGGTTTCCAGTTCAACAGAGAACTGCCTTTTAAAGTCCTTCTATTAGTTAATGAAGCTCTCAGTGGTTTGGCCCCCAGTTCATTTCTGGTGTACTCTGTGTCTGTAACCCTATTATAACTCTCAAGTCATCAGATGCAGCTCTTTTAACTTGTACCCTGGAATTTTCATTGTCATTTTTTAAATCCACTTAACACTGACCTATAAATCACTTAAGCCTTAAATAGGCCTGTAACTCAAGGGATGAGTCAGTGTTGTGTCTACACATAACAGGCATATTAACATAGAACCGATCTGAAATGTTTTAAGGAACTTTGTTACTAGCAGCCAGCTGCAAGAAAACCAACACAAAAGGAATTTTCACAGATAAAGTGTTTGAATAGGAAAAGGTCCTGATGCAGGATCTGAGAGATGCATCTGGCCCTTCAGGTATTTCATATACTTACTGTTTACTGAAGCCTCATCAGAAATAGTCAGTGGAAGGTTGCCAAGAAGCCATTTTTTAGAACGATGAACAAGGAGAAAAGCCTGACGTATGATAAATTACACAAGAACTATACTGAAAATCGTCCCCAACAGGTCTAATGGAGTGATGAATCCGAACTTGAAATTTCAGCTTAAAATTGTTTTCAATATGTCTGGGAGTCAGGAGTGAGGTAGAGAAGTTCATCACTCCTTTACAGCCATCTGTAAAACACAGCAGAGGCACCTTAATGGTTTGGAGCTGCATTTCACCCAGCCAAAAGTGACGGAATTACGAACACAGAAAAGTAACATAAAATTTTGATCCATTGTGGAATACCATCTAAAAAGCATGTGATTGGCAACAACTTAATTTTTCCACATGCCAATGATCCCAAACACACTGCCAATGCAGTAAAAGATTATGTGGAAATCTTAAATGAATTCCAAGAATGCTGGTGTTCAAGTTTCATCACGACCTTCAGTACATGTAATGTCAGGGATGTTTTCCAAAGTCAACAAGTTGAGTTAGGCTGCTTTTCACAGCAATACAGCTTCTTGGTAGATTTTGAATCCTCTAATCCAGCGGTCCCCAACCTTTTTTGCGCCACGGACCGGTTTATGCCCGACAATATTTTCGGACAGGCAATGAGGTGTCGCGGATGAATACAACAAAATAAAACTAGTGCCGGTACCGAAAAAAAGAAGATTTATTCATAACACACGTGAAAAGACCCAGGAAAACCGAGTTAACGATAAAAACGATAACAAAATAACGTTGAAAACCGATAAAAACCCTGAAAACCATACATTTCACACCTGAGCCTCAACTCTCGCGGCCCGGTACCAAACGACTCACGGACCGGTACCGGTCCGAGGCCCGGGGGTTGGGGACCGCTGCTCTAATCTGTATCAGCATTTAACTGATCACATTTTTCCATAAAGCCGGAATTTTATGTATTACTGTGCATTGTTCTGGCTAAAACTTTAAGGCAGACATCCAGGCCACCCTTGTCCATATCAGTACTGCAGAAATTGTGTAGTGTTATAATGTTATTGTGCAGGAATCTGCATGTAAGGGGTTAGTGTTTACATGGTGTCAATTTCCTGTTTCTTGCACCACTTCTCTGGAGATTCCAAAGAACTGAAACCCTGACACACAATCCCACACTCACAAACAAAGCCTTCCTTAAACGTTTCATTTGAGTCAGCTTTAAAGGAAACCTGCATATCAGTTGAAGTGAGAAATCTTCCTGCTGCTGTCCACTTTGGGCGAGAACTACACTGCTGTTTCAAATTGAGTGAGGGAATTCCAGTGAAACTTGGTTATTTAATTTCCACACTGCCTGCTCTCACAACATGGATCTTATCTTCGTAAGTTTAAATTTTTTTTTATTGATTATCTGAATGATATGTACTTTATTAAAAGGGTACTTTGATGTAAAGTGAAATGATTTATGGTGCTTAACAAATTTATTAGACCAACTGTCATGAAAACAGAAAATAGATCTGTCAAAATTGTAAATCAGCCAGCACTGTTATAAACTGTCCTCTTTTCTGTGGGGTGTGATTGTGATTTATTTCGCTTGTTAACAACACCTTCTTTATTATGATCTGACTTTTCTATCAAACCTGTGAGCCAGAAAAAAATGTGTGAAGGACCTCTGTAAGGAGAGCAGTTTTAGAAAGAGGTTTCCGAAATGCTTTCCTGGCTGTGACAGAGTCTATTCTCCCAACTCTCTGATGGTCACATTTAGGAAAGTATGGGGGGAAAAAACAAACAAACTTCATCTTATATGTTCTGTCTGGACGATGATTTAAATGGCTAATACTTTTAGCTTCACTACAGTTTTTTTCAGCCCTGATTTATGTGGTATTTCGATGCATTTTTATATATTTCTGATGATACTCTTGCTGTCTCTTTGTGGCTGTTTTAATGAAAAATGTCAGTTCTGCTTTGTTTAAGAGATTACCTCAGATCTTCAAACCTCCTTTGTTTCAGGTCTTCCCACTGATACTTGCACTGATTTCCTGTGGACAGAGTCACACTGAGGGGACTGAACAAACTAATGGTTCATGTTACAACTTATGCCCAGCTGGTAAGATATAATGAGAAACATTATTGTCAGTTATTGGTGTAAAGTCAATGTGAAAGTATCACATTAACTCGTTACCTTTCTCTCTTTTTCAGGATATCATAAAGTTGGTAACTGTGATGATCAAGTTAAAAAGTACAAATGCAAGAAATGTGAGGTTGGCTTCTACACAGACATAGAAAACTACATAGAGAAATGCCTTAGGTGTGACTTATGTAATCGTAAGTATCCTGCCCAGTTTCAATTTAGTGTTACACATGTTTTCTGCTTGTGTGATAAGGTCGATTAAAGTTAAATTGGACTAAGATAAAACAACTGACTGCTATAATCTTGTCATTTAGATATATGAAACACGGTGCTCTTCTATTCTTTCAGCATAAACCTCTTTTTGTGGTGATCTTGTTATGACAATCTTATATTTGTTTCCGACCAATGTGATGAAGTTGAAACACTTTGATGACTTAAGTCTTTCTAGGATGGGAAACCTTTCAACATTGTGTGTCACTCTTAACCTTCAGAATGTCAGTTTGAGCTTGTACACAGTGAGATCAGAGACTTAGCAGTACAATGCCAATATCTGATGTTACGTGCACTCCAGTTTTAACTAACTGTTGATTGTCATTGCTTTTGGTTAACGTGACTGTTAGTGTTGGTGAGGTCACAAAGGTAGTTAAAACAATCTATTTGGTGGCTGGACTTTGGGGATTTGCCTTAAGTCCTTCAAGCCCCTGAATGTGCGCTTGTATGTAGATGTGATATCAGGTATCAGGTCTGTTGTTACAAGCGATTCAGCCCCGGTACGACTGTAGTGAGAGTTTAGGTCACATTGCCTGAGATCAGCTAGGCTTGTTCAGAGCTGTTGTTTAACTCCACCAGAGCTCCCCTTTATCGCCAGTTCTGTTCATAACTTTTATGAGGAGAATTTATAGGTGTAGCCATGAGTTCTGAGTGGGTATGCTTTGGTGGAATATGTCTATGTCTTTGCTTTTCACGATATGATCCTGCTGACTTCATTGAGTGACCGGGACATTTAGCAGCTGGCTACGAAGCAGCTGGGCTGACGATTAGCATCTCCAATTCTGAGACCTTGGTTCTTGGCTGAAAAGATGTGTAATGACCACTCCTGTTTGGTAGTGATATGCTGCACCAAGTAGAGGAATTCATTCAAGTATCGACAATCGAAGAGGAGTTTCATAGTAGAAATTCTGCTTCTCCAGATCTGGTCTTGGGCTACGATGGGTACGATAACCTCCTAAATGAAGTGTTTCATGCCTCTCCAATGTAGAGGAGATTGCAGGGCAGACCAGAAATGCTGGCAATACTATACCTAAAGGAGGTTGCTGGTAAGAGGAAGTTCTGGGCATCACTGCTTAGACTGCTGCCTCCAGGATAAGCAGTAACACAGAGATGATGGCTTGAAGTATGGCATAGATGGACATACTGTGCTTTGCTTTTTCCTCAGATGATGAGATGGTACTAAGGCCCTGCTCCTTTAATAGCAACATAGTGTGTGCCTGTAAACATGGATACTACAATTTAGGGTCTGACCATCTGAGGGAATGCATGAAATGTTCCTGTAGAACATGTCCAAGTAAGTACACTAAAAGAATGTTAAAACATTTGATTGGTGTTCACAGCAGCCAAATTTTTTCATTATCAAGCATAATAACAACTTAAATAAATTCATTCGGTCACCTCCACCGTTATTCCTTTCAGAGAACGATGACTACAGAAGGAAGTGTCTGAAGCAGAAGATTGGGACAGACAAAACATATCAACTGTGACAAGAACACAGGACAACAAATCAATCAGAAATAATATAGAATGCATATATTTACTGCGGTGATAGCTTACAGTGTATATCAGCACCATTATCAAATCTAAACACAGTGTCTGGCTTATAAAATGTGCTCATGTATGTGTAAACCACATTGTTATTACTGAGTTTCGGTAGAATTGCACGACTAGATGTGTCATAATCGCTGTTTGGTTCCAGGGTTTTGAGTTGAAGATTGATTTTTTAAATTTTTGGTATTTTTATTTATATTTTTGTTCTGTGTTTAGGGTTTGTTTTCAATTTACTCTGTTGTGGATTTTCAGTTATTTTTTAGTATTTTGAGTCTCCAGATCTGGTTAAATTGTCAGGATCCCTGGGTTTTCCCTTGTCTAGTTCCCCTTTGACTCGTTATCTTGTAAATATTTATTGTCTGCGTCATCCACTGTTCATTATCACACGCTCCCTCACAGACGTGTGCTCCTTGCTGGGTGTTTCCCAAATTCCCTAAAAGTGGTTTTTCCAGTGGTTCGTTTTGAACTTGTTTTAACTGCCACCAGTAGAGATTTTATTTTATTTTCCATTTCTCTAGTCCTGCACAGCACTACATTATATAACTTTCTTTCTTTTCTTTTTCTTTTTAATGGTTTGTTTCTGCCACTGGAAAGTACCTTTTTTATCATAAGTCAAAATTTTGGGTTTTTATCTGAAAGCTCTGACTTAAAAACCTCAAAATATTGAGTTATTTTCTCCATTTTTGAGTTATTGTCTCAGAAATTTGATTTATGAAGTTTAGATTTTGAGATAATCTGAAATTCGCTGTTCCAAGGATTTCCACACTTCATCAGTGCCCTCGCTCATCCACTAATCATTTGGTGGTAATTTGGTACTTACTTGTGTCTGGTTTCATTTGTTTAGTTGCATTTCCTCCCCTATCACAATCTAGATTAAGCTCACCTGCATAAAAATGTGTATAAATATCCCTGCCTTTGTTCTTTACCATCTTGTACTGTTTAGTCTTCTTTATGTTGGGGCTTCTCTTCGTTCTTGTCCTTGTTTTGGATTAACAATTAACAATAACCGCTTTTGGAGTTTTTCTCACTGTTTGTTTAGATTACAGCTAGATTACAACACTCGTTCTTTGTTTATTGAAACTCAGTCTCTGTCTTGTGTTTTGAGTCTATATGGATCAATAAGTGTATGTGCTCATATGATCTCATTTTGTTTCCTGTTTCTTGCATCACTTGTCTGAAGACAAAACAGAATTGAAAGTCCCGAGGCCGAAAACATGCAATAACACACTCATACAAATAAACCTGTCCTTAAACTACAGGTTTGAGTCAGCTTCAAAAGAAACCCATTCATCAGCTTAAATCAGAGTGTCTCACCCTGCTGGTGATTACACAATTGTTTTCAATTGAGTGAATCTGAATAAAAATTGGTAAGTAATCCTGTTCGTAGGATTAATTGGATCATCTCCATGTTCAATTTCAAGGGTGCTTTGAGTAGAGTTTTATCGTTTAGTGTTGTGTGAAGCTCATGTTTACATAAAGGTATACAAAGATTATGTCTTAATGACCGCAAGATAAGGTTTGTTAAAATATATTTTTTTTTACAGTTGCTTAAAAGTTATCTTTTATTATGTATATTCTTCAGTGACTGTAAATCATATTTGTTGGTGTCATTATTGCTAGCATTCATCCTCGCTGTTGTGGTTTTAGCGTTGATAATCAAACTTCATATTAGTTGCTGAAAATGTTAATGCTGCAGTATTGTGTATAACAGACATGCAGGGTAGAAGAAGGCCTCCTGATTACTGGGATTCCCTGTTGTGGTCTTGCTGCTCTAGCAGCAATATTTTCCTGTGAAAAAGAGTTTCCACAGGACAGTGGAGCAACCTTTCCCAGCAGTAACTTGAAGTAATGGTTTTCTGTGGGGTTTTTCTTTATCAGTCTCTCACATCGTGGGGACGTTTCAGTTCAGTTCATCGAGATTCATGGGGATTTGTTCAGAGAGTTTGCTTCACATTTGAGTCTTGAACACTTTGGTATACAGAGGACTTCATGGTCGACTTAGTGCCTGCAAGGTGTCCAGGTCATGTGGCTGTAAAACAAGCCCAGATTGTCACCCCTCCACCACCGTGCTGCCTGTTGGTATGAGACGTTTGTATTAAATGGTAAATGGCCTGTATTTATATAGCGCCTTTACTAGTCCCTAAGGACCCCAAAGCGCTTTACATATCCAGTCATTCACCCATTCACGCACACATTCACACACTGGTGATGGCAAGCCACGTTGTGGCCACAGCCACCCTGGGGTGCACTGACAGAGGCGAGGCTGCCGGACACTGGCGCCACCAGGCCCTCTGACCACCACCAGTAGGCAACAGGTGAAGTGTCTTGCCCAAGGACACAACGACCGAGACTGTCCGAGCCGGGGCTCAAACCGGCAACCTTCCGATTACAAGGCGAACTCCCAACTCTTGAGCCACGAATATGCTGCAGAAGCATGGGCTTCAGGTTGTTTGGATATGATATTATAACCCTGCCACAATGATGAACTGCAATAATTGATTGTTCCATCCTAACTTGTTAACACAAACCTGAATGCTCCAGACCTGCAAAATCCCCAAAACATCTGCTTTTACAGAGGAACTCACACTTGCTCATAAACAGTTAATCAAGTGTCTTCAATTATCACTCTATAAATTTACAGGCAATTATTTAAATTGTTTTTACTTATACATATTTAGTTTACAATAATGAAAAATAAATGCAAAATCATTAGAATAGCATTTTCTTAAAGTTTAGTAGTTTGAGAGACTGAAATGCCATTGTTAGAAATTGGATCAGAATTAAATTTTGCAATTTTTTATGTAAAGCATGCAGTTGCATGGGTATGAAAATATAAATAAAAATTTGTCAGACTTTCAGCACTAAAACACACAAGACCAAGTGAAGAGTCACCTTTATATGCATTTGATTGTTGAAGATTGTATAATGTAACAGAGAGAAAAATATCAAACATGTTGAGATTTTGTTTTTAACAGACTGAAAAGAGCAGAGAACTGCAAATGAAGACAGCAATCATTTTTGTACTTACTGCATTGATGGCTTACAGTACTGTATATGAATGTTAAGCACACATTATTAATATTGCTGATTGCTGATTACTTGACCACAGTTTAATCAAAATGAATTGGATCGATTTGTTATTGCTGTCTATCAAGTGTGACTATATGTTTTGTGGGTGTTTTATGATTTTACAGGTAATATCTTTGGTGAGCGAAACATTTGCATTGAGTACAAAAACACTGTTTGATTATTAACTGCTTTTAAATTTTCATCTAAAATATGTCTGTGGTTGAGTTGAGCATGCCCTGATTTCAGCAATGGACATGTTGGCTTTTTGCTAGAATGAAGGAAACACGTTTGCAAATTTAACATCTCCCCACATATCTCTTGTATCTCTTGTGCACTCACTCTTCCTGTGGTTTGACTGAGGATGTAACTACCTGTGGTGAATAGCACGTCGATATATGCCAAAAGTCCTCATAACAAGCAGGTTAAGGTTGCCTTACTAACTAATTAATATAGTAATGTCAGAGTGTCTTTGTGTTTACAGCAGGGAGCCAAATGCCTTTTCTTGCACATGTTTTGGTGATTGGTGCAATTATAGCTCCTGCTTTTATGTTGAAAAGTCCTATTTTATTTCTGTGCCAGATATGTTGTTTTTTCTCAAACTGCAGCACAGCTGGGCTTGAAAAAGGAGGTTATGCTGTATTGTGTAAGTTACACTGAAATGTAGTCAGAAACATTGAAATGACTTTAAGCTTTATGTTAGGGCTCAAATCTCTAAAACAAACAAACAAACATTGATTTCTAACCAGATTTAGCAGAAAAATAAAGAAAGCCATGTCTTCTTGAAGATGGGCGATCGTGGCTCAAGAGTTTGTGGTTCGTCTTGTAATTGGAAGGTTGCTGGTTTGAGCCCCGGCTCGGACAGTCTCAGTCGTTGTGTACTTGGGCAAGACACTTCACCTGTTGCCTACTGGTGGTAGTCAGAGGGCCCGGTGGCGCCAGTGTCCGGCAGCCTCGCCTCTGTCAGTGCGCCCCAGGGCAGCTGTGGCTACTATGTAGCTTGCCATCACCAGTGTGAATGGGTGGATGACTGAATGTAATGTAAAGTGCTTTGGGGTCCATAGGGACTAAGTAAAGCGCTATACAAATACAGGCCATTCCAAGGTGTGTACCATCTTTTTATTAGTATTGGACATCTTGCTAGCACCCCATGTAATTTAAAAACTATATTTCTTCGTATTCTAAATATAAATTCTAAATATATGCCTCTTGAAGGTGTAACTTCACACCTCTTGACATAAGCGTGGTGCTCGGTTAAACTGTCAAACAGGTTATAAACAGATTTTTGGACCAATGAAAAGTTGATTAGAGAAAGTATTAAGTTACCTGAAAGTGATTGCAGTTAAAAAAATAATAATTAGGAACTAAATGACAACTATACTCACATATGTGTTTGTGTTGTGTTTGAATGAACAGTGAAGCACTTTTTGTAGAGTACATAAAAGTAGACTTTTATGTTGGAATAAAAAAGGAAGATTTCTATAATAAAAAGAGGTTAAAGAGAAAGAGGTTGTTTTAAAGCCAATAAAATACGTAACATGTTCACAGTGTACCAGCCCTCCTCTTATACTCTACAGTCCCCAACACTACCCCACCGCAGATCTAACTGCTTATCTAACTGCACCCCTGTTCCTGGTGGGTTGTCACATGATCTGACCTTATTTCCTGCTCTTATCTACACTTCTTTGAAGACACCCCAAGGAACTGAAACCCTGTACCCCCAAACACGATCACACAGTCACACAATCAGAGTCTTCCTCAAACCTAAAACCCCAAAGATGAATCTTACCCTAGTAAGTGATACTTTTTTATAGGTTTGAGCTGGATTGAGAAAAACAGTGTTTTTCTAAATGCAGTTTTCATCTGAATGTTTTTTAATTATTATTGTCATGGGAACTATTGGAAAGGATTGTGATTGAATAAGCGGATACAAACATTATGTCTTAATGACTGTGAGATAAATTATTGTATTTATCTGTTAATTGTGACTTATTGTTAAATTTGAGAGTTTGAGTGACTGTAAATCACATTGCTGTCTGTCCTATAGCTAGTTCATCTTCACTGTTTACGTTTCCATTTTTCGTGTTGTTATTGAAGCTCCAAGTGTAACTGCATATATTTGTCATTGGTCCTGGACCTAGCAGACCTTTAAGTTGTGTTTATTGTTAAATACTTTTTGCTTGAGTTTTAGTTCATGTAGTGTTTTTGGAGCTATGAGTTTCATTTCTAATTGATGTTCGCTGTTTGGTTTTGCCATGTTTCTGTTCACAGGTTTTCTTGGTTTGTCACCTTTTACATTCCAGTGTCTATTTGTAGTTATTGCATGAGTTCCAGTTTATCCTTTCTCTAATATGTTCCCTGATGTTCAGTCTTTGTCTCATTTTCCTTTGTGTTAAGTTTACCATTGTGCCAGAGTTTTGATTCATTGATTCATCTTTTGTTCATCTTCCAGGTTGCGCTTATTTCAATTTTTAGATTTTACCTGGTGCATTTGTGCTGAAAATATACAATAATCTGTCACAATAATTAGAAGATAGTAATGCAGGAAGAACCTCTAACAGTACAACTGCTAGTCATATTTCAGAGACTTAAATAATCTGTATCTAATGTAAAAAGTTAGCAGAAGGATTACCTGTGTTTTATATGTTATTATTGGGCAGCCAACATCCATGAATATAAGTGTTCAGGTTTAGGAAGAGGAGGATGAAGAAGCCCACAGTGTGTAAAACTGGAAGAATATTCCGGTAAGCTGGTATCACTGGGCTCTCAGCCCTGTCATCTCCTATCACTCAACAGTGCAGCCCATATCACAAGAGTTTTTAAAAAAGTCTATATTGTTTGTATGATCAGTTTTCCTCTCCTGAACTCTTTTCTCTCACCTGTGTCTGAAAATATTTGACCTTTGTGGTGGACGTCTGTAGAGAGAATAGCATTGTTTCACTTTAGACAAGGGTTTGCATTCCCTGGTATGTATTTGCATAGATTTAGCTTTCTTAATCTCTTGAGGCCTCACAGCACAGCTACTGGATATTCACCTACCGTGAAAGTGTATAGATATTAGAGTAATGTTTGTATGTCCTTCAATGTGCATAATAAGCACATATGTAGGACTGCTTTTTTCCACTTGTGTAATATTTTTCAAATTAGAAACTCAGAGTGATGCTGAAAAACTGGTTCATGCATTTATTACTTCTAGGCTGGACTACTGTAATTCATTATTATCAGGATGTCCTAAAAACTCCCTGAAAAGCCTTCAGATGATCCAAAACGCTGCAGCAGGAACAGAACTCTTTTCTCCCATACTGGCTTCTCTTCATTGGCTCCCTGTTAAATCCACAATTAAATTTAAAAGCCTTCTCATCACATTTAAGTTCTGTAATAATTTTATACATACGTACATAAGATTACATACATACATAAGATTAACAGCGTAACAGCGTACATAAGATTTTCTGGAGGAGGACAGACATTTGTTTAGAACTCTTAAAGATGTCCAAGAAGCAAGCTCCTTTAAGCAATTACTTTGGTGTTCCTCCACCTCCAAAGGAAGAAGCGCAAAAGAAGCGCGTATTCTCAGAAAAGTGGTTGCAGGAGGCTAGCTGGCTTCAAACAAACGATGAACGCACAGAGATGTGGTGTAGAATATGCCATGAAAATCCCACTCTAGCGGACAAAAACAGTGGCTTTTATACGTACGCAAACGCGCGTTGCAACTTCTTATCTGGTGCACGTCTTTTATTTTGACAGCGGACCACTTATGTGCACCCCTGCTCATAACTCACCAGTATGTATCAGGAAAGAGCAATAGAGATGAGGGTGACATCCAGGTAGCCACATGTTTAGACTGAGGTTTGCAAAGATACTTGTCTTCAAAATGGACCAAATCCCCCCTGATCTGCGTGGCATATTTTCATTCTGTCATTCAGCCTCGGTGGATCAACTTTGTGTGTTTCTTGGACCTTATTGCTAAAGTTCAGAAAAAATGTTAAACTTTGATTGTCAGTGGAAAGTCTAGAATTTTATAGAATATGTTTCCCATATTTTCAGTCTCCTTAAAAAGTTATTGAAATTAAAAAACAAGTTTTTCCTCTCCAGTTTCTTGGCAAGAGTCGATCATTATTACTCTTTCTGTCATTTTGTTTTAGCTTTTGTGACCAAATGTCAGTCCTGCTCACACACGAGCACCTTAACCCTCATTTAACACCTCAGATCTTCAGATCTCATTTTTTTGTTTCAGGTCTTCCCACTGATACTTGCACTGATTTCCTGTGGACAGAGTCACACTGAGGGGATCGAACAAACTGATGATTCATGTTACAATTTGTGCCCAGCTGGTAAGATACACAGAGGATTATTATTGCCAATAATTGGCATTCGTGAAGTCATTGTGGTAGAATCACATTAACTCGTTACCTTTCTCCTTCTCTCTCTCTTTCCCAGGATATCATAAAGTTGGTAACTGTGATGATCAAGTTAAAAAGTACAAATGCAAGAAATGTGAGGATGGCACATTCACAGCTGTAGAAAACGTCATAATGAACTGTCGTAGGTATGAATTATGTAAGTATCCCGCTCATTTTCAGTTTGCTGCTACACATATTGTCAGCTCATGTGATAAAGTTTAAGGTGTTTTCAAGTTAAATTAGACTGAAATATGACAGACGGATATTTTCTGGTTATTTCAATATATAAAATATGTGAGGATGGCATCTTCACAGGAAAAACCACAGAGAGAAATATCTCAGGTGTAGTGTCTGTGAGCGTAAGGATCCTACTCATCTTCCATTAACTGTGATGTGTGCCGTCAGTATGTGTGATGAAGCTGAAGGGGGGTCAAATTTAAATTTGACCAAAATAAAAGTGCATGATCTCTTTTCATGACTAGTATTCTTCGTTTCTTCGCCCGCTTTGAGACGACCAGGCCCTCAGCTGTCACACCACTTCTACCCGCCCCCAGCACCGGCACACTAACACTTGGGGAGCATCAAGTGAGGTGTGTTCTAAGGTCAGTGAATCCCAGGAAGGCGGCAGGTCCTGATGGAATACATGGAAAGGTTCTCAGAGCATGTGCTGACGAACTGACCGGAGTCTTCACTAAAATCTTCAACCTTTTCTTGTCATTAAACACCGTCCCACCCTGCCTCAAAACCTCCACCATCATCCCCATCGCCAAGAAGACAGCTGTGGTCAGCCCAAATGACTACAGGCCTGTTGCACTTACGCCTGTAGTGATGAAGTGCTTTGAGAGACTGATCTGTCGGTACATCAGGGCCGGTCTGCCTCCCACTCTGGACCCCCACCAATTTGCCTACAGGACAAATCGATCCACCGAGGACGCTATCACCATAGCGCTCCACACTGCGCTGAGTCATCTGGAGCACCGAGGAAGCTATGTGAGAATGCTCTTCCTGGACTTCAGCTCAGCATTCAATCACATCATCCCGGAGATCCTGGTCCAGAAACTGTCTCACCTGGGACTCTCCACCCCCATCTGCCTCTGGATCAAGGACTTCCTGACAAATAGACCACAGTCTGTTAGACTCGGCCCCCACCTGTCCAGCACCATCACACTCAGCACCGGGTCTCCACAAGGATGTGTTCTGAGTCCCCTCCTGTTTACGCTCTACACATCCGACTGCTCCCCGACCCATCTCTCAAACACCATCATAAAGTTCGCGGATGACACCACAGTGGTTGGACTCATCTCAAGGGGGGATGAGTCGGACTACAGAGATGAGGTCAACAGACTGACTGAGTGGTGTTCAGTTAACAACCTCCAACTGAACACCACAAAAACTAAAGAACTTATCTTTGACTTCAGGAAGGGCAGAGCAGACCCAGCCCCACTGTACATTCACGGGAACCGTGTGGAGAGGGTACACTCCATGAGGTTTCTGGGCGTGCAGATCTCTGATGATCTCTCCTGGACTGCAAATACCACGGCGGTGGTAAAAAAGGCCCAGCAGCGTCTCCACTTTCTGAGAGTGCTCAGGAGGAACAACCTGGAGGAGAGGCTGCTGGTGACATTCTACAGAGCCACCATAGAGAGCATCCTAACGTACGGCATAACAACATGGTATGCAGGGTGCTCAGCTGCAGACAGGAAAGCACTGCAGAGGGTCATCAACACAGCCCAGAAGATGACTGGCTGCTCTCTGCCCAGCCTGGAGGTCATTGCAAACTCTCAGTACCTCAGCAGAGCTGGCAATATCATCAAGGACCATTCTCACCCCAGCAATCAACTGTTTGAACTATTACCGTCAGGCCGACGGTACAGGTCACATAAAACCAGGACAAACAGATTCAGGGATAGCTTCTTTCCCAGAGCTATCACCGTAGTAAATAAGCACAAAAACAATTGAACCTGCTTAGCCATACCATACTGTCACTGTCATTATATTATGCTGCTATTCATACTATCATTATATTAATGCTGCTATCCTGTATATATTGTACTTACTATTGTTTGAGTACTTACGATTGTTTTATTGTACTTTTTTATTTTACATTTATATTTATTATTGCATTTTGCACCAAGGGAGTGGCACTCCAATTTCGTTGTACCCTGTACAATGACAATAAAGGCTATTCTATTCTATTCTATATTATGACGGTCTTAACATTGTATTTTACAAATAACCCGCAGAGTATCATTTTGAGAGGATGCAAACTGAGACTGCTGACCACATGAATATTGGCACAGCATTTAGAAATGACCTTTTTCTCCACTAAAACTAAAACTAATGAAAAGACACTGACTGAGAGAACAACATGTAGTCCTGTGGCCTTGTCAGAGCTGTGTATTCCAGTTATTTGGACTAAGATGAAAAAACTGCATCTTGATTTTCCCTCAGATAAAGAGATGGTCATAAAGCCCTGCGTCTTTAACAGTAACACAGTGTGTGGCAGTAAAAAACAAAAACTCCAATTCAGAATCTGCTGTTTCACTGATCTGCATGAAATGTAACTGTCAAGATTGTCCAAGTAAGCAAACTCAAAGGATGTTAAAGCACTAGATTGATATTCACACCGTGCTGTTTAATAATTCATTCTAATAACAAGCTCCCTTGTAAATACATGTAGTCAGTCACCTTCACCTTTATTCCTTTCAGAAAATGATGACTAAACGAGGAAGCACCTGCAGTAGAAGATTGTACAACGAAAGAGACAAAAACATATCAAATATGCTTAGATTGTTTGTGACGGCACATAGCACTACAAATGAAGGCAGCAACCAGATAACATACACAGACTTACAGTAAATTGTATATAAATTCTATATAACAGTGTGCACATACTTTTAATATTGCAACTCGAGTCATGTTTGTGCATTTAATTTGTATAACCTTCTCAGGGTGCTTAGCTAACCAGCAGTTTATTCAAGACGAGCGGCAACAACCAGATCGATGCAATAAAATGATTTAAACAACATTTTTTTCAGTGTGTTATCTCTTCCCACACTGTGATGTAATTTAAAAAAACATTTTGGTTAAGTTTTTTAGTGCTTTTTTGTTAACTAAAACAATTTTCTGAACACATTCTGAGCACTCCTGAGTCCTGAGCCCCCAAACACGCAATAACACATCCATAGAAATAAACCTATCGTTAAACCACAGGTTTGAGTCAGCTTTAAAGGAAACCTATTAATCAGCTCACGTCAGTGTTCCTCATCCTGCTGGTGATGAGTCGATTGTTTTCAGTTGAGTGAATTTTATTAAAAATTGGTTTAACTTCCACACTGCCTGCTCTATTCCAGTTTGTAGGTTTAATTTGAATCATCTGCATATTCAATTTCAAGGCTGCTTTAGTGCAGTTTTGTCTGAGTTGAGTTTTAATATTCAGTGTCATGCGACACTCAACAAAAATTACATGCTAATGACTAAATAAAAGTCTTTTGTTTATTAAGTCTAGTATTTTTATTTTGTTTGTTCTTGAGTGACTGTAAATCGTATTGCTGTTATTACAACAGCTAGTGTACATCCACACTGCTATCTTCTTTGTTTTTAGTGTTAATATAAAGCTCCCTATGTAACTGCATTTGGCAGCTAAATGTTAAGGCTGCAGTGTTTAAAGGAGACAGTAGACATAGTCGGTAACTGAGGCAAAGAAGGCTTTTTAATTATTCGGATCCTAGGTCACGGTCTCGCTGCTCCAGAAACAACAATTTCTACAGTCCTCTGAAAGAATTTTCAGAGGACTCTGCAGTCATAAAAACACGAAATAAACCTTTGTCAGTATTGTGGAAGTATAACACTAACTTTCCTCTTTTCTCTTTCTCTGTCCCAGGTTGTCATAAAGGTGGTACCTGTGACAAGCCAATTGAAAAGTACAGATTCAAAAGATGTGGCAAAAGATGGCACCTACATGGAAATGAAAAACCATATGGGGAAATGTCAAGTGTGAGTCATGTGTTTGTAAGTATCCTGCTCAGCTTCCAGTGAATAGACACATGTGGTAGTGTGAGAAAATGTAAGAGGATCTGGAGTTAAATCTGACTAAAATAAAATGTTAGGATGAATATTTAATATATATATATATGTAGTATAATATGCTCTTTTGTTCCTGCAACTTTTCACAATGATATTTTGGTGATCTCATATTTATGTTCAACCACTTTTATGAAGTCAGGACTCTTGAATGAAATCTGTTGAGTCTGGGAAATCTTGTCAGACTTGTGTTTCATTATGAACAGGAAGAGTATCGGGCTGAGGTAGTTTCACAGGCTGGAGACTTTGCGGTGTAATTATATCATTTAGAAAATACCCTTGTGTCCACCAAACTAATGTTCATATGCCAGCTTACATAATGCAGCAACTCTTTCACTTAAAATAAATAAATAAATGAATGATTACATGAATTCAGCCACCTTCATTTTCCTTTCAGAGAATGCTGACTAAACAAAGAATTGCCAGCAATGCCAAAGGTAGAAGACGGTACAGGGAAAGTTTTATGACTTTAAAGGATTTGCATGAACTAGAAAAACACTTTTAATTGCTTTTAAATTCTGATCTAAATATATTTGTGGTTGAGTCGAGCACTTCATGTTTTCTTTAGGCTTTTTAGTCAGAATGGAGGAAACACGTTTGCAAATTTAACCTCCGTGCACATCTCTTGTGCACTCACTGCTCCTGTGGTTTGACTGTGGGCATGATTAACCGTGGTGACGAGCAATGCCAACAGTGTCTAATAATAAGAAGGTTATGGGTTGCCTGGCTAACTCAGAAAGCACATGTGAAATGCTAGTTTCATAGATCGTTCTTAAAGAGTAAACAGGCTCCCTGGATCTCCTGCTTCCTCTGCACCTCGGAGGACGCTCCATGCAATAACAGAGAGAATCTTACGCTGAAAGACTGTTGAAGATATCCGCTTTATTTGATTAGTTTGGTTTACTGGACTTTGATCTGAGATCCAGCTGAACTTGTGGGCAGACCTCATCATTTACACAGAAAAGGCATAATGATTTTAGGAGCAGTAATCATTTGAGTCTTCATATCAGGGTTTCGCTATCTCTTAACACCTTTTTAGATATGCCATCAGCTTCCTGTGTTGACAATACCAGTCTCTTTCCTTATTTATAGGACAGCATATCAGATTGAACCAGATTGAACCAGAATGCAGGAGGAAACATGCTAAAGCATCATTTACATATCTATCCACAGCTGTGCAGTTTCTCGTAAAGTATGGCCAAATCTTAGTTACAATTACAAAAACATTATTTATTTTATTGATGAACAAAAGAAAACAAAAAAAAATTGCATTGCTCTTCTCTATAGTGAATATGTTATTCAGACATTACCAGTGCTTGTTGCTGCATCACTGGGGAGAACTTGGAGAGTGTCTAAGTGGGATTTCTGACATTTGGTAGAAAGCAGGTAAGATGGCAGAAAAAGGATCTTAATCATTCAAATATAAGTTGTACAATGAAGGATTAACTTTAAGAGCCAATCTGTATGAAAGAGGGATCCAAATTCAGAGTGCAGATCTGATCTGGAAATGATTAAATTCTCCTGCAGGCAAAGAATTTTATCAACCAGCAACTTGAATGATAAATCAGTGTGTTCAATAAATACAGAAAAGAGTATAATGTAGTCAGATCGCATTATTATACAACGTTTGCTGGCTTTCTTTTCCCATTACTGCTCCAACAAGTCTCTCGACTGGGTTGACAACACCTTGGTGTCAAGGCATCCATCCGTCTGTCCATGTACTTGTGGGTTTGGGCAGTACATGGATTGACGGATGGATGCTCCAACTGTAGCTCCAGCTTCAACATCAAAAGCTTTGATGAACGCTTCAGATCTTCAAATTCATCGAGTTTCATATGACTATTAGTGAGTTAAAAACCACTGGACGTTATTACTGCTCATGTTGTCTTTTTGACTCCCACCTCAGCGCTTTATGACTCATTAGATCAAATGTATTGACACATCATAAGAGACACGGATATTTTGGGATATTTTTGTAAGTCTCAAATTTCCCCATTTTTGAATGTAGCATCCTTACATCAGTGTGACTTTGTGTCTACAGCAGGAAGCCAAACGCCTGTGATAGCTCCTGGATTTATTTCAGAAAGCATTGTTTTACTTCTGTGCCTGATTTGCATTGCTCTTTCTCAAACTTGAAAAAGGCTAGGCTGTAGTTTTTAATTTAAACTGAAGTCAGCACTCCATGCAGTATTAACAATGTATTCCTTTGGATTATAAATTCTATTTTTTAAACCTGTATACTACTTTTTGGTGTATTTTTTCACTCCGTGACATAAGTGTGGCATTCAGTTAAATTGTCAAAACACGCACTGAAAAGAATTTGTGAACCAATAAAATGTGATTGGTGTAGATTTATATGTCGGATCAAAAGAGGAAGAATGAATATTCACTCCTCTGATGTGATAAACAACTGAGTTAACCACATTTGTTTGATTCTCATTGTGGTCCCATCCTTCTTTTTTCTCTTGTTTTTGAAGTTTGAATGAAAAGTAGGTTGCTTTAGAGCCAGTAACATGGCCAACACCTTCACGGTGTACAACACCTCCTCTTACATGCCCCACTCCGCACCACCATCAGATCTAACCACACTGTCCAGCTTGTGAAATATCCCCATGTATGTCACCAAGGCTTTTGTCTGAACCACATCATTATCACTGAGATTCAGTGGAATTACACTGTCACTATGTGCGTATGCGTCTGTCTGTAAGGGGTGGGTGGTTACATCTGACTTTGTTTCCTGTTTCTCGCAACACTTCTCTGAACACTCCAAAGAACTGAAAGCCCTGACCCACAAACACACTCACACACACACTCACACAAACAAAGCCTTCCTAAAACCGTTAATTTGAGTCAGCTTTAAAGGAAATCTACACATCAGCTCAGTCAGAGTGCCTCGTCCTGCTGGTGAAAACGACATTGTTTTGCTTTCAAATGAGTGAATTTCAGCATAAGTTGGTTGTTTAACTTCCACACTGCCTGCTCTCCCAAAATGAACCTTGTCTTGGTAAGTAATCCTGTTCATAGGTTTGATCTGGATCATCTGCGTGTTTAATTTCAAGGGTGCTTTAATGCAGTTTCCTCTGAGTGGATTTTCATTATTCATTGTGATGGGAACTATCAGAAAAGATTATGTTTGGATAAGAGGAAGCAAACGTTATGTCTTTATGACTGCAAGATAAATATTTATGATTATTTGTAATATTTTCTAAGAGCTCTTCCTGCGTATATTCTCGAGTAGCGGTAAATCTCATTGCTGCCATGACTACAGCTAGTGTACATCCTCACTGTTGTGGTTTCTGTTTTTATTGTTGGTAATTAGAGCTCCATATGTAGCGTATGTACGTTAGTTGCTGCAAAATCGTTAAGGCTGTAGTGACATGTAGTTGTATGTGGATGAATGAAGGGAAGAAGTTCTGTGGATTACTGCAGCTTGGTCTTGCAGCTCTGGGTGCAGCGAGACTGTGACGTTTAATAACGTGATACATTTACATGAGCTGTACCTAATGATTATTTACGTTCTCTTTATGCATTATTCACATTTACCCACCTCAAAGAGAGCAAGGTTCTTGTCATAATACATAAATAAATAATAAATGTAAAGACAACGACCAATAGTTTTCTTAAGGTTTACCTTTGAGAGACTGAAATCACTCTATTGAAAATATACAATAACTCACAATAATGAGAGGAGAGTCACAGATGAAGAACTCTTAACAATACTGCAAGCTATATTTCAGGGATCTAAATAATCACAAATGTAGGGAAAAGTTAGCAGAAGGATTCCCTTTGTTTTAGGTGTTATTATTGGGCAGTCAACATCAATAATTTTAAGTGGGGGTTTAGGAAAAGGAAAATGAAGAAGGCCACAGTGTGTAAAACTGGAAGAATATTCCAGTAAGCTGGTAGCACCGGGCTCTCTGACCTGTCATCTCCTATTGCTCAACAGTTTTTCCAACTTATGTCTTTTCTGTGGGGCCACATTGTAATTTATTTTACTTGGTAAGGACGCATATCACAAGATGTTTTTTTGGTGGGGGCTTTGTATTATATTATTTGTATGATCACTTTTCCTCTTCTGAACTTTAATCACTCACCTAAGAGTCAGAAATATTTGACCTTTGTGGTGGACGTCTGTAGAGAGAATATTTTTTTCACTCTGTGGTATATATTTATATATATTTTAACACGCAGTACAGCTACAGCTGCTTGGATATTCACCTACTGCAGACATGTGCGAACATTACTTATACATTTAACAGTATAAGTTATTAATCAATCAGGTTCATATCTCACCGATATGTATCGGGGAAGTTTTGGAAATGAGGATGACATCCAGGTACCATATTTTTGGACTGAGGTTTGCAATATGAGTCATGTATGTGAGAACTCTGACGGTCAAGAAGAGTCTTAGTTCATTAGCTCTGGGTGGAGGATGGTCCAAATACTCTGACATGTTTTCCGTTCTGTCTTCAAAACAGACCGAGTCTCCACTGATCTGCGTGGCATATTTTTTCTGTCATTCTGCTTTGGTAGAAAAACAACTGCCTGCTGCACGATGTGCATGCTAGAGTTCAGAAAGTGTGTTGAACCTTTAATGGCAGTGGAAAATTTACATTTTCAATGAACATGTTTCTCTTTGATGATATATAAAAAGTTTTTCCTCGCCAGTGACTCTTTCTGTCATTTTGTTTCAGCTTTTGTGACCAAATGTCAGTCCTGCTCACACACGAGCACCTTAACCCTCATTTAACACCTCAGATCTTCAGATCTCATTTTTTTTTGTTTCAGGTCTTCCCACTGATACTTGCACTGACTTCCTGTGGACAGAGTCACACTGAGGGGATCGAACAAACTGATGGTTCATGTTACAATTTGTGCCCAGCTGGTAAGATACACAGAGGATTATTATTGCCAATTATTGTCCTTCGTGAAGTCATTGTGGAAGTATCACATTAACTCGTAACCTTTCTCCTTCTCTCTCTCTTTCCCAGGATATCATAAAGTTGGTAACTGTGATGATCAAGTTAAAAAGTACAAATGCAAGAAATGTGAGGATGGCTTCTACACAGACATAGAAAACTACAGAGAGAAATGCCTTAGGTGTGAACAGTGTAATCGTAAGTATCCTGCTCATTTTCAGTTTGCTGCTACACATATTGTCAGCTCGTGTGATAAAGTTTAAGGGTGTTCGAGTTCAAATTGGACTGAAATAAAACCGATGGATATTTTCTGGTTATTTCAATATCTAAAACATGTGAGGATGGCACCTTTACTGGAAAACCACAGAAAGAAACGTGGACTAAAATAAAACAGTAGACTGGTATTTTCTGTTTATTTGGTCTTATAAAAGACAATGCTATTCTTTGCTGCATCTAAGATCTCTTTTAATTATGAGCGTATTATAATGATCTCATATTTCTGTTAAACCAGTTTGATGCAGTGGAATGAAATAAATATTTAGTGTGGGAAATCTTAATATAATAGTAACTGTATTTCAGTAATAACATCAGTGCCAGTTTGAGTATTCACTTTGCATGGAGACTTGCACTGTAACAACAACACGTGAATTTGTGTGCGTACCAGTTTGAGCTCTCCGTTAACATATTGATGCCTTCTGTTTACATTTCAACTGAGTTTCACATAAATATTGAAGCGGAACTGGGAAAAATCATTTTATGTGCTAATTGACGAGAAGAATGTGACAGTAGAAAATAACATGTGGTCCCATGGCCTTATCGGGACTGCGTTTTTCAGTTATTTGGACTGAGATGGAAACACTGTATTTTGCTTTTCCCCCAGATGATGAGGTGGTAATAGAGCCCTGCATCTTTAACAGGAGCATAGTGTGTGGCTGCAAAGAGGGATACTACAATTCAGGATCTGATTCACTGCAATGTTCAAAATGTTCCTGCGAGCACTGCCCACGTAAGTAACCTCAAAGGATTTTAAAGCATTAGATTGATATTCACTGCAGCCAAACTGATTCATTTTCTAATATAATAACAATCTCACTTCTAAATACATACATTCACAGTCACTCTTATGTTCCTTTCAGGCAATCCTGACTACAAAGCGAAGTGCTCACCCCCCTCGAGGTAGAAGACTTTACAATGTAACAGAAAATAAACAACAAAACATATACAGTGTGCTTAAATTTTGTTTGCGACGGACTGACAAGAACACACAGAACTGCAAATGAAAGCGCCAATGATATAAAATACATATACTTACTGTGGTGATAGCTTACACTGTATTGTATGTGAATACTGTCTACAGGTATACACCAAGATTGCAGTGTTTGTTCAGTGATGTTTGTGCATTTAATGTGTATCAACTTCTGGTGACGTTTAGAGGGCCACTAACTTACTCAAGATAAATGGTAACTATTTGTCAGTGCTAACTAAAATGTGATCTACAATCTGTTTGTGGTTCAGTTAAACATGGCCTGATTTCAGCAGGGGACGTGTTGGCTTTTTGTTAGAATGGAGGAAACAAGGTTACAAATTTCTCTCCCCCCTCCCATATTTCCTGTGGTTTGACTGAGGCCCTGACTACCTGTGCTAAATAACATGCCTGCAGATGACAAAAGTCCTGATAATAGGCAGGTTAGGGTTGCTTTTCAAGCACTGTTCTCCAGTTTTACACATTTGTATTAAAGAATAGACACATCCATGGACAACCATGTTTACCTTTCTATAACCATTTCTTCTGATCATTGTGCCATAATGTCTTTTTTAAAGGATACAAATAGAGTCACAAGATGTCTCTTATTATGTGGGACTGTCCTTTGTCCCCGATGTCCCACATATTGATCGACTCTGCAGGATTTGCATTTGCACTAAGTGAAAGTGCAAGTGCAAAGGATTTGCAAAAGTCTGGCTTTTTCTCAGCTTTTACTCAGGCTTTTTAATATTTTTCAGTGAAGCTCACCCTGTCTAATGCTACTCCCATCAGGGAAAGACACCACCAAAAAGTAGCAAGGCATCCAACTTTTAGTGGAAAAGACTGAAACAACCACAAAGAAACACAAAACGTTTTTGCCTCTTTGGATAAAATTATTCTTCAGGTCCACACTAGGAAAAATATAGCATGAATTGACAGAGTATATATGTGTCATAATTAGCTAACAAAATGATACAATTGTCAGATAGAGCTAAAAAAAACAACAAAAAACCCCCACTCAAAAATCAGTGTTCCTCCCTACCAAAATGCAACCAGGCAGAACACCAGCTGGAATAACTTAAAGAGAACTATGGGATTAAATAAGGACTATATGATAAGAACATAGCTTCGCCTTCCCTTTATCCTTACATTTACTTAGAAAGAGAGTTGGAAAAGTTACTTTTAAATTATTAATTTGGTCTTTGCATAATAAATTAAAATCTGGTAACCTGTTGTTGGATATGAAAATTTCTCACTACCTCAAAACATTCCTAACAGTCCCCACGGAGTCACACACAAATATTATTGTTTTCCTCAAACTGGGGTCTGAGCAGCCTAGATGCAAAATGTTTGAATGTTATTCCAATGCTGCTAGGAACCGTCAATGTTCAAAGTTCAGCCTTCAAAGGAATAATCTCCGATTAGTTCCTTTTTCTGTCTCTCTACAAGTCACTGGAAGCAAGCACACAGAGGAGAACTTAAACTAACAGACTGACTTTTGCAGACATCATATTCATTTCAATTTTGCTCCTGTCGTGTGTAAAAATGCATTCCAAAATTTAATTCAGATTCAGGCTGCATAAGCTTTAGCTTTTAATGCTTCATTAGCTTTTAATGTCAGGATAAATACGTGTTGTCAGATGATTTCTATACTGTTTTTTTTTTTAAGTTATAGGCAAAAGCCTACTACAGCTCCGACAAATCCATCTACAACTCGAATTGTGTCTTCAACCACAGTGGCAAACAAAAGTAAGGGAATCTTTAATTATGTGTGTCATTTTGTCTGATTGACTTTTTGTGAAGGTTAGGAGAGCCAGCAAAAACAATGAGCCCTAAGCATTCAAGTAGATCTTTAGGAAAAGGAGATTTGAAAACAAGATGTGATACTGTGGGTTTGCTTTTCAAGCTTTTTGGGCCACACATCCCAAGAATATTGCTGACATAAAGCGGCTCTATTTAAAAGAAGGGCAAAAATTCCTCCTGACCGTACTGCAGATTTGATCTGCAACTACTTAAAAAAGCTCGACTGAGGCTCTCGGAGCCAGATTACTAAATGCACAAGCACCAAGAATAATTAATAATAAAGTTTAAAATTGTATTTTTCTTAAAGTATGTTAATGCAAACGCATTGTGTTGTCTATCCTTGTATACCAGAAGATCACATCACATTATATATCCCACTAATGTTGAGAAGTAATTCCAAACTTGCTTTTTTTTTCGTTGTACGACAGGATTGATGCCTACAACTGTTACACCAGCTTCAACTTCAACTCCCGACCCAAACAAACCTCTAGTTTCAACATCCAAGGCTATCACAAAATCATCAAATCCTCATATAACAGAGATTCCACGTAACCGTTAGTGCTCATTTTATATTTTAACAAGACATTTGATACATTAACTTACTGCCCTTGGTTTTGTAGTTTAGTTTTATGACGTATCACACTTGCTATGGACATTTTAGCAGGTTTAGCAGCCTCTGATTGTTATCCAATTTACATGGAGGATAAAGACAAAATAACCTTATGTCAGAACTTATTGATGTGGAGTGTGTCTTTGTGTCCACAGCGGGGAGTGCAGGAATTTTTCTTGCAGTGATTAGCTTTCTGTTGCTCTCATGGTTCCTGCTGATCTGCACCATGAAGATATTCAAACACAAAGACAGTTTTTGCTGGAGAAGGAGGAAAGAGGCTGAAGTCTCCCAGAACGGTAATCTGCAGTAAATAAATCCAATAAAGTACCTGTGTGTTGTATTGAAGTACACATTTGAAGTGTTTGCATTTCATATGAGATTTATGTAACTTCATCTTCTTTAAAACTCAATGGCACAAATTTAAGGTTAAATGTTACCTTTGTTACTTTTGTCAGTCCTTTATTTCTATTGCCTTAATTGTAATTTGTTTTTCAAGTGCTTTGAATTGAATAATCACTTTTATTCATCAGAGTATGTTTTCTACAACTACCACAGAACATTAATATACAGTACATAGAGTAAACAGTACAGGCACTTAGCGGTTTGGTAGCGGTTTGGTAGAGACATTCATGTAGTTTTCATATGGCTAATATCAAAGTTAGTAAGTAAGTAAACTAAAGTACTTCACTTTACATTACTTGACCTTTGGGAAGTTAAGATACTATGACACCTCGCAACCAAAGACAAATTTTCTCATGTTACTCCTCACAATGTGAAATGTACAATCCAGTTGTGCATTAAATAGAAGAATATCCATATTTTGTTCTGTTTTAAAAATGTGCCTTAGTGACTGAACATGTCTTGACTAACAGACAGGAAACTCAATGATAATATCTCCTTTCCTTTTTAACAGAACAACCCAGTCATCAAGGCAGTAACCCGACCACGCTGGTTTGTGCTCAGTTTCATGCACTCCATTTTCTTTAAAGATAGCAATCTAGGCAGGAGCACTTACTGTAGGTGCACAGTAAGAATTTCTTGTACATAGTTCATCAAGATAATTAGCTCATTAGCTTATAATTAGCACACAAGAAAGGCAGAAAATTTTGGTCATCCCTGTCATGCACTTCAAAGTTTGTACTTATCCTGTCTTGTTTGTTCTTTCAAGACGCTTACAGTATCCGAGGAAACTCCCATGTTGACTCTCAATCAGAGTCCAGCCATATCAGAACATCCAACCCACATCAACCCTCTCGTGCCAGTCAATGGCCAGTTAGGTAAGACTATCTGAGTATTTGATCTCTTGCTAACGTGCACTGCATGCAAAATGCTGGACTTCGTTAATTATGTGTTGATGATTTCTAATTAAAAAAACAAAACAAAAACACCCCCTGCAGAATTCTTGCAAAACTTTATTTTAGTCTCAAAAGTCATTTTCCTCATTCTCAATGTAAGGAGTGATTAAAATATTCCTTACTTTTAATAGGAGTTCAGTGAAGAAGGATAAAAAACCTCAAATTCAAGAACAGCCAACAATCAAACAGTCTGCATTTCTTTTTCTGTCATTCAGTATTAAGTATTCACAGACAGCCTTCTCTGTTCTTCAGCACAGGCTTCCATTGTATTGCACCTTAGGGTAAATGTAACCATTGACGGTTTAATGACATAACTGGCAACATAAAACTGAGAAATGTGACTTTATCTGCATCATTTTAGCAGGAAATAATTTCTTCTGCTACTACTTCTACTACTACGATTCCAGAAAATACTAGTTGTGTTACTAGAATCATGGGATTATCAGCTAAGAAAAACACCACGTACCAAATGAAACTCAGTGGTGTCATAGATCTTTTTACACATGAAGTGTAAAGGAAGCTTTTGCATTGTTTTCAGAGACAATATGACTCATAAAATGATAAACAACTTTCAACATTTATTCATTTCTGTATATATTATATCCTTTAAGTAGGCAGGAAAAAAATCTCTCTCTCTTTCCCTCTACACATATAGATATATATATATAGATATATAATGATGTAGATTTAGATAGATGGATAGAAAATTAGGGTCATTGCATCACGTCCTTCGGGACAAGTTCTGTACAGTACACACTATAAGGCGGAGTTATCTTTTGGTCACTTGGGAGTTTAAAACAGGCTGATCAGCACAAGCTGGGTAAAATAATGTAGTTGCTTAAGAACTTGCTTCTACACCACAGAGTGATTTTTTTTTCTGTGGTGAGCAGTAGAGCTGGTGCATGCTGCTGCACTGAATTACTTTAGAAATTTGTTTAATTTAGAGAGGACGTGAAACCTATTGTTAGTAAAGCTGTGAGAACACCTTCAACTTTCTCCCCTCATTTAAATGACTGTGGACTTCATCCGAAGTGAGACTTAGGTATTGAGTGCTGGAGGGTGTGATGGGCTTGGCTCTAAATGTTTGAGATAAGTGATGTGAAAACTGTGAGAAAAGTTGTAGAAGAGGAAGTGTTCAGCACTGAGTTTTCCAGTAAAGCTATTAGCATTTATGATCAGTGACACATGTTTTTATGACGCACCTTAATAGGTGGTAGACAGTAGGTCATAGCCAGAAAAAGTAGCATTTGGCATGCATTTTTTTTTCAGTTTCATTGTTCCATTATTTAACAAATGCTTTCAGCTTAAGTGTGATCCAAGCAGATTACCTTCAAAACATAATGATACTGCGATTATAATGTATGATCGATAAAACCAGGGGAAATTACTCAGTTGTTTTACACTGAATGAAAAAGCCATAAACTTTAAAAAACTGAAAATATCAGCAGCAACATTAGACGAGCAATATTTCTAAAGCTTTAAGGAGAATAGCTACCCCTTCAAACACCTGCTTGTCTGCTTGTGCTGTTAAAAGGAAGCGCTATTTTGCTACTGCTACATTGTTTAATTGAATTATATTAGTAAAATTAAAAAATGTTACTGTTGCAGTTTCTTCCATCTGATAGAAGCACGGTATACTATCTATAAGTGCTGTTGTTTTTACTTTTTCATCTCTTCTTGTTCACCATAGTGTTTATCAGAACCACATCTGTGGAGGTGGAAACTATGAAATAGAGCGTTCTTACTCTTGCACATCAGTCAGCGATGTGACATTAGGTCAAATGGCAAATCAGATAGTGAACACATGTGCCTGTTAACTGTGTCATATGGTAAACTCCTGATATTCAATTTCATGTGAGCCTTTCAAGCCTGTAGGTGTGCTTTAAATACAACTGCAGTCATTAGTGAGGTCATGTTGTTGTTGGCATTCACGGCTAAGATCAAAACCTGTTTTTAGTTTGGTGCTGTTTGAACTGTGGTGAGGATTATGCTCTGTTCTCCTCTTCATAAGCTTGAGATGGGACTTTTATTTGCGTTGTGTATTCTGTATCATTATGTCTCTTGACTGTTGTTGTCCTGTTATTACAAAGTGAGAAAACTTTTCTACTTAGCAGACCAATGCTGATATAATGTGATCAAATTTCTCTGTATATCTTCTGAATTACTTAATTAGTAATTACTTAATTAATTAGTTTTCCAGAATATACCATAATGCTTCAGAGGTTGTAATGTGGTTTGTATTCTGTGGTTGAGAGGAGGCGGCAGAAACACTCAGCAGGACAGTCAAAAACTCACGACCACACTGGTGCTGGGAATTCCACAGTGGTGTCCTTTAATTAACACACTCATCACCTACCTCACAAGGCCCGGTTGAACAGCTGCTGCCTTATCATATATGAAGCACAGTGTTCCTACAACCTGTAACATTACTTTGAATTAGAAGGGTAAAGATACGAGGTCCATGTCAGTCCATGCGCAAGCAAGTTTCTCCCACACTCTACAGAGAGCAGTGGCGCATCCTTGTGACATCACTAAACATTAACTTAAATTGTCTTAAAGAGACACCACACAATTGCGACTGTTACAAGGTGTACACTGAATCATAAAAAAAAGATTTATATTAGAGTCAGTATATACAAATCACGAGTTAAAGTCTTGAGTTATCCCTCATTTCTTCATGTATTTGCTTCCAAGGAGCCAGACTTTTAAAGTAGTCTTGACCAGTAGTTCTCCAGGCTTTCTGAAGGTCTTTCAAAGTTCTGTCTTTGGACATTGGCTGCTTTTTCCCTCATTCTCACTCTGATCATTTTCAGAGGATTTTTTTTGGTTTGTTTTTTTTGCCACTTCACACTGACCTATGACTCACTCAAGTGTAAAAAAGACACCTCACTCGAGGAATGAATCAGTGCTGTGTTAACACATTAGAGACAACATAACAAAAAAACAATTTTTTTATTCCAGTTGTTTTCAACGCAGCTTGACACGCTGTTATTGCAATAAAGGCACACTGGATAGAAAAACACATAGTGGAAGGCTATTGGTCATGGATCGGCTTCCCCAGAGCCTGGACATCAATTTATTGAAGCAGTGACAGAGTACGGAATGAAAAGCAGCCAAAGAAGAGCTTTAAATATGCTTCAAGAAGCCTGGGGAACTATTCCCAAAGACTAGTTAAAGAAAGTGCAATAAAGCATACCTAAGAGAGTTCAGGCTGTGTTAGATAACATAGGTGGTCACACAAAAGCTTGACTTTCAAGCTCATTAGAACAGATTAACTCTGTTTTGCCCTTATTTAATGCATTTCCGTGTATATTTGCACCTCTCTGCTGTTTTCTTTGCAAAATGTAAAGAGCTGATGGATGGCTCAAGACATTTGCACAGTACTGCACACTGTAACAATGCTGATCTTAAACATGACCAAAGTTTTGATCAGTGAGGCCAGTGTATGGGGAACAAACCCATATAAAACTCTTTAATTTGAAACAAGCTTCAGACTGCTTATCACTTGATTTCACATTAGTTTCTCTAATCGTGGCAATGGATGACGTCAGTGACTCACAGATATCCTAACAGGGTGATCACAAACAGGAAGCTCTTAGAAGGAGCAAAATTGACTTATTTGAGACAGAAGGTGAACTGCTGCGCAAATGCTCTATTTCACAGAAAAACGGATTATTTTAATCTCAGACTGACGCAAAACAAGCAGCTGAGTGCCCTGTGTCCTCTGACTGTTAATTATTCTCTCCTTCCAGTTGCCAGACAACATGACCACGCAGATCGCTGGCCGGCCATCGTCCTCTACGCGATCATCAAGGAGGTGCCCTTGCATAGGTGGAAGGAGTTCTTGCGTCTGCTTAAGGTGACTGACCAGCAGATGGTGCGAGTCGAGATGGAGACTGGTTTCAGTCTCGGCTCCATGGAGAAGCAGTACCAGATGCTGAAGCTGTGGAGCCAGCACTCTTCCTCCAAACTCAGTGATATTTTCTCAGCCTTACACTACATGGAATTATCCGGCTGTGCACAGCTGCTCCAGGAAAGCCTGGAACAGCTGCAGTGGACGCCTGACCACAGACAGGCGCTCACAGCCATTTGAATGGAGCAGTGCGGGACAACTGAGGCTGTACCTGGCGGCACAAGAGTAATGCTATCTATAACACGACTGGAAACATAAATTATTCAGCCATGGACACTGGTGTGAAAGACTAGACACTCGCTGGAAAGGACATTACGATCTGTAGCCATATAGTACAACCCTAGAAACCTGGAACAATGTCGTAAATATCCCGTACTGAGTAATGCAGACGTAGATTAAAGCCAAATAAAAACATCTGATAAGCTGGAATGAAAAAAATGGACCCTTGTTTCATGTTAACACAGAAACCTAAAATGTTGAATGTAAACATATGAAATAATGGATTTGTAGCTGTGGAAAATGCAGTTTTGAACATCAGTTTCCTTCCTCAAGAGCATCGTTAGCATTTTTAGGAACCACATAACACCTCTTAACACACTCGTAATATTCTTGTAGCCTACAGTAGGTGGAGACAATAAATAAATAAAAAAATATTAAGGGATGTCCCCTTCCCGTAACTAATGGCTGCTGCCAAAAAGTAGTTTAGAACAATCTAACCTCCAGTTTTTTGTGTGGTGCCTCTTAAATGCCAACAATGGAGGCTGCGGTTTTACAGCAGTACTGCAATGTACATGCATAACTGGGAGGTGTATGTGCTTAAAGGGTAAGCAAGGAAGTTGCACTTCCTTAGTGTAGTGTACGTGATTGTTTTACCTCCACGAGTCTGTGCTTGAGATTTCTCTTTTTTTTTCCTTTTGACTTGTCACAGGACAGACTTTTTCAGTTTGAATCTTTAAACTGTGCGTGTGCGTGATCACTCCGTGCACATCTGGGATGTTTGTGCAGCACAGCTGCAGACGTCTCCCTCGTTTGGTATAACAACTCAGCCACTGATTGTTATTGTGCACCCTCGCAAAGGAAGAAAACTGAAATCCCCAAAGGACGTCAGTTTTTCAGTTTCCTGCAACTAAATGGTGTCAGTGTTCAGCATGCTGGGTTTTTCCTCACCACACATATTCCATTTGAACGGATGGTTCTCACTTGTGGTGTTTGGGTATCTCACTTTGAGAGTTTTTGTGTGTGTGTGTGTGTGTGTGTGTGTGTGTGTATGTGTGTGTGTCATTATACTTCATTGACAGTAAAGGTCTTGGATTTTCCAGTTTAAGATGTTTATTTAAGAAAGTTTTAATGGGAATTTAGGTCACTGTCCCTGAGATATAAATATTTGTATATGTTTTACAGGTTAAAGTATTATTGTTTTTTTATTTATGATCCATTTGTATGAATAGTTGTGTGGTGCAGAATAAACTGAAAGTGAAAATCTTTATGTTTTTCATCTCATTGTGGTCTTTAGTGGCACACTGTTATGATAACGTGCTACTGTAAAACCTCAAGTCAAAATGTCACCTGTATATGTATATGTCATGAATAAAATGTTTGGCCACAAGGTGGGAGTATGGACTGTATGTTTGAACCGCAGCAGCCGCTGTGCATTCGTAAGCTCACACACACTCCACCTACAAAGAAAATAGGAGCACAGTACTTGAAGAGCTTTTATTCTTGAGTTGGATTACACCCATCTCATGAATTGCAAATTTGGGCTAAAAGCACAAAGAACAGCTGCCTTATATTGTTCATAATTACTGGATGGAAAAATAACAGATCCCTTACAGGACGACATTCACTTTATGTGTTTACATGCAGCACGACAGCTTCAAAATCTATAGCATTATTCTCTTGGTGCTGTCATGTATATATGCTGTCAGGCTGCACATCAGCATGTGTTTGCCATGTTTTTAACCACACCAGTGTCACCTGCCAAAAAGGGATTTCCAGTATTTCTCAGTAAATAAATAAATAAACACATGAAAGATTACTAGAACTGAAACTGCTCTAAATGACTTGTTGGCCTTTACTGTCACTCATATCTCGCAAATGATATCATAACAAGCCATGCAGAGTAAGCAACACTTCTTTTACAAGGTAAAAGTTTTATACTTATTTAACCAGGTAAAAAAAATTAGTGAAGTTAAAAATGTGTTTTTCAAATTAAACTTGGCCAAGTGGGAAGTAGAAACTGCAAGAAGTTGAACACAATCTTTCTATAAAGATATTTTAAGCGTCCAAAAAAAGGTTTGGACTGATGATAATGTTGACCACAGAGTAGGCACAATAAAGCTGTCATAAAGATCTTTGCAAAACAGGTCATTTCTTTATTTTATATATATAAAGGCTTTGTAAATCCTCTTGACTACTGCCTTTTTATCAGTTTATAATTATCAATATAAGCACAGAAAATCACTTTTTGGCATGGCATGGCTTTTAAAATGGTTTTTTTTTTAAATAAGAGGTTAAAGATGAAGTTAATTTCATTTTCCTTATGTCTTGACCTTTTTCTTTTCAATCATGGGTAGGTGTTATATAAGCTGTAGCTTCAACCTACTCCTTTTCGATTTGTCATATGATTTCTTCTTTTCTTTTAATCATTTCGTGTGCTATAAATGAACCGAATAAAGACAATTAACCACCGGGAGCACCAGCTACAGCACAGTTTGGAGGCTAACTAAAGACGGATTTAGCATTTTTTTTTTTAAATCTCTTAAAATGTCTGTAGGAAAATGAACGGCTCTTTGGAGGTATTTCCAAATGACATATTTTCCCCCTTTTCACACCGTTTTTCGTGCTTCCAGCAGCATATCTTGAACCGTTAGCGTGAAGGAGCAGATTTTTATCAACAATTTTACGCAGTGTCGCCAATAAGGAAGCTGCAGGCTTCCTACGTTTTCTGTGGTGTTCAAGTAAGCACGAGGGTTAGTGGTTTCTATTGGCAACCGGACCCGGATTCTCAAAAACAGCAGCTGGCGACGTAAACCGTCCCGTCCTGAGAAGAGACGCGACACAGCCTGGAGGAGTTTGCCGAGACAAAAAGGTTTTTGTGGTTTGTGTGTGTGTGTTTTTTAATATATCTATATATTTTATGCTGTCTCAGTGCCACCTGTTACACACTTGAAAAAATTCCGCTGCAGCTCCTTTTGTGAGCGTTGACCTGGATAGCTATTGAATTACAAACATGGAGCACAGTTTTCTTTTGTCGGGACGTCTAATTCAAGACAATAAGTTGACGCTACCCGTGAAATAGAATTTTAAAGACATTTTCAAGTTTTGAGGGATTCAGTCTACTGTTGTTGTCAAAAAAGCCACAGTAACAGGTAGGTTAACAATGGCTCAATAAAAGCCACTGGTACAAATCCAGTTAAGTCTTAGGCAATTTTATTTTACCAGTTCCTTTTGTAATAGATAAAGTCTTTCTTCTTTTGGCAATGATAATCTTATTTTGTGTGTGTGTGTAAAATTTTACCAAACTAATATCGAGGCAGAACAGTACAAATACATAGTTATAAATAATAGAAAACACTGTGCAAAAGTTTCAAGCCACCCCTCGTGTCTTTAAATTTGGCTTCCAAGTAACAAATTTAAGCAACATACTTACCTTCATACAAGACTTTTTTTTCCCTTTTTTTTCTTTTCATTTTTAGTGTTACTGAGGAATAGTTTTCCAGGCTTTCTGAAGGTCTTCCAAGTTTTTTTCTTTTTGGATGTTGGCTACTTTTTCACACCTTTTCACTCCAGTTTTTGTACCTGATAATTTTCAGAGAAATAATTTATTGTTTGTTTTGGTTATTTTGAACAACTTAACAATGCAATAAAAAGCATAAAAAGTCTTCTAACCCAAGGGATGAACTAGTGTTGTGTCTACACATAACAGAAAAATTAGCAAAAAAATGTTTTTTTGAAAATTTTATCTTTTTTACTAGCAGCCTGTCATAAAACATCATGTGTTTTTCTTTAGTTAAATATATTTAAAAATACCCAAAATAAAACAATAGTATTTTTGCACCAACAATGTGATTCTCAAAAAGCTATTAGTTGAAAACTATGTCATAAATGTTCCATACTGAGTAATCAGTGTAACTCAGTATAACAACATCTTACCTAAAATCCTGAATAATCTGTATTTATGTGAAATATCCTGAATAAAAAACTCAGGAGTCCGGAGAGTAGTAGGAGAAAAGAAGAAGTGGCAGGTCTAAAAGAACTACAGCAGATGATCAGTATCTTAAGAAAGAAGATAAGAAATAAGAAATAGGGGGAAAATCCACCATAGACTTGTCACAGGAACTGAGAGATGGATCTGGCCTTTCAATTCATCTGATATTATTCACCAAAGCTTGATCAGAAATGGCTTTTGTATATGGGAGGCTGTCAAGGGAAACTATGAGAAAAGGCTGAGATATGGCAAAGTACACAAGAACTGGACTGAAGATCAGAAGATCAATCCAAATTTCAAATCTTTTGTAAATATGTGCAGAAGAGGTCTAGAGAGTACAACAATGAGTCTCTACAGCCATCTGTAAAGCATGATGGAGGCTCTGTCATGGTTTGGGGCTGTATTTCAAATAGTGGTGTTGGGGATCTTGTCGAAATTGATGAAATTATGAACGCTATGTTGAAGAGTAAAGGTGCTTGTTTTTCCTCGTTTTTATTACTTCTTCTTCTTCTTTTTTTACATTTCGATATGTGACAGATATATTTTATCCTCATTTCCTCCTTTAACCATTAGACTACAATGTTTTAATTGCTTTGAACAGCCATGAACAATCTATCCATTTGAACAATCCAGTGTTCTTTCCAGCCATTTGAACAATCATGACTGCTTTGGTTCGACCTGGAGTCAATATTTCAGAGCTATGTAAGGAAGGAGACAAGTTACTTCGGAGTGGTGAGCTGGAGAGAGCCACCTCCTTGTACATGTCTGCCTTCAGGACTCACGCCACCTCTGCGGTGTCCCACATGAGAAAACTGGATAAGTCTGGTCTGGATTTGGTGATCGCTACTCTAGAGGGCTGGCTTGAAAGTCATGTGAAGAATCAGCCTGCAGAGGGTCTTAATAAAGGTCTTGCCGCTGTTTTCCTCTCCACACTCAGTCCCAACAATCTGTCAGCCACCATTTACAAAATGGAGTCTCTTCTTCAGAGTGGCACGCATGCCTGTGAGGAGATTTTTGCTCGTTGCACCGCTATGCTTGAAGGGAAGCGGAACCTTCCTCCAGAGGGTTCAACTCATGTTTTGTTAGAGATAACTCGAGCCCTCGCCTGCTTGTTATCAGAATCTCACAGGTTAAAGGGACTAAAGATTTACCTCAAAGCTTACAGGAATAGCAAGTCTGAAACTGTCACACTGGTGAAGAGCAGACAAGCCGGACACCTACCCAAAATAGTGAAGGCCTTTGCAGAACAAATCATGCTCATACATCCCACTCTAGTAGTTGACAGCAAGTGGAAAGTGGAAACAAAGGACAATGACAAGCTTGAAGAAGAAACTTCTGCTACTGTTATTGAGTTTTTGCTGTCTATCTCACCTGGTAACAAAGAAGTACAGGAACTCAATGCAGCGTATTTGTTTTTGACGGGCAGGTTTATGGACAGTGCAGAGGCATACTCTTCCCTCTTGCAGCATGCTCGTGGCCAGAAAATATCAGAGAGTACTATAGAAAAATTACTCCAAGAAACTCCTGAGAGGACAGCCAGACTCTTGACAAGTCGAGCAGCGGCTTGCTTTTCAGCAGGTGGAAAGATTGCAGAGGAGTGCAAAGATTTGGGGAAAGCATTTGAGACTCACCCAGCCACTGCCCGAATTTACTTCCAAAAGCTGTTCATGGATCAGGGGACTGGGGTGGCAGCTTGCAACCATCTCCGTCAGCAGGCGGAGAGAGGCCTGTCTGATTACAGAGAGCAAGTCCTTGTCCGTGCAGATCTGCGATCTACTGAAGGAGTGGAACTTCTGGACCCTGTTATCACTCAGTTACGGACCCTGTGCCATTTAGAACCTGGTGGGGGAGACAGAGAGTTGCGGGTCCGACTGGCTGATTGTCTTCTCCTCAGAGGAGAGCACAAAGAGGCCCTCTCTATCTGCAGCCAGCTAGCCTCACAAGGTCAGCAGAGCTATCAAAACACGGTCCACGTCCTTCGTGGATATGCACGATTTCTCTCTGATGACCAGAAGGGTGCATTAGAAGACTTTCAGGCTGTGATTGAACACAATGCCCCCCACCCATCCAGCTGTGTGCGAGCCCTTTGTGGCAGGGGGCTCCTGCGAATGATGGGTGGCTTAAACTACCTGACTGCGTTAGACTATGTGACAGCCAGCAGGCTGCATCCTCAGGAAACAGCATTTGCTGTGCGCTGCTTGGTGCCCTGGAACTACCGTGGGCTGCTGTTTACTGTTCTGCTGGAGCAGGGAAGATTCATGCTTGAAGGGTCTAGAGATCACAAACCCAAGTCCAGTGCTGGTGAAGACTCCCAACAGCACCAAAAGGAGGACCATATGCAGACCCTATCAAAGAGGGACAACCACAGATCAAGGTATGTTTGTTTTTGATGTGGTTTACTGAGCAATGCTTTCTCAGAGAAAATATTTTGGCATGTCACAGCAGGAAAAGTCTACTTTATTGCATGGTATGGTCTCTGTTGTGTGTTTTCTCAGTGTGATTGTTGTCCCGTTGTGTTTTTTTCTGCTTTGTACGTTAGGACTCCTGCTGGTGTCCATTCCCTTGCTCTGTTGCTGATGGAGCTCCAGCCCAGTGCCGATGTGCCTCAGATCTTGGCAGCAGATGCCTTGTACCAGCTTGGTCGGGTGGAGGAGGCTTACCGATTGCTGCTGTCCATCGGGCCCACCAATACTCGGGCACCTATCTTGGCTCGCCTTGCTTTGCTTCAGCTGCACAGAGGCTTTCTTTATGACACCAATCAGGTATATAAGTTTGGGGTACCAATTTTTCATGTTCAAATGGATTCAGGATTTTTTGTTTCCTGTTTAGGAAACCTAACTTCACAGTTGCTTATTTTGTAAAACATAGATAAATAAAACAGGAAGCTGAGTGAAAGCAGACTGTAATTCATTATTAGTAGTTTTGGGGAAACACCTTTGTTCTTTTAACTTGTTTCCTTTGAATAATTTCTGGATGCACCTTTAAAGTAATTACATTCATGATATAAGGAGCTATGAGGGCTCAAATGTGAAAAAACCTTCAGTGATCAATTCAGTTCTAAAATTTCCTGAGAAGCATCCAAATGTCTGACTTCAGTGTACGGTATCTACAGTTTTGTTTTGAAAAGTGTAGTTTTGAGTTTAAAAAAATGTTAACAATGATTTTAAGCACTGAATAGTCCTGATTTATTCTTCATGGCTGTCAATTTTTCCTGTAGCTGCTGAAAAAGCTCATCTTGTGTGGCGATACCAGCTGCTTGCGCCCCCTGTTGGCAGTGGCACAACAGAAAGACAGAGCACTGCTGCAGGGACACTCCCACTCAGCTGCAAAACGCATTTTGGACCGCACAAGCGAGGAGAGCGCTGTCAGAGAGGCTGTGGCATATCTCTCCATTGCTATTATGGCCTCTGGTGAATAGAATCTGTTTGATGAGTTATTGATATTTGTTACTGATCTGTTGCTAACTGTTGATAGTATTAACATTGCTTGATGTTGCATGCAGATTCGAGTAATGATTTGTGGCATTCAGCACAAAACTCAAGCTTTTTTTAGATTTCACTTTCAAATGTCTTTCAGAACATAACACAAAGTACAGATGAGGATAGAATAATTACCCTCACTATGAAAATTTCATTTTTAAAAAAGTTTTTCCAGGTGCCGGTAAACAGAGGGACGACTTTTTGACACAGCTTTTCCAAACATCCTATTTTTATTTTGGATGATTAGATGATTTTACTTTGCACACAGAAACTAAATTATTCACAATACCTGCCAGAGTCAAATTATTAGCCTCCATGATGGTAACAGTCAGTTGTACATCCTTTTTGTGTAGTGTGTAGTTGTTTATTATAGTTTTCAACAAGTCTCAAATCAGGGCTTTTTACAAGCCAGTCAATAACATTCACTTTGGTCTCCTGGAATTAGTTCTTCACCTGGAGCCTCATATATTTTGCGTTGTTGTCATGTTAGTAGACAAAGTGACGACCCAGACCCAGTTTTGCTGCTGATTGGTTGAGGTGTTCTTTTAAAATCTTCACAAATCCAAGAGCTCTAGTTTACAGGCAGCATATTCTTTCTGCAGGGTGTCTTTAGTATACTACAGTCTTATTTGAAAGTGTCTCTTGTGCAGTGGTGGAGTTTTTCTTGCAGTCTATTCCTGTGCAGGGCTGCAGTGACTGTCTTTTTTGAGACTACATTTCCCAACTTGGCTAAGTCATTCACGAGTGTCTTTACATATCTCTCTCAGTAGTTTTCTTTCCAGAGTCGTTGAAATCGTTTGCTTCCTACCTCTACCAGGCTTGTTCTGTATTGTGTGGCTCTCTTCGAATTTCTTAATGATACTTCTCACTCCAGTCCACTCCATCTTCTGCTTTATGAGCATCAAGATTTTTTTTTTCAAGCTAAATTGATTTTTGTATTTTTGGCATGATGGTTTCTCAAGTGACAGGTCAAAGTCTTTGTGAAGCTTTTATACTGTGTGCCATTTTTACAAGCCTTGAGCATTACAATGTTAGAGTACATTATTTCACATCAGTGGTTTGTGCTTTGAGTTTTTAAGGGTGCTAATTATATTGACTCTGGTAATTCTCGTTTTTTTCTGAAATAATTCTATTGTGTGCAAAGAGAAATAATTTTAACTGAAATTTTAAATATCATTGGGAGAAATGAATGAATTGAGCACTGTGTCCTCATCTGTAGGTAGATTAGCTATGCATTATTTAACCACACATCTTTTGTGGTTAAACATAGGACCTGAACCCAGCCTATAAAGCACTTCTACTGTGTGTATTGAATGTGTATGTGTATTTGAATCTATGATTTATTTTGTACCAATGTTGAAACTGACACTAAAATGAGATTGCACATACTATAAAAACAGTCAATTCATTGTTTTTCTCAGGTGGCGAGGCAGCTGAATCACTACTAGAAAGAGCGAGGTGCTACGCTTTGCTGGGTCAGCGAAAAACAGCCATATTTGACTTCAGTGCCATTCTGAAGGAGCATCCGAAACACGTGCATGCCCTCTGTGGAAGAGGTTTCACATATCTCATGCTGAATCAACAAAAGGTGTTTTTTTTCCTCTAGTCTTATCTATCAGTGAAACTCGATACTATTGCCCTTTTTGTTCGGGTGATTACAGCTAAGTGCTTGACTGATATGTTGCGAGTATGTTGTGAAACAGCTGACGAGTAAAACAACCTGAGATTCCTTACTGTGCTTGGTACCATATTAAATCAAACTAAATTAATGTACAATTATTAAATAAAATGTTCTCCTCAGGGCTTTCCTGATAACAGGAATTTAAGCATTCGAATAATTTAAACAACAATCATAGCTGTAAAACATACAATTGTATAATGGGATGAAGCCTCACCACATATGTTTTTCTTCTTCTGGAGGACCTGAGAAACTCTCCTGGTTCACAGAAGTGGCATAAATATTTTAAAAGACATTTTCAGTATTTATTTTCAGTAACTGCAGAAAATGAACCCAGGACCTGACTAAATGTAACAGTGGTAGCTAGTTTATAGCCCTTTTGGTGTAGCCCAGAGAGCATATATTATATTGCTCTTACACCTTGCCTGCTTGATAGTAAAGTGTTAATTTATTAGTCTGTGTTTAGAGAAGTTGCTTCAATTTTATTATATTGTAATAATAAAATCATATTTGGTGAAATGCCCCACAGGGACCCTAATGTTGAACTAAGAATAAAAAATAATGGCAAGGCTTTCGAGGCTACTTTCTTTCCTTGAATCGTTAACCCTTTAACCTAATTTGAGTTTTCCTCTAAACATAAAGCGACACCTTGTGGCTTTCTGGTAAAATCTGTTTGAAAAAGTGGTGCCACAGAATTGTGATTTTTATAAATATGTCAGTGTTATGCTAACACTGATGAACATGGTCTAGAAAAATTATGAAAAACAAAGTATGATAGTTTATTAGGATTATTATGCATGTTGTACTGCATGTTGAAATTAAGTATAACATTCAAACTCCGTTCTCCCTCTAGGAATGTACTCATGACATCCTGGCAGCACTTCAGATAAACGCTGACATAGTGACCAAAGACATCCTTTCGCTTAAGGACAGGGCACGGAAGCTGGTCTGTGATTGGCTGCATCAGTTCTGTCGTACCAATCTGTCAGATATTGTGGCCACTCATGGTGTTCCCTGCCAAGAAGAGCAGCTTAGAGAGGCTTTCATAATTGGTGGAGCTTTGTTGAGGGCTGACTGTAGAAACCCCAGATGGCATCTGCTCTACGTGGACATCCTCTTGGCAAAAGGTGAGATTGTGGGGGAAATTTTCTGAGCAGGATCCTTGCTAGGATTGGAAATCATCTGCCTAGCAGCTTATGGCTTAGGCTGTGTGACGTTTCCAATTTGACAAAAAGCACCATTGCACCTGTCATCCCCTGTTTTCAGTAATCCATACTTCTGTTATGGTCCATCTGCTCCAGGTGAGGTTAAGTCAGCAGGCGCTCATCTGTGCCAGATATTTGGCCAGGAGCCAAGAGATGCAGTGGCCCAGGCTCGGGTGGGTGTGGTGGATGCCTGGCAGAAGAAGTACTGCAGCGCAGCTCGCAGGCTCAGCAAACTGGCTGAGAAGGATTCATCCTATTTTGACTTCTTGCTGGCTCTCATCCCATTTAATCAGCGAAAATGCATGGCACAGGTAAGTGTACAGGAAACCCAGATTTAGTACCAGATGAGCAGTTCTGCCAAAGTTGTTTGTTCTGGCTTTGTCAGTGTTATTTTTCTTCAAAAAATGAAGTTTATGTCAGGATATTTCCATGATATTACAAAAACAATCCCCATATCATTTCTCTCTATTGAACCAATGGGTGTTATAGTTGTGTGTATATATTCTATGTATGTATTTTCATTTATGGTAAAAATACAGTACAAACCTGTGGCGGGTCCACCATCTGACAATGACTATTTTAGATGCCTAAATTAGGTGGCAAAGTCAATAATGTGTTTGAGAATAGTAAGCACCACTTACAAGAAAATCCAACAGCATTCTGAACTGACCTGATACATATCTACTCTAAACTACATGTTAACTGTACACTGGGACAGGAAGCAGCTCAGGAGGCCAACAGTGTGTCATCATGTGGCCAGTGGAAGCAGGCGCTTACCCTCCTGACTGTGGCAGTACAATCAGGCGGCAGTCAGAGAATGGAGTATCTTCACCAGCGGGCTGTGTGCCTGGCACAGCTGGGCTTACATGAGCGGGCTATATCTGATCTGGACAGAGTTATCCAGAAACACGATGGACCTGACTACAGCTGTTCAGAACACCCTCAAGTCCGGGTGGAGGATTTGTGCTTGCGAGGTCGCAGCCTGGTGCTCTGCTCCAAAGAAGGGCCAGCTCTGGAGGACTTCATCCGGGCCCTGGAGCTCGACAGAGAACGGGCCATCCAGTGTGTGGAGGCTGGGCTAGGAAGACTGCCTCTGGCTGAGTGCTTCCTGCGGGGGGCGCTGCAGCATTATGGGGAGCAACATCTCAGTAAGGCTTGGACCTTGACTGAATGTGGCCTCCTTTTGGACGGTGAGAACACAGAGCTCCGCAGACTGAGGGCAAAAGTCAAACGAGAAGTGGCCAATCCTTGCAACGTGAACTAGTGTTGACTGTGAACTGGACACAGAATCTCCAGTGGAGCTTATAAATGCAAAGAGTTACTGCAAAAGCTCCAATCAGGTCAATTCCCTACCTCAAAATTAAAAACAAAAAAAGAAAAACCTAATCCCCATCATTTTGTTTTGCTCAGCTTCCCAAAATTTCATCGGACGTTTGGTGCTTCCAGAGCACACATTGCTACTGTTCATATTATTCCCTCAAAGTTCAGTTTAAACTTACAGCATTAACAGCAGTGTTTGTAGACATTCAGTGTCTTTATGATTACATCAAAGCAAAATATTTATTATAAGAGGAGTAAGTGAATTAATATCTAACACCACAAACACTTATGACATAAAACATTAGCAATGTAAATAATGTGATAATCACAAAAAATAATTATGCTATCATAATGTATAAACAAAATCATTCAGCGTTCAATGCTGTCACACCTAGATAAGTGATTTAAGAAAGTGCCAAGTGTGCAGGTTTTATGCTTTTCAAATGAAGGCAAATCTTTAATCATATCCATGGTGGCAAACACAATTTAACACGCAGAAGTACATGTGACTATAAATACTGAAATTTAGTTCACACTGCTGCCATTGGAGAATAATTAAACATAATGTCAAAACAAAAGTACTGTACTTTTCACTGTGCCTCTACTCTAGGACTTTTTGCATTGTATGGTGTATATAGCATTAGATTTATGCACTGCTCATGTAGCTGAGATGAAACATTCACTGTGTGTATTATGCATACACAGTAATGTATTGTGGTTCCATATTGCCAAAGTAGGACTTCTCCCACTCACTCATGAGGTCAAAGTGCAGTGGGCGGTCACAGAAGGTGCAGGAAGCGGTCGCCGGGCCATTGAGCAGAAGACCTGCTTCCTGCCAAACATCCACCAGTTTCCCTGTGAATGATAAAAGTGTTTGTAAGAATAAACAGTTAAATGTTGATATTTATTTTCATTTAAAATGTTTAACAGTTCTGCTTTGATTATTCTAGCACGTGCCATTTTTTAAGCTCCCCACAGAGCACGGTCATTTTGGGGAGCAGGTCAATGTCAAGAGAGCCACAATTTCTTGTGGGAAAGCATTTGCACTGGCCATTATTCCCATATTTTGCCAGATATTTACCAGAACACCTCTGACCTAATTACAGAAAGTGGCCTCACACTCACCCACAAAGTACTCCATCATTTTGGGGTTGTGATGAGGAGATGGAGCCAGTCTCAGCAGCTCCTCACCACGAGGCACCGTGGGGTAATTGATGGCCTGTACGTAGATGTTGTGCCTCTCCAGAAGGATGTCACACACCTTGGTGTTCAGCTCAGCGTTGCCCACCTGGAAAATAAATCATAAAAGATGGCACGTGTCATTTAGGAGAAGCTTTTATTCTGCACAGTTAGGTAGTGCATACATGGATGAATCATTTTACTCAGCCTGTAGAGTCTAGATTATATCTCTGGGTTAATTATGGGCTGCTTAATTAGTTAGTTTTAATCAAAATTTCAATGTGTTAAAAATAATAAAAAACTCTAAACTAATTAAATAAACTGTTGTGCAGTTGTTGAAGCCTATTATAAAATTTTAAGACTCAGTTTACTTAATTGTTTCCTTATTTGTGCAATTTAATCATGATTAAAGTCTATAACTAAGTCAGTGTTACCCTCCCGACTTCATCTGATCTACGTTGTACTTTCTAGGTTTATAAAATGAATAAGTATTATAATATATATAATAAGGAAAATCAGGTTTAACTAACAAGTGATACTGAAATAACGGTGGCTGTAATCCAGTGTCCATTTAGCAGTGCTAAATCTTTTTACCCGAATGGGGATGATGTGGCTGGGGCAGTTGACCACGGGTAGGCCTTTATCCATGAGCAGCTGCCTCATGTGTTTGACATTCCTCTGGTGGGCTCTGCGGAGCGCCTGCCCCTCTTTACTCTTCAAGACCCGCACAGACTCCAGCGCTCCAGCCAGGACCATCGGGGGAAGGGCCGTTGTGAAGATGAAGCCGGCTGCGTAGGAGCGCACTGTGTCCACCAGGGCAGCGCTGCTGGCGATGTAGCCTCCCACACAGCCAAAGGCTTTACCTGAAATAGTAACAAATGACAGATTGTATGTAAAGTGGTGGGGAGAGCATTTATTAAGTGTAAATAAATGTGACATACTTTTTTTTTTTTTGCATTGCTATTTTGTATAACTTTATTATTTCTACATTAATACATTTCACAGGTGTAAATTTTACTACAGGGATTTTAATAAATAATATTTTTATTTAAAAAGTTATTTACATTTCTATTTTAAAAATATGATTATTGTTACATCAATATATAAACATTTAAAAAAGCAGAATACAGAAAAAATTTACACAAAATTTATTAAGTCTGAATCAAGTGAATTTTAATATTTCTAAAACACCAGCTAAAACACTCCCATATCAATTCGTATCAATTTCTTAATTAAGTTTCATCATTATGTTTTTATTTACCGTCATGTGAACTGTTGTAACCAGACTTTGTAAAAGTCTGATGTTGTAATCCGGGATTAGTTCACAAGGATTTCTACCAAAAACCTTACATCACCATTAAGTTTCACACCGCGCAGCCTGCCTGTGGACAGTTTTATCAGAACAGCCAGAGAGGGAGTAGAACTGACGCTCAGCTGATAAAACCTCTGCTTCCTGTGATGAGAGCTCACTTCTCTCCTGACCTTATTTAACCAACAGGGGAGCAGTATCATGCCTGTTAAAAGTTATTGCTCCTTTGTTGGCAATACGACAGTGACAGTTACTGCAGCAGAGGCTGTAAATGGGAGTTGGGCCGGTAGCAGAGCCTGTGACAGTTTGAAGCTGTTTACCTTGTCCTGCTTACGCTCAACATGAAAGGACAAAACTGTTGGTGTGGGAGAAGTGGATAACTCACCTAAGGTCCCAGAAACAATGTCAATCTTGTGCATAATGTTGTCTCTCTCGCCCACTCCAGCTCCGTGGGCTCCGTACAGGCCCACGGCATGAACCTCATCAACAAATGTCAGCGCTCCGTAACGATGGGCTACATCGCACAGCTCTTCCAGAGGACATATGGCACCTGAAAAATTAGAACGGTGTTCAGGTGAACAACAGGGTATAAAAGTAGCAAGTATTTAAGATCTAAAAAAGGTGACATACTAAAGGAAAAAACACAACTTTTCCAAAAGCTAATCCTTGATCTGGTGTTTTCTTGATGGAGGCGGAGAACATGTCAGCCCAAAATTTCCCAAAGATGCTGAATTTGGTTGAAAACTGGTGAATCTCAAGGCTGTGGTTTATGATTTATGTAATCTTTGGAGTCATAAAACCAGTCAGTGACTAGTGCACTACAGACGGGGGAGTTTTCATTGAGAAAGAGATCACTCCCTTTTGGAGAAAAATGTTTAAGCAAAGAATAATTAATCACTCACAGCAACTTTACGAAAAAGAGCCACCAGATCCCTCAACTGTAGAGGGTCAAAGGATAGGCGTTTTTCCTTTTATTTGTCAACCACCGCATCCAGAATGTGTGGTTGAGAAGTATCTGGTGAGTTATTCTCACAGATTTTGGAAACAAAATTTGTCATACATACTGTATATATAAAACATAAAAGAACACATAAAACAATTAAAAAAAACATGATTAATATCAGTTTTTGCTTTTAAAAGTATGATCAGCTCGTGCTTTATGGAGCTGTCACTGGTGTAATATGCTGAAAAAACTGAGTTGAGAACAATACAATGCTTCTCCTCTGATTTACTCTTTATCAAATATAATTTCTAAACTTATACTGGTGATAATTGTTGAACTTTTTTGAAGGAGGCGCACCCAACATCTGCTTAGCATATGTGCGAACTCCTTCAAGGTATTATAATTCCAGCTGATGACCCCCTGAAGCAGCTTGAGAGAAAGAGATAATGGAAAAATAAGAGTCTCGTATCCAAAAGTGCTTTTTTAAACTTTTGACTTCGTGGTTCTCACCGTCCATTGAGTGCACAGTCTCAAACGCCACTATTTTTGGTGTCGTGGGATCTGAGCGTTGGAGCAGTTCCTCCAGGTGTCGACTGTCATTGTGGCGGAAGATGAAACGCTTGGCTCCGCTGTTCCTGATGCCCTGAATCATGGATGCGTGGTTCCCAGCGTCAGAGTAGATCTCGCACCCTGAATAGATCATGAAACAAATAAAAAAACAACTGCTAACTGCTAAATAACTAATAACTGGTTGACAGTGATTTTAATGTTCAGGTAATTATTTACCTGGCAGCATCTTAGCCAGAGTGAAGAGGGTGGAGTCATTTGCCACAAAGCAGGAGGAGAAAACCAACGCTGCATCTTTCTGGTGTAGCTCGGCAAGCTCCTTCTCCAGAGACACATGGAAGTTGCTGGTGCCTGAAATGTTTCTCGTCCCACCAGCTCCTGCACCATGCTTGTCCAGAGCGTCTCTGTGGACATCCACAACAAAAAGGTACAACATCAAGCCCAGATACAAAACATGAAACCAGCTCCCTGTTTGAATTTGCGAGACAGAAGCAGTCGCTGTTTTTAAGATTAGCGTTGAAATGTTCCTTTTTGATAAAGCTTATAGTCCGGGGTGGATCAGGTGACCCTGAGTGTGTCTTCTTCACTCACCTCTTTTCACTCTCTGTGTATTTTTACATGACTTTGTATTCAATCATTAGTAATTATTCATCTCTGTCTCTATTTTACAGCCTGTCTTCCGCCCCTCTCCATTAACCAGTCATTGCAAATGGAAATCTCGGAGTCTGATTCTGCTGGCAGTTTCTTCCTGTTAAAAGGGAGTTTTTCTTTCCCACTGTTGCCAAATGCTTGCTTAAAGGGAGCCTTCTGATTGTTGGGGTTTTCTCTCTATAACGGTACCTTACAATAGATAATTAAAACTACATTAAACTGAACTGAATCACATATCTTCTACACTATGCCCACTATGCTTATGTTTTTCTGTCAAATTCACGAGTCCTTTGAGTTTATTTGGTTTCACTTCTTGCAAGAATGATGCAATTTAAATATAAGATTACCCAAGCCAGTCTGCTGCTTTGTATCGGCATAAAAGGATATTTCATTACTCAAATCCAAACAGTATCTGCAGATATGTGGTCCAAAACCAAGCAGTGCATAGATTTAAATTTTGAGCCGGTGAAAAGTCTTTCATATTTGTCCAAAATTTCAAACCTGTCAGCAAATTTTGCTCAAAGCCATGACTTGACTACCAAATACAGGCCCGACTGCTTTGAGTACAACATTCACATTTTGACTTCCTCATTGCACCTTTAGCATTTATTATTAGTATCATATATTTTATAAACACAGTGTCTACATGATTTGTCATTTTCATATCATGAAAACACCAAAAATAATTAGACATGCCTTTGCAAGCTTACAAAGACGTGAAATTTGCTGGGTCCTGTTACCTGAGGGCGCCGAGGACCCGTGGGTGCCGACTCATTCCTAGATAGTCGTTGCTGCACCAGACGGACACCTGGGAGCCTTCCCGTCCAGAAATGGAGTAATCCTCAGCAAACGGGAAGACCTCAGCACTCCTGTTCACTGTCTTGAAGACTCTGTATGTGTGGTCCTTCTTTTTCACAGCAATCTTCTCCATGAAGAACTGATCATAGTCATAGCTGGGGCCAGCTGTGGGAAGAATAGTTTTGACTGGGCTTCAGTTACTCTACAACATTCAACAGACAGCTTTTTATTGGTGAATATTTACCACAGAATATCACAATGAAATGACCGGAGGGGTACAGCCCTTTTATTTGTGTAACATACCCATGTTGTCTTTGAGGAGGTGGGTAACAGTGTTGGGTTGAGCAGATGTTGGGCACGCAGAATCCTTTACACCTTTCAGAGAAGCCATCAAACCTGTCAGAGAGGAGTGTGATTGTGTCAAATTTATAAATATTTTGTCCACTATTTTTGTAATTCGTCAGATTTTCTTCTATTCAAGCTCAAATTCTGCTATTCTGATGGCAGCATCGCCGCAGGTACTTAATTCCTACCACTTTCTTGGACATCCTCCTGTACTTCAGGGCTGGCTCGGACCATCCCAATCTGGGAGCTGACAAAAGGGCAGCCCTCTGATACGGACACAGCCACCTGAGTAGCAGTTTGAGCAAAGAGCCTCCTTTGTTCAGCTGTGGGAAGCTGTTGATCCTGGGGTGTGGGGGCCGAGACGTTCAGCTTGGCTTCCAGAGAGCCCGGGCCGCTCACGGTGATCTGACGAGCGATGAGGGGGCAGTGATTCGCAAGAGACAGCAAGGCGGCTCCGGTTCTCCTTAAAGCCGGCTTTGGAGCCGACTTGAGGAAGGGGCAGTGATGGAGGAAGGCAGCCATGATACTGAAGCTGTTCTTACTCTGGGTTAAGACAGAAGATGGGACAAAAGATTTTGCCTTACGTGGGTGAAGATTATAAATTACATAGCATAGAGTCTCTGTAATACAACCCAGATTTATTTATTTAATTACTTCAGGTAAAAATAGCCTGTTTTAGTCAAATACACTATATGGTAATTCCCTGACTCCCTTCACAAACGATCTAAAGCTCATGCCTTAGCTTAACATGCAAAAATGCAAAATGATGATAACAGGGGTATGACTCAACTTGACTGGTAATGGCTCAGCTTAGAAAGCAGTAGGTGCCTCCTACTGGGTGCGGCATGGAGCAGCCACTTATCTTAACTCTGCAGGCACGTAAGAGCTACCCTTACTTGCATCATCAGCTGAGTCTGATTACCATGGAAGCGTTCAAATAATCCTCGATAAAACAGACGTTTCTTTTTGGTTAATGGCCATTATTTCCTGAGTCCGAAATGTTTTTCAGACTCAGGAAAAATACTCGGTAAAGCACACTCTACCACACAAATATACTGATGTATATTGTAATTTGCTGATGAGCACCTGTATGTGTAGTTTAGTTAGCTACCGGAACAGGTTCTATGATTTCCCGCATTATTTTTGTAGTGTGTGGGAAGCAGTTGTTGTGAAGTCTGGGTTTTCTCTTGAATTCTGATGTTATCTTTAACTGCTATTTCCATTTAAACCATAAAAGTAGGTCAAATTATCTTTTCACCTTATGATTGTTTGGTTAATTACTTTAAATACATTTAAATATTGACACACAAAGCAACAAGAAGAAGAAGGCAGCTAACCAACAAAAAATGCATACATCCTCATTTATTTATTAATGATGGAGTATCCACACCCGATGTTTTCATCTCACTTAAGAATATTTGAATCAAACATCTACAATTACAACAAAAATAAAATAAAAACAACGGCTATAATTTTAGAAATGATTAGAGCAGGGTTAATAATGAAGAAAGCTCACCTGTTGACCTGCACTGAGGACGAACTTCCAAACAGCAAATAGGCAGAGGGTCAGTAAGTGTCAACAGTTATTGGTCAGATGTTGAGGAGCATTATGCAATCAGCTCAGTTCCCACCCATCAGAGGTGTCGTGCGGATCTCAGCTTTGGGGGGCCACAGAAGGGTGTTGTTTGTGTTTGTGGGAGGTGCAAAGACGCTGATAGGGTTCCTATCGGCACACGCTGTGTTGTGGCACGCGCTGCCACTTAAAATAATGGTGAGAACAAGTTTGTGGTAACAATCGCAATATCTTCATGTTCCACAGCTTGTGAATATGAGATCTATTACACCACAACAAAGAGTCCATGATGATACTGCAGATGATGAGCCTAAATTATCAGAAGACATGACATCATGTTCAAGTCACACTGCAATTTTCTACCAATATAGAAAGCAACGCCATCTCCTATAATAAACCACACTGTCAGGTTCTTTTGGGTCTTTGTGTTTTACTTTAACAGAGAAATGAGGAGATTGTATGATTAACGTTTCTTCATGAATGTTCATAACATATACAGTTTTACATTTTTTAAAAACATAGCAAAAGTTGTCTCTGTGTTAATGTAATGTATTCACACAGAAACAGTTTATACAGTACAACACAGAACAGATGAAGGTTACAGGAAATAAATGTTCACACATTATTTGCTCTACCTGCAAATGTATTGCATTTACCTTTAAATACTTGTATTTTGGGGTGTTTATACTCTGGGGGCTATTGTTATTATCTCCATCGTGACTATAAGCAGACTTTACAGGACACAAATAAAAACAATGGTTTGGCTATAGGCAAGGTTTTGGTATATTTAAGGCTCTGGAAATATTATAATTTCAGCTGATTGCATTAAACGTGTGTTAAGGGCTACCTAGAGCATAAACAGCACAAATAATTGTGGCATTTCTTACTTTACAACGGCACTGCACGGCCCCTTAAAAGGTCTATTTAAAAACATAATTGGAGCATTCAATTCATACTGATTATAGTCATAAACTGTTGAATGAGATGACCCAAATGGAGATTCTGCAGACAGACTGTAACTAAACGGGAAAACACAGACGGTAATAAACCTGACATGGGGACAAAGTGATGAAAGGAACTAATAAGCTCTAACACTAACAGCAAATTCAACTAATAACTAAATGCTCAAAATAATGAGGAAATATAAGATGAAAAAGTAAAGACTAAACAAACTAAGAACCACACAGAGAACATTTCATAATAAACAACAATATAGAGTCCATAAACAGCTGACAGCTTCTTGTAGACATCCAGTCCCAGCAAACACCTCTATCAATGCCTCATCAGGCAAGTTGTCATTAGAAAAAATGTTTTAACTAAACTAACAAATACTAAGCAGATTTCCTTTGTAATTTCATTTGAGTTTAGTTTGTTTTCCAAATTTTACCGTTTTAGTTAGATTGTATTTTTAAAAAAGTCTCCCTCCTATTGTTATTTTTTCAGATTTAGTTTTAAGTTTAGTTTTAGTTAAGATGGTCTTTACCATCTCAACCTTGCCTCTCGAACTTTCTCTCCAGACCGCTCAACCTGAGCTGTCCCAGCCTACTCATCTCTAATCCTCTCCATCCCGGTCACCCCCAATGGAAACCTTGGCTCTGCCACTTCCTCCTCTGCGTTCTGTCTTTTATTAGAGCCACCGTCTCCACCAAACCACACATCTAGCAGGTCTCAGCAAGAGTGAAAAGCTCTTGCTGCCATCCTTCTGTCACACTGTAAAATGTAATATTGTGTTTAATTAAAAATATTAAATAGGCTGAACTCAATTTTTATCAATTTGTTATTAGAACTCAATTTAAATAAGTTACCAGTACTTTTTATGCAAAAACGCTGATAAACTCCATTTATTTGAGTTGTCTTAACTTAGAAAAACTAAGTAAACTGGAAGTTTTGCTTCTCAGTGCGGAAGGATGAAAGATGTGTTTTGAAAATGCCACGTCCTCCTCCCTGGGATCAGTCCGCATGTTCACGGTGCATTTTTTATGGAATATGTTGAGCAAACCTGGAGAAGCGTCAGCTCAAGATATTATTGTTGTCATTGCTGTGGATCTTTACCTGATACACTGACTTGGTGAGTAAATGTTTACTCTTATTCAAACTGATTTTGTGGCTTCTCTTAGTTTAGCACCAGGTTTATAATCTTGCTAGCTAGTTAGCGTTAGCCTAGCGTTGCTGCTGCCGCTGGGCTCATGTTACTTAAAAATTAACACCACAGCCTTAAAAACCTTACATAAAACTATGTGGTGAAATTTTCTGTTGATTGTTTGAAATAAATAAGTGAGATAAGAGCCCAGACAAAATTCTTCGGGAGGTGCAGCCGTTAGGGGTGGGGTAGGTGTGGGGTGGATAACAGAGCTCTCCAGCGTGGAAGCACTTTTGAAAATATGTGATATTTTGATAAATTAAGTAGATATTTGAGCATTACACAGCTACATTGTCGCCTGAAAATATCTTAAAAGGTTATTTTGTGACCCAGAAAGGGTAATCTGGGGAAAAGGACGATCGTATTTGTCGGCGCCTGTGCGTACTTGTAAGCGCGGCAATGGCGGAGGAGCGCCGCTGAAGAACTTATTACTTTTTCTGGGTCACAAAATAAACTTTTAAGATATTTTCAGGCGAGATTGTAGCTGTGTAAATTTCAAATATCTGCTCGATTTATCAAGACATCACATATTTGCAAAAATGCTCCGACGTTTTCGGAGACGTCTATCTTTTTTTTTTCATGCTTTGTGGCAGCTTTAGAACATCTGTGGCATCTATTAATGTCAAATCTAGCCTTTATTTAACAACATAAGCAAACTCTATGTTACAATGATTGCACAGCCATTAAGGATCAAATCGGTTTCTGAAAAATGTTCTGTTTTTTCTCCCTCTGCTTGCTTCTTACTGTCTTTGAGGCTCGGGACCAGCACTCCTGCTGTTGGACAGAAAGACATCAGTAAGTATTTTGGTTTTCCAGTATATTAGCAACTGTCAGTGATATTTATATTAATCAGGCTGAACTTTAATCATACTTTAGATCAGCCTGTTTTACTTATTGTTTTATTTGTGCTTTGGTTTGGGGAAGTTGTTTCTTTACTGATCTTTTCCTGTCTTCTGTTATTAGACTTGAGATATGACTGCACTATGCTGTTGCTGGTGACTCCAGTTAATTCTACAAGACATGCTGTGTAAGTAAACAAACAACAACAGTTTGGTCTGCATTTCTTGAAAGATCACATCCCCCAAACTTAGTTTAGAGGGTCTACACTGTATATAGTGAAGTCTGCAAGTTTTCTAACAGCAAAATCTGTTTTGTGCCCAAATCATTTTGCAGATCATTAGAATGAAAGTTATTGGCCATGTTTGCATAGCCCTTTTTAAAATGATGCTTTCATGACATTATTGTATGTTGGGTGGTGGTCAGGGCTATGCAGACTGACAATTGGGACATTGAATGTCACCTCTCCGGTGGGGAGGGAGCCTGAGATTGTCTAAATTGGAGTCTGTTTTATACCAAATGCAGAAAAAAATGTTTTAAGAAAGCAATTAAGTTCATGTTCCAAAAAATATGATTGTTTGCTTGCAGGACAACAGGAGAGATGAGTCCTCCGTCACAGATGGTGTGAAGATGGTCGCCTGCAGGTTCAAGCTCATTGCATCTCCAACCCACATCCACTGCCACTGTACTTAAGGGAAGTTAAAGACTTTCTTCTGCACCTACATTTGGATCACCTCGATCCATGACAGTCATTCAGGCAGTAATGCCTGGACTGGAAACAAGCCATCCTTAAAATATTACAATATTCCAGCTCATGTGTTGGAATGGAAAACAAATGTGTTGTTTAAATTAGAGACTGCACTTGTGACAGAACAACAAATATTTTATTTTGATTATATAAGTAATGTAAGTACAAAACAAACTTTGGTAGACCTAAACTTATTTTCAGAATAATTAAATCTGAGACTTTGTTTCATTGTAAGATTATAACAGTGATGGCAATATAATTGTTTGTTGTTCAGCAGAACAGTGTTCAGTATGTTGGCTGTTATACTTTGTTGTGTTTGAAAATAAAAGTTGGGCTGATTTTAACATCATTACAAAAAGTGTTGTTAATTATTTTTAATCATATTCAGGTTACCACAAATTGTTTTTTCATTTAGTTGAACTTAACATGTTTGTCAGTAGGTAAACAATTAGTATTGTACAGTCAGAAATATCAAGTTATTCTTAATACTGCAGACTTGCAATGTATAAGTTGTCCTAACAGTCATCTTAAGTAAGCTTTACTTAGTTTTTTTGAGGCAACGAGTTTCCATAATTTTTTTGAGTTCTGGGAACTAACACGGCTGTACAGTGTACTCAAAATGAGTAAGTTGCCCTAACTTGGTCATCTTAAGTAAACTTGATCCAATTTTTTTGAGTTCTGGGAACAAATGAGCTTGTACAGAGTACTCAAAATAAATAAGTTGTCTTAACTTAGTGGTTTTTAGCTAAGCTTTACTCAATTTTTTTGAGGCAACGAGTTTCCATAATTTTTTTGAGTTCTGGGAACTAATTAGATTTTACAGTGCACAGACACCCCACCTCACCCACGACAGTACTCTCCACCCCCTCCACCCTGCCTGGACTCTCTTCTTCACTCCTCTTAAACGCATCACTGATCACAGTGCAGGTAATAAATGTATATATCAGGAGCTCTGTCTGTCACTTCGACAAGAAGCTCCCGTTTTTTGTTTTTTCTCTCTTTATCCTCCGTCAGCCAGCCTATAATTACCCGATCACGTGACAGCGTCTGTGCACTCTCACCAGCAGGTGGAGATGATGCGTTCCTCGGACTTTTATGAATCGCTGCTTCGGGGTCGTGTAGAGGCGGAGTTTTTCTGCTGCCGTCGACGCGCAGGCGGCGGGCTACAGGCAGAGGGCAGCAGGCAGGGTTTAGCTCATCCCTCACTGGATCACAGGACCAGCATCATCATCCTCCCTGGCAAGGGCAACCTCTCCATAAGACACAGCACACCACCTTTTACCAACAAGAAGAAGACGAAAAAGCATCAAATTTTCAAGGGAAGCAGCAAGATGCTGGCCTGCACAGAGCTCATCACCATGTGTCTTCAGTCTGCCAAGCACGAACACTTGAGAAAGCAGCAGGAGCTTGACCACAAGCACAATCAAGGGATCTCCTTATTTCAGGATGTAAGTACATAGTGTGTTTTTATAGTTGGAAGATTTTTTTTAAAAGAAACACACATGTCATTTCTTAATAATACATCTTTTTAAAAAACGTATTTTTCTCAGTAGTCTTGTGTGTAATTGCATTTGGACGTGTTCTGCTCGTGTCCACCTTCTGGGGGTCGTTTAACAAAAGCGCAGGATGAGTAATCCACTGTTCTTCATTCTTCTCTTTGGTTCATATTGAGTTAATGCATGCCAGTCTACTATTCACGTGTGAGTTTGGCAGCAACACTATTATGTAAGAAAGGTGAGTGCATGCCCATCATTGCGTCAATTAGAAAACACAGATATCCCGGACGAAGCCATCTGACATATTTTCTTTGATGGGACTGACCTTTTACCTGCTAAGAAATGCAGTGCAGCCTTTTTATTTCAAATGTTTAACAAAATATTAAGGGTCATGCACTAGATCAAATATGTTATTACGGCATGATATGATTTTCCCCTCACTTTGAAAATAAAAAAATGCCTTTCACAAGTAAAAAGATCCTACATTTGTAATTCTTAATTCTGGAAATTACGATATCCCACTACAGAAATGTGCCCCAACTAAGCTGCTCAAAGAAATGCTTTGTGTTTTGTGCCACAATGACTCCGTAGTTAGCCACAAATAAGAAGACAGCGAATTAGCAGCATCATTTCCCAGTGTTAGACTTTCTGACAGCAGGCTGCAAATTAAATTCACTTTCCTCAAGGCAGATTATTGGCCAGCAACGGGGAAATCAGACTGCAGCGAGTGCACAATTGGTTTAAACGCAGTTAGCGGCCATTCTCTCGAGCCAGCGCTGCGTTACCTCCAAGTAGGCGTTTTCTTTAATGAACCCAGTATGAGAGATATAATAACAGAGACATGGGACTCAGCAATTTTGAAATGAAAATCTAAGACAGTGGCAGAAGTAAAGCTTTCAGTGGGGAAAAGCCGGTTAAAGCCTGCATTAACACACACCTGTGTTAACTTGCATTAACAAAAGTATTTTTAATCAGATTTGACTCACTTGAAATTAAACTTAATTGAGACTAAGCATTAAAATAACTGCTCAAATCAGTGCCCAGATGTGTTTCCAGGTGGCTGCCAAGTGGTGGGCATTGCTAATGCTGAGCCTTATGAATGACATGTGTTCTAGTTGTAGGAAATAAGAGTTGGATCTCATTCTAAAGCATCTTTTCGCTGTTTACTGTCGTGATCTATATACATCCCTGCTCCAAATAGCATGTCATTGACCTGCAGTGAGTCCCCTCTTTTTATTTACTGTCTTCCACACAAATAATTAATGCTGTTACACACACTTACATTTGTAGTAAGAGGTCCTTCAAGCTTTTCCTTATTTTCTGCCATGTTAATATACTTGATTACTACTCCAGGCATGTGTACAAACATTTGAATCATGAGGTCATGAGTCGCAGCATCAAGATCCACTATAAGATAAATACAGATTATTTTGAAGGTTTAATAATGCATGGCTGTTCAAATGGAGTGCTTAAAAGAAAATGTCAGAAATTAGCGTAATATGTTACTTTAAAATTTATGCTTTTCATTTTCTGCACAGTCACTTTACAGCGCCGTTTGGCTTCAGGGAGCTTTTTGTGTTTTTTACCATTTGTCTATTTAATTAGATACACTGAAGGACTCGGTTTAACAGACTCAGACTTCAATCTTTCACATTCCCGAGTTGTCTTTTTTAGTCTTTTTGATATAATAATTATTTTCAGAGCTGTCCGTGTAATGGATGTCATAGAGATAAGAAGATGTAGCTCTCTGTAGTTTACTAAGGACTCACTGTGACTTACCAGCTTACCGCAGTGACTGATTTTTTTTTAAACTGAGTAGCATCCATGCTGCTACTTTTAGAATATCTTCATTGGCTCTGTGGGATAACAACACCACCATCGACTCCACCAGCCTCCCACAGAAGGGCAGTAAATCTTAGCTCTTGTACTTCATCAGGCCTGTATTCAAGTCCTTATGCCATCTTAGCTTTATCACAAGTAACCCTTTAGCCAGTCAGCTAATGACATGTCATCATTAGTGAACATCGGGTCTGTATTATACTTTGTCCCTGCTACATTAATGTTTTGATGTAAGGCACTACAGTGTACCTATTGATGAAAACACAATGTAACAACATGATTTTGTTGGTGTTACACTGAACAAAGATAAATGTAAATACATGATTTGTAGTCGGGTTCAAACATTGCCCTTAATGTGGTCACTGGATTGAATCATGAGTACGGTTTTTGTTGTGTACACGCTGTGCAAAAGTCTTGAGACACCCCTCATTTTTTAACATTTTCCTGCCAATGAGTAATGTTTTAAAAGTGGTGTTGAGCAAAATTTCTCCTGGTTTTTCAGTCCAGTCCTTGTACCCAACATTTTTCAGAGGAATTTAGTTTATTTGTTTTTTAAGTCACCCAGCACTGACCCTTGACTCATTTAAGCATATAAAAGGCACCCTGCTCAAGGAGTGAACCAGTCTTATGTCTACACATAACAGACAGCTTAGCATAAGACATATTTTAAATTCCATCTTTAAGCATTTTGTTCCATTTTCTTTAGTTTTGATCTAAAGAAAATGCTTCAGATGCAGTCTGGAAGTTGGCAAAAACCATCAATCTGATTGGCAACATTTTTAGTACAAAGTAGACATGTATTGTATTAGACTCATTAGAAAAGCCAAATCTGATTTCTTTTTATCTTTTCACACAAATATCTCTGGAAAGCCTTCAAAACGTTTGCCTCCATTTCTTCTTTAAAAAATCTGTTTTGAAAATCAGCACATAACTAGGAAGTCAGATATTTGCAAGGCTTTTTATCACCCCTACACTTTTACTGGGACCTAACAAAAAAGCATCTCTGGGTCTATATATCCTCCACTAAATATTCAGAGCTGCAAAAACAATATTGTTTCTGCCACTTCAGAAAACTCAATTCAGTTCAGTTCTCTGTTGTTTATATTGCAGCCATTCACAACAATAGTGCCCTCAAGACACTTTATATTGTAAGGTCAAGATCCTAGAATATTAGAAAGAAACCCCAACAATCACATTTCCCCGTATGAGCAAGTGTTTGGTGACAGTGGGAAGGAAAAACTCCCTTTTACCAGGAAGAAACCTGCTCAGGGAGTAGCTGCCATACCCGATTGGGGTGAGGAGAAAAGGAGAGAGCATAGGGAGACAGAATTTTATACAATTTTATGCAATTTTATATAGATGACATAATTTATTATGTAGCTGGGTCCTCTCATGATCTGCAAATCTACAGCCTGCTTTTGCTCAAATTCAGAAATCTCTTATCACACATAAACATTATTTTAAGTCTGATTCAAAACAAATGTATGATATTTACAAGGGAACCTTAAACTATCCAGCGCATGCTCCATGTCCAAACTCTTCATGGTCATACAGTTGAAACTGTTGGTTGTTAGAAACACTTAGGACTCTGGCTGGCTAGCTTGATGTCGATTGTAAACTGCAGCTGATTTGACCTTTGTTTACCTTCTGTTACAGTGCCCGGAGGAAGCTTATAGGGGAGAGCTGCCGTTTTTTTAATATCCACCCTTTTCCCCTGTTTTTCCTCGGTTGATAGGAAGTTGAAGTGTTGTCGTTTTGTTTGGCTAAGTTTTGCTTTAAGTTAGAGCTGTTTTGTTTGTTGTGTTGGCCTTGAGTCTCCCTGATGCTAAGTATGCTTGATGGTTCCCTCTGTTAACCTCTCAGCAGTAAAACGTTTCAAGCTGACCTCTTTCCACTTTTATGTTACCTCTCCTCACCCCCTAGACCTTTTTCGGGGAAGTACCAAAGATTGCCTGTTTACTGATTATCTGCTCTGTGACTGAATTTTAAAAACAGCACTTACAAAGCCCAGAGAACTATTCCTGAAGGCTACAAGAAAGCTTGTCTAAGAGAGTTTAGGGTATATTGATTATTATTAATGGTGGTCATACCAAGTATTGATTTTCAAGCTATTAGAACTGTACACTCTGTGTTTTCCTTGTATGCTGTATTTCCATGTGTGGTTGCACATATTTCTATACTAAAAAAGAAGTGAGGCTTGGGATTTTTGCACAGTACAGTGTGTCTTTAATGGAGGAGGGATTCTGTTTAAATGCTCGATGTCAGCAGAGTGTATTGAAGCCTTAACACTCCGACGTGCTTGAAAAGTGACAGCTGGATGCGGCTTCACCACTTCAGTGTAATGACGCAGTTAATCCGTCAGACACTGGACTCTATTGATCCACACACGGTGACTGATTAGCAAAAAAAGATGTGGTGTTATTGATGATAAGGCTTTAGATAGGAAGGATTACTATTCACGGTATAAATAATGACTATAAAGGAGTGTTGCTTCTGCAGTCTTTTCACAAAACTGTAAGCATGACAGCCCCTGCGGAGGAAAAAAAAGCATGAAAGGTTTCACTCTGAAACTCCTCTGGGCTCCACACAAATGTCAGTATTGCATTTCCTGAGATATTTCATGTCTCTTTTGTTATTGAAATGAGGAAATTATATCTCCCCTTAAACATTTTGCTGCTCACACAGAAAGAGAAGAATGGGCTAAGTTACATCTCACACAAATAAATTGCCTCATACATCTTAAACTTCTCACTGGCTGGCTTCAAAATACAAAAATCCTTGTGTCAGTTAATGTCAGCCTAGTGCTACACATCTCAATTGCCCATGTTAAAATGTTGTGCTTGCAGACCTTAACGCCTAAACACGACTTTTCTCTTTTCTTGCAGATTTTACGCCGTGCAGACAAAAACGGTGAGTAAGCAAAATGCAAATCTAATTGGATTGAAGGGCTAATTAAAACTCAATTAAAATTTTGTTGAAGGATGTGGCTTCGTTCAGACAGTGGCCTTGACGGAACTTATTCTTCCATTTAATCATTTAATTGTATCGCCATCCTTGTGAGATGCAGAGGATTTGAATAACTGGGGTCAGGTGCAGCTGCATTTTTATTTATTTTTTGGTTTTGTGATGGGATTGGATTTGACAGGATGAACTCCTACGGTTCACCCTAAAGGCATTGTTCATATCAGTGCATTGCCAGCAGCAATGCACTGCTCATCTCAGTGATAGTCATGGATATAAATAACACATATTGTGAGGTATGCATACGCAAATGATCTAACTATAGAAAAACTGTGGCCTTAGCTGGTTCTGCTCTCCTTTGTAGAAAACACATTTTAACTTCGAGTGGTGCAAACTCACCTGAGAATTGCAGTAAATGTGAATTCAATGTTTTCTCTGCGTAAACGTGTCCCTGTTTCGCTTGATTAATGCGATGCATTTTCACCTCTTTACTTCAAAGGGAATTTGCTACATTAATGTCTCCTAGGAGAACGCACAGAATTTAGTGTTGCTTGAAAAACACAGCTGACAAACAGGGAAATGTTTCTGTTCTCAATTTTGTATTCATGCGCTGCATCTTCATTTAGTGGAATGTAAAATGCAAAAGCGTTGAGTTATTAATGCGTGTAGAGTATCTATGGACTCTGATCGGTTCCCACTGGAGGACGTTGAACATGTTGCATAAGAGCAGGATTAATGATGCAATGTGCCGCCATGAGCAGAGGTTTTCTGGGGTGCCCCACAGCTCGTGTGAAGATACTGAGATGTGAAAACAGCCCTTCAGTTTGTGAATTATAAATTGGCAGATAAAAGATGAATTTTTAGAAATAAAGGGCGGGTGGATTTTTCTTCTTTGAGGCTGAGTGTTAGGTGATAATAAGTGAAGAGCATAGCAGCTGGAAGGCAGCAAAGGTGGGAGCGTACAGTAAGGTCCATAATTTGTTGGACAGAGACCTAATTTTTGCAGTTCCCCTGTTCATACCACAGTGAATTACAAATAAAATATTCAATATGTGAAGTGTAGACTTTAAGCTTCTATTCAAGGGGTTGAACAAGAAATATGCATCGATTATTTGGGAACTGCAGCCAATTTAATGCACAATCCCCCATGTCCAGAGGCTCATGGAGGAGTTTCATGACTAGGTGAACAGTGAACACAATATCATAAGTGGCTTTTCACTGTAACTAACCCCCCCCCAATACAACCCTATTAGAGAAACGGTAAAAATTTTAGAAGCGGCCAAATCTGTAATCTGGTACATTTATTCAAGGAACCAATTAACTGACCAGTTCAGACTGAACGACCACAGAAGACAAGTAAAGTGCATGAAGACAGAATTATTTCCTTGGATACTAAAAACAACTTTACAACATCTAACTACGTTAGACCCCAGGTGGATTGCCCCCCAAAAAAACAAAGAACATCTAACTAGGTCAAGAACTTAAACTTAGACTTAAACTTGTAGAAAAGCTTGCACATTTCTGGAAAAAAATCTTTAGACAGAAGAACCCAGGTTAACTCGTACCAGAATGATGAAGAAAGAGCTAATGAAGCATACCACACCATCTGTCAAATACGGTGTAGGCAATGTTATGGCCTGGCGTGAATGACTGCCAGTGGATCACTGGTGTTAAGTGACGATGTTGCTGCTGATAGATGTAGCAGGATGAACTGTAAAGTGTACAGGGCTATACTCTCCTCAGATTCATCCAAATGCTGTAAAACTGATCATTCAGCTCTTCACAGTCCAAAAGGATAATAACCCAAAAGCATACTGCAAAAGCAACCCAAGAGTTTCTCAAGAAAAAGAAATGGGATATACTTCAAAAGCAGAGTCAGTTCAGTTCAGTTATCAAATACAAAATGAATACAGAGAGACCCACAAACAACAAGGCTGCTCCAGTAAAGACATAGCAGAGCATCTCAAGGGTCGAAACACAGCATTTGATGATGTCCATGGTATGTGATGACAGTCAGGCAGTCATTCTCTGCAAGGTGTTTTTTTTATCCTAGTTATAAAAACAACCCTTAAATTTAAAATTAGCATGTCCAATTAGTTTAGACCCTCCAAAAATAGGGCACTGTGAATAAAAATGACTGCAATTCCTAAAAAGTAAATGCAAAACCCTGTTAAAGACCTTGAATTAAAGCTGAATGTCTGCACTTGAATATGTCAATTAAAATTCACTGTGCTAGTGCAACTACAAAAATAAAAATTCTGCCTATTTTCCCCCCAGAAAATGTTGTTAATGAGCATAAAAATGTACAGTGCAGTGACAGCATTTTGTGACGGTTCAGGTCTGCTCCTCGTGGTTTGTGTTTTCAGACCGACACGCCCCGGCGCTCACACACTTTGTAGACCGAACGAAAACTTTGCTGCATTCTTGTGTTCATTATCTTCATTTTGCAGCTAAACTCTGCTTGGCTCTTATTTCCTCAAACTCACTGAGCTGTGCACCGAGGAGGAAAGTGCCGCCTTCCAATCAGTGCTGAGTAGGCTGCCATGATATACTTCTTGTACTGTGGATTTTAATGAGGGCTGTCTGCCAGCCCACTACACTCCTCTTTGCTATTGTAATCAGGAATTACATTTTTAATAGACCAAAAATGCACTTGCATGAATACACAAATATGAAGTAAATGCTTTTAATCTACAGGCTGTTTGCTGAGATTAGCCCCTAACATGTTTATGTGACTGCAGACTGAGATGAGATGTGCATTCAAGGATGCAGCAATGTGAAAATGGAAATATAGCAATCTAATTTGTTTCACTTTTATCACCAGGAAAAAAAACAATAACAGGCATGAAAAGCACAAATCAGCAATTAGGTCTGGAAATGAAAAAAACAAACAACTCATGGAGATGTGCTCTATATGATGAGGTGTATTCTCAACCCAGGGATTTTTCAAGGCCAGCTTTTCTCTACGCTTATTTTCATTCTTTTTTCCTTTTGTTGTTAATTTGTTCTTTTTGTATTTCAAAACCAAGTTTCAAACGAATTTAGTAGATTAAAAAATATGAAAAAGGCTGATATCTGAGGGTGTTTTGTAAGGTTTTGGCTGCGCATACATGATCTTTTGCAGTGGTCTATTTGTTGAGGCATTTGGTGCTGGAGCAGAGAGACAGTTGCCGAATGCAGCAGAATTGCAGGGATATGCAAAAGTGATGCCGCGCTCGCTGTATCGCTACATCACCTTTGTATCAGTTTGTGAGATGCAAGTTTAGTCAAAAATCACTATCAACAAATTCAATAAACTAGTAGATCTGCAATTAACTATCAGTTAGTCTATTTAGTAATAAATGTTTTTAAAAAAGATTTTTTTCCAAGCCAGACCAACAGTTCACAGTCTAAAGATATCATAAACCCGCTGTTGTTGGCATCGTTTGGCATTCATGGTTGAAAATGAACTTTGGGAAATATTGCTGCGCATTCATTTTTCCGCTCCTCTGCTGATTGGTTAATCGATTTCATACACTTGCTCTTTGAGGCAACACATACAGGATGTTTTTATCTCCGGCCTGTTCTCACCTCTGCTTTTCAACTGAATCGCACCGATGGGCTTTATGAATTATTAGTAGTGCTGCAGTCTTAGCCCTTTTAGGTTCAGGATTTCCTCAAGGGAAGTGTTCCTGGAAAGAAATGCTCTTCAGTACAGGGGGGATCGTGTCGTTTAGGTTGCAGTTAGAGCTGCAGTTTTAGTCAGTGTGAAATGAAACAATTAAAGCCAGCGAGCTGCTTTGCTTCTGTCATGAGATTCTGCATCTGTCGTAGTAGCTCTTTAAATTTCCCCGTGGAGGCGTTTATTGACATTAGTTTGTCGCAAAGCCCTGGAATAAACTGACGCAAAACAGGAATAGTTTTTAATTAAATCTCTGTCTGACAGCTGACATTAGCCAGCTTTAACTAACAGTGGAATGAAGACACATTACAACAAAGTCACGTTCATGATGAGATAGATTCACCCTAAACGGTGTGAAAAAGTGTTGCACGAGCTTCATAATAAAATAACTCACAGTATTCTCTTGAGAGGAAATTTGGCCGCTCTCACAGTGTGCAGCCTCAGAGGAGGACGTTTGTGTTGTGCATTAGTGCAATGCACCGCTGTGCATTTTGTGCACGCTCCTGCGTGTTATGGAGGAAAATATGCAGACTGCTGTCATGGCCTGCTATGTTTTTATGTTGAATTTACAGCATGTATTTATGGTTTGAGAAATACATGCATGGACATTTAGAAAATCTGTAATAATGGAGTCTATTTTGTAGTCGTTTTTTAAATTATCAAACACCAGAAAGTGGAAACAGCAATTTGTCACTGATATGATCAACTAATATTATTCCAGATGCACCAACCCAGTACTTTCTCCCATCCTTTCCTCCTACAACAATATGTTTGATTATTATCTTTTTAGGGGGACACTAAAAGAGCTAAAATCTTCATTTTGATTCAGCTTTGAAGAGCCAAGCTAGAAGGACTCCGGACGGTTTCAATAATCTTGTCAGTTATAATTATTTAGTATCATTAGATCTCATTTTTGCCCATTAAATAGTGAAACTGAGCGCAGGTCAGGAGTCCTGTAGGTGAAGTACATGAATATACTCTATTAGTTTGCGAGATAAACACTGCGCATAGCCAGGAGATCAGCCGTTATACCACTGCCGCTTTGATCTTTAAAGCTGCACTTGCATAATGCGCCATCTGAGCTGCACTGCACTCGGCCGCCTTAATGTGGTGCGAATCTCAAACCCAAAGCAACTCCGATGGAGAAGGCTGGAGAGTGAGTCAGAGGTGCAACAGATTGTGTTTACTCCCACATCTTGTGGAGATTTTTTTTTTTTTTTAACAGGGAAAGTTTGAGAAATTCACTGCGATTCTTTCTCCTTTAATAGCTTCATCTTCCAGCTGGCGTTTATTTAGCCACACTGCAACAAATGTTCAGTGATGATACATTTTGCTGGGAGGACTTTCCCGCAAGTGGATCGTGTCCAGAATTATCCACAGCGCGAGCTGATGCGAAGTCAAAATGTGACATGATTTACTTTTGGCTCAGGTCTGTGAGCTTGGGCTGACGTGTGGGTCTCTGAAGGTTTCAGCGCCTACAGAAAGAAGTTGGTGGTGGGGTGTTTGTGAGCTCTGCGTTTACCTCTAGTCCCCGATCCTTGTTACTGGTTAGGTCTGGACCCTGCAAGCTGTGTGGCACAAGGCATCAGATGCTGAACATGTTGGTATCAGACTGGTTGAGTTACAAACTGTGTTCATGTGATGATTGTCCAGAAACTGGAGTGATGGAAATGAACTGTTGCAGAAATTGAAACAGCGGGTAGATTGGCTTGCCAATTTTCTTTTCTCGTTTCAGTGAAGAAATCAGACAGTGTTAATAGTCAACTTTTGAACAAAAAATCTGGTGCTCAGTTAGATAATAATTACTCTGGAGGGTTGGAAATCCAGCTCCAGCTCTTATCAGTAATAAAAAAATAAAACCTGATGATTTATTGTAACAATGGTTAAGGGGAAGTTTTACCATCTTTTTAGGGTTACATTACAGTAAACCAAGACAGAATTTAGGACTAGGGCGGTTCATCACAAGTATTTTATTTTGCAGTAACACCTCTGAGTTCATCAGTAATGTGTTTGCATCACAGAGCTAAAGAGTCTTTGTTCCTTTATACTCGATTATGGGCAAACTGACATGTTCATTCAGATGCTGAAACACTGAGGCTTCAGCCAGGTGTAACTTTCACAAGTATCTCTCCTTTCAGATGATGGGAAGCTGTCCTTGGAGGAGTTCCAGTCATATTTCACCGATGGCATCCTCACTGATGAGCAGATGCAGGAGCTGTATTACTCCATCGACAGGCAGCAGACAGAGTAAGCTGATCTTCCTTTTGGATGTCCTCCAATTCTGCTGCCATCTGTAGCCCCTCCTGCTTTCCTGCTGTCTGGCAGTGAAATGTCAATACTGCACTTCAAATAATATGATGCTAATATTTCATAAAGCCTTAATTCTTGTGTGAAAGCCAGAGGGCTTGCAGCAGCCTGCTTGATTAGCTCATTAGCAAAGATATGTCTGTAAGATATATAAACATTCACCTGTAAAATTCGTGTTGGTATAAAAACACCCAAGAAAGCTTTTTTTTGCTGTGTCTGAGAGAACAATAGTGATGGCATCACTTATATGCCAACCAATCACAGTGAAGACATTTCAGGTGGTTTAATCTATGCTACTCAACTTCATTGCTATACTGTTAGCATGGTGGTTGCACAGCATAGCAATGAAAAGCTAATTTATCAAATTTATAACAAATTATAACAAAACAACATGTTTTATAAGGTTACACAATCAGATAGCCACCCATGAAAGGTGACTGAAGGAGATATCAGTTGTTTCTGTTTTCAGTGTAGTTAAGAATCTATGGACAGCTATATATAAATATGAGGAGTATTTTGCTTTATTACTGGTGTTTTTATAACATTTACTAACAGTGGGCAGTTAATCTATCTTTGTTCAGTATTAATTATCTTAGATTATTAGAATCTACAGGTATGTTTATCATGTCTGTGGTCAAGAGATGATTAAGAGGAGTAGTGATTTTGCGCAAACTGTAAGAGTCACACACCGAGGGCTTTTAAACTAAGCATCTTAAGTGAGGTGTCACCATGTTTACACCCTGCGCCAAAGCTTCAACTGCTCGCCAAGATGGTAACCAGAACCATTCAACAAATACAATCCATCCAGTTGGTCTTCAGAATGCTTCCTGTAGAGTATGTGTCTGTCTCAGTAGAAGAAAGGACAGAAACAGGATAGTTACCTTAAGTCAGTCAGTGGGGAACATCCCATTTACAGTATAGGCCAAGCCTCATAACTGCTTATCCAACCAGAGTTTTGGAGGTTGTATCCCTACTCCACCCGGCATCGGGGAAGAGGTGGGTAACTCCATTCATAGAATGTATAAAATGCCAGCGCATGAAAGGACTTACACACATTGAGACCAACTACTATTTGAATTCACATCGGCTCCTACCATACTTTACAATGTGGGAAGAAGTCAGAGTACCTGGAGTGAACTCAGGTGAATGGGAAAAACATGCAAACTCCATTAAAGAAAGGAAAGGCTCTTTGTGGTCTTTGACAGGAAGAGTTGAGGCCTTACAGTGATAGACAAGTTTCATTAACATGCTTTTTTTTTGTCTCTTTGTGACTCCCTCACAGCAACCTGGACATAGAGAAACTCTCAGGTAACTATCTTTTATTTATTTTATTTTACCGACTTTACTTAAAAATTCACGTGGCGCATTAGATCACTTTAACCGTGTGTATCGCAAAAGGCGAAGTTTTGATGCTTTTAGCTGTTGATGTTGGTCTGATAGTGACGATAACTCAGACATGTGTGTGCATCAGTGTTGCTGACTGATTTGTTGCCAGCACTGATCCTCTTGTGAAAAACACTACTGGTGATTGTGCTAGTCCAACACGAACCAGATTATAATAAGTAACAGGTCTTCTCCCCTTCCAGAGTACTTCACTCCACACCTGGGAGAATACGTCAACGTCCTCTCTGCTCTGGAAAAGCTGAACGTGGCCATTCTGAAGGCCATGGATAAAACTAAAGAGGTTGGTTATGGTTCTTCTTACCCCTGTGCTGTGTGGATTTTTGCATACCAAGACATATAAACACAGCACAAGTAATCCATAAGCATCCTCGATCCTTTGATGTGTTAAAACTTTCCTGTTACTGTCTCAGCTGTCAGTTTAAAACGCTGCCACGGTCTTTGAGATCAGTGTGCTGTTGCAGTGAATATTTCCCAGCGTGAGTGACTCTGACAGTACATTTTCAAACATGAGCTCAAAGACCTTTAAAAGACGGTTTCTCTTACAAGACGTGATAAACATGGCAGCTGTTGCTGTTGTAAATCAGCTGGGTAACCAGCAAGGTGGGAGTAAAGCAGTTTTTATGCAACCTCAACATTTTGACCTCATTTGCAGATGGTCAAATTAGAGTTGATGTATTTATTAAAGATGGCCACGCAGATGAATATATAAATATTAATGATGTAAAGAACCAAATCCATGATGCTTGTTTCCTGTTACAACACATCACAAAGGTGCTCTGTTGGGTTGAGAGCTGGCAAATGTCAAGCTCTCAAGTAAATCAGCTGTTTCTGAAATAGCCTGTCTGGCACCAATAATTATGCTATAATCAAAGTCGCTTTACTCGCCTTTTTCTCCATTTTGATGCTCGGTTTGCATGAGCATGCACGCCTAAATGCAGCGAGTTGCATCCATGTGATTGGCTGATTAAATATTTGCAATGATGAACAGTTGAACAGCGTATCTAATAAAGTGGCCGGTGCCGCACGTATATGACTATGGCTGAAATGTCTAACTAGTATAAAACAGAAAGTAAAGCTGAGGCTGATGGGAATATTAATGTGTGCACTTATTTGTGGAGACAGCTGGAGAAAATCTATCAAGCAAATACCAGCAGGAGGTAAAGGAAGTGAAGGACCAGCTCAGGCATAGGGATGGTAAAATACAGGAACTGGTGCATGAGAAGGAGCGTCTCTCTGCCAGGCTCACTGAAAGGCTTTGATGGCAAAATGCAGCTCTCAGGAGGAGAACCTCTGAAAAGAGATAGCAGAGAGAGGAAAATGTGGTGCAGAAGAATGGAGCTAAGCCTAAATACAGCCTTAATAAATAAAAAAGAAGAAGGTGAAGGAGACAGTCTACAAAAAAATGAAGCAATAAAATAAAAATCTGAAATAGGAAAATCAACAAGTGAGGAATGGAAGGAAAGATCTGCAATGAGAATATGATGTACCATCAAGATAATGAATGTCAGGAAAAGATGCTGAAGCAAGTGCAGAAAATACTGGAGGCGGAGAAGACACATATGGAGGAGGCAAAGAAAGAAATGGCAGAGGCAAATCACATATGCTACTGTGGCCTGGATTTTATAAAGTGAAGGGCAGTACTAAGTTTAAATAAAAAACAACATCCTTCGCGCATGATTGGATCAGATGGCTTAAAATGACAGTTTTAAAATGGCTAAAATAATCAATGTAATTATGAAAACATGCAATGAGTTGTAAACTAACTAATTAACAGAGCACACTGTGAAACAGTTAAACATGAATTATAATGCTTGCTGTGTGTTCATCCACCTGTCTAAGTTTTTTACAAACACATCAGTGAGCTGCAACATTAAAATGCACATTATTTCTTCATTGTTTTTGTTTTCAACACCATTATTTCATATCTAGCAACCAGTATGGCATTATATTGGCTCCACATATGGCCCCACTCTTTCCAGAGGATGATCAGACAATAGCCGATGGGTTCCCAGGTTAATCGTAAAGACGGCAAAAATCGCCGTCGAGTTGAAAAGAGGAACACTTTCACATACTTCTGCCCCAAAGTAGAATGGTGCCTCCAGATAAAGAGAAACAGTATCTCACAGAAACAGTAGCCTTGGATTGTGAAACATGCTAATTAGAGAGTCATAAAATCTTATTTTGAGATCTGCTTGAGCAGAACAGCATTAATTGTCCTGCCCTGACAAGTAGGGCTGTAATCCTGTTGTGTTAGGCGAGCACACTGGAGAACAGCATCAGAGAACTTCCACTAAGACTTAATCGATAGCTTAGCTCAGTCTGTATTGATCTCGAGTAGCCCTTTATGTTAAGCCGACTGGTGAATATTTATTTTCTATTTGGCAAGCGATGAGAATCAGGTGGAGTATGAATGGACGTGGACTGAGACTTATAATGAGGCTGCTTTCTGTGGTTGCAGGAGGTTATTTTCACTAGAGCTTCTGCAGTGACTGATGACTGTGCTTGGGCAGTACTGGAGTGTAGATGACAGTAACTAAGGCTGACAAACCCCGCAGCTGTCCAACTGATGTGACGTCGCGCAAATGCACCGCAACCACATGACTGCATTTCTTTCTTTTGCTCTTACTTTTCCTCTTTCAGTATCCAGGTTTATTATTCACTCGGGAGGATATTCGGCTTTCTCTCTCTCTGCATCTCTCATCTTCAGCGCAGCCTTGCTCTCTGGCTTTTCATCCCTCTTCTCTGCATCACACGTGCTTATAGCTCATGCATTTTTCATATTTCAAGTTGGTCAAAAAGCTTTCTTTTCCCTGAAAAGGCGAGGCGTTTTTCAGCCCTCCCTACGACGAGTGTTACTCAATAAATTGCTACAGCAAACATCTTACTAATTCCACAGCTATTCTAAGTGCTCGCTGCGCAACTCATTTATATTTTTATCATTTTTACCGTGTCCTGAGGTGAAAAGAACGTATCCACTGTGGCGTTGCAGCTCATCTGTCTGCTCATCAAAAAGAAAAAACAGAAAAAAAGGCCGAGGTTACTTGTGCAGCACAGCTCGTCTTCTGCCGATAAATCACGCGTACAGAAACACGGATTTGAACAAGATTGGCCAACATTTATCACGTCTCGCTGTCACTTCTCCTGAACTCAATTTGGAAACGGCACAGTGCGATGGTCAGGGTGTTGAGGGTCATTGTGTTCAAAAAGTGAGCTTGCAAAGATTTATAGATTTCTAAAATGCAGCAGACACTGTCCTAAAGCTCACAGTGCTCAGAGAGATGTCTGAAAATCAGCCCCAGGCTACATTATTGGTGAGATTGCTGCAAAGCAACACATCCCACTATATGTTGTTGTTGGCTAAATGATGTTTTCATATTACTCAGCACGGATCTGGTTTGTCATAGAAACACAGCTCTCACACTAAACTGGCTCAGTGGTGGGTGAGAGTTTATTAATCATTTAAAAACATAGTTGCAAAAAAAATCCCCAAACGCTGCTTTTGGCTGCTTCTTTTTCACAAGCGATCGTCACAGCGTGTAGCTCCATACATTTGCAGATTTTTACACTGGATACACTTCCTGATACAAATCTTTTAGGGGTTTGCAAACTGGGGAGCTTTTGCTTATTCAGCGAATGTGTGAACCACTAAACTTTGGAGCCAACGACTGAGAGAGTTAGAGTGGACTAATTGATCGACAGAGTGGGAGAAGCAGAAAAAGTCTAATGAGAAATTTCCTTTCAACCTACCGGTGAAGCCACAATTTTCACTCTACAGCCATCATTCTAGCCCTGAAGTCAGGGGAAATATGTCGCACTTCCAACAAGGAAGCCTCAAAGCCATCAGATGTATCCTTTTTTGATGTGGAGGTTTTAGCGAGTCTCATTATAGATTCGTTGAGGAGTTTTAGTGAAAAGCAGAAGAAAACATTTTTAAAACTAGGGACACAAACACACATTTTACATCACGTTGACTTGACTTGTGCTTCTGAATTTATACGATTTTTTCTGTGCGTGAAACTCGGCACAGATTAACGCAGATTCCTCTGGTTACTCAGACTCATGCCATCGCCATGGTTACTCACTGCAGGGACACTTGATGAGCTGCTTCGTTGGTCTATTATCATTTAACAGGCTAATGTAAATCTTGTCTCTCGCTGTGATTGGATAAGACTTTGAATGTCATGTCTCTCTATGATGGGTAGAAATATTTCATGTGTTTTCAAGCACAGACTCAAGTCATAGTTTACCCGGCAACCTATTTTTATTAGGTTATGGCCTAACCTAATAATTATGGCCAGCCCCTTTATAGGGTATGCCTTTTGCCACATTATTAAGTACACCTATTCTGACTTTATTAGGTACACCTATGGCCTATTTTCTTACATTCACTAACTTTTTTAGCAGCAAGCCACAAACCAAGCACTGCAGAAAAACAGACTCAGTGCTGTTTCTCCAGAAATTGCATTGTATAGTTAAAGAAGCAATTTTCAATGCTTACCAGTTCAGATAAAAAATGAATTGGCTGAACGAGCTATGACAACAGTGGAGCAAACCAAATACAAAATTGTTGGACTACGGTAACAGTTGTTTCACAAATGATACTTCTATCACGGCTGATTCCTTTTCTTCTTTTGTATTTGAAGGAGTATCAGGGCTCGTCAGTGTTGGGTCAGTTTGTGACACGCTTCCTGCTGAGGGAAACCACCACCCAGCTGCAGTCCCTTCAGTCATCGCTGGATTGTGCTATGGAGGCTGTTCACGACCAGGGCTGCACAGGACGGAGGATAGTGAAGAAGCCCGCTGATCTGCCCATCCAGAGGATGGCCAAAAGGCCTGGTCGACGCATCCAGAAGAACATGTGTCTCTCCCCAACAGACCCTTACTCTGGCATGCTGACCACAGGTACTTTTCGGGAACACGGGAATAAGATGTGTGAGGTCATTCTCATAAAGTTTGATTCAAAAATTAAGATTGAGCTTTCATCTCCGTGGGCTGGGCTGATGTTATGTTTCTGGTGTCAGGGGTCAGTGTGGAGCCAGACAACCACTGGGGCTCCCAGATCAACCAGCTGGAGCAGCTCATAGACAAGATGGAGTGTGAGGTTAGTGTAAAGGAAGTTTTTGTCACTTTCTTCCATTTTTCAAAAGATGTACTTGATGTCTTATGTCATGGGTTTATTTTTAGCATTTTATTTTTGACAGCAGAATCAACTCAGAGGGAAAGCAAATAAAATGTTCCACTAAATCTTGATTTATTGGTTTGCTTTGAACCTCAGAGAACAATAAACATGTATGAAGCTAAGCTGGGTAGAGAGAGTGTAAGATGCGCTAAAGGCTTTGTCTGCTTTTGGGAGGATCAAAGTTGACCACAGGCTTAGCTGTTACATATAGAAATGTTGAGCACACCATTCAAGGCTTACTGTGTGTTTGCAAATCAAGAGTTTTGCTTGAAGCATAAGATGTCCAACTTGTTGACAGAGGACCAGTTTGTAGAAAGCGCAGACCCGAGCGACTCTGGACCCACAATGGAAAGCATGCATAATAAATCAGCCTGAGAATACATATATAATGCGTTGGGCTCCAGTCAGGGAGAACACTGATTAAATTCATAGCCAATGATGCTCAAGTACAAAGGTTTGGAATTACTTATAGTTTACAATAGGACGCCATTATTTTGATTGGAGGTGTGAGAGTTCATTTAGAATTTAAATTGTCATGTGATAATACAGGTAGGACAGATGTCAGTGCTTCAGGGATGTTAAAATAGCCTGTTAACATGTTCATTTTCTTATCTTGGGTTTGCAGACAAGAATTTAGTAGAAGTGAGGGCTGGAGGAGGGTTAATATGAACATGGCGATCTCTTCCTTGTGGAAGCCAATGGTTTGTGACAGGCTGTAACTGGAGGCTGAGCCATTTCTGCTGCTGGTTCTCGTTCTGCTCGTGGCTGACTGAAATATTTATGACCCCATTTTCAGAGTCCACATCTTGAACCTCTCAAAGAAGACACATTGGCAGGGACATATAAATCAGTGAGTCTAGTGTGTGCCAAATACAGATTTACTATATACACATAGTTACTATATGTATATGCATGTAAAACACTGATGCCACTTTAATATTTCCGCTAGAACATACTTCTGGTCCAGAGACAAATGTCCGTGAAGGAGAAAGACGTGGAGCAGTTTCAACAAGCTCTCAAAATCTACACAGATGCCACTACCATCCAGCCAAACAACCTGCAGTATGTCCTTTTATCTGCCTCTGCGCCGTTTGCCTCAGGATCTCTCTGTGATTTGATGCAGCTGCTTTAAATTGCTTCAATTTTCCCAGACATGGGATAACCCCACTGCCCTCTTTTCTCTCTCTCTCTCCCTCTCACACTCTGTCTCTTTTTATTTCTAGCGTGTCAGTCCAGAACTTGCCAGACAGATCATGCTTCATCATGTATGAATTTTGGCAGGACCGTCTCTCCTGGATGAGGTAGGAACTCGAGGATGTCTTTTGAGAATTTCAGTGCTCAAGTGAAATTTGATCAGCACACTGAGCTGCTCACAAACTCACTTTAAGGTGTTCCTGCCTTGCTGGGTGCAAATTGGCAGTCTCATCCTTTTCATCCCTTTTTCCTGTCAGCTACCTGCAGTCGTCCATCAGTAAGACCTTCCAGGGCTGCATTATTGACTCGCTGGAAGAGCCAGAAATGGTCTCGACCATGCTTCTCCCAGGTACACAACAAAACAACAAATCGATTACTGCAGCTCACTGAAAGCTGCTCATTTAATAAACAGGAATCACAAATACCCGGGTGTATTTATGGCACAGTCACATTAGAGGAATTAAAAATTACTGCAACCATCTGCAATCAACTTGTGATCTTGGTCGCTTTGTAGACAGGGACTAGCTCAAAGCAACTTTGTTGTGTCAAGATGGCGAAAAAAAAGCAATGAGGTAGAGTCAGTCTGCAATTAAATTTGCAACTGAATGGGAACGACTTGACAGTTGCATGCAAATTGTGATAATGCAGCGATTAACTGTGATAAATTGGCAGTTCTGTTTCAGTCTGTCGCTATCTACACAACCAGAAAGTCACATTAAAGAGAAATTAACATTTACTACTACTACAAGTCCCCTATTGCAAAGATGCATGTTGAAGATGAGTTGTTTTTATTGGTGCAGACTGACTCAGACTGATGGAAGCTTGTTGGAAATCTAGACAGCAATTATTTGCAAGCCGTTGCCAATCTGTCTGAGAGTGATTGCAGTCAGTCCGAGTTGGGACGCAGTTGTTTGGTGACCTGTGCTGTCATCCTGTGACTGGAAGTTGATGGGTGCAGTCTACGGTCCACTTCAAGTATTTGCAATCAGTTTCCAAATATGGAAAAAATTAAGTGCAATCACTGGGAAACCTCAGATTTTTCTCTAGTGTGACTGAGCCATTAATGAATCATTTTAAGAACTGATTTATGAACTAATTAAGCTTAGCAATTGAAAATTATTCTTAATCGTCAATTATTCTTAGTTAAATTCCGAGTCTAAAAAATAAGCACTGACTTATGTAAAAATATTGATACTTAGGTCCACATAGTTAATGCAGGCTTTCTGTCCATCAGCTTAATTCTTCTTTTTGTAGCAAATTGTAGAGTTAAGGTAATTCATATGTAATAATATTTGTTAACAATGTATCTCATTAAGTATTGAAGTAATTGAAAGAAGTCTGATAATGATCACCATCCAACATTGTAGTTCCCATTTTATTTCCTTAAAAATCTCACATAATCACTGTCTGTATCCTGCACAGGTTTAACAGAGGTGAAAGCAGAGTCAATGCTACACTTAACTGAACTGAAACAGGACTACAAATTATTACTCTGCATGTGCTGGCAGCCAATTATTTGTTAACAAGTTGGCCACATTGTTATTGTGTTTGCAGCTTGTTTCTGCTGCCCTCCGATGGCAATAAAACCAATCATTGGTGCTTTAATATGTAAATTACCCCATGCCATATTAGATCATGAATTGTAAGCTTCTCTTTCTGTTGCCTTCGCTTATTCGTTTAGCTCGTGCAGAGGCCATAAAGCACTGACGTCTAATTATTGCTTCATTTGACAGCCTCTTGGTGGATTATGAACAACAACTGATGGAGCGGAGCTGCTGTTAACCTACACCCTGAAAGCAGGAGGACAAGGCGATTGTACAATCGCGTCTTCTTCTTCTTCTTTTTTTTGTTCGTTATTTGATATTAACGTTTTCCTAACGGCATGACCAGGATTGTTTCAGCGAAGCTATGCTGCAAGGTTCTAACAAAAAAGACGGCAGGTCAGTTAAATCAGTCCACAGTGAAACAAACCTAAACTTTGGGAAGAAAGAACTGAGGCGATGCAACGTTTTATTGTGTGATCGGGATCTGTGCTGATGGTCATTTCACAGTGCGGGCACATTTCCTGCTGCTGATTTAATAGACTAACAAATACTTTAAAAAAAGAGAAAAAAGAATATATTTGCATGATGTCTTATTTCTCAGTGCTAGTTTTCTTTTTTTCCACTCAAAGCTTCATATTAGAGTTGCTATAATTGTCAACACATGACCAATAACTGATCCTACCCATCAATGCTCAGTACAGATGAAAACAGACATCATGGTAGGGTTAACCTCCCCTCTTGTTCTCTCTGTGGTATCGTGCTTTGCTGTCTCCCTCAAAGCTTTTGCTACCAAGCGCTCATTTTGCTTATGGTGTAGACAAGCCGTTAAATAGTTAATTATCAGTCACAGTCTGCATCTAGAAATCTGATCATCTGTGTCACTCCTGCACTTTAGAAAAAAATGGACCTTATTGTGAAGAACTGATACTTATAGTAGATTGTTTATTGAAAATATAGAAATAACAGGCGTTGAGCTGCTACCAAGGAGCAGTACTCTAGATATAAAACATAAAAGCCATTATTTTACATTTGCAGTATTTAATCTAAAGAGTTTAATGGTACAGTACAAACAAATATAAGTTTATATTTTGAGTACAGAAATTAGGCAGGATCTGTTCTGTGTATCGAACCGTGTACAGTAATTATTGAAAGCTTTAGGTTGTAGGTAGTCGTTGTAAATCACTGGTAAATGTATATTCAGACATTCAGTATGTTACATTTTGATAATGTGAGGAACGAATGTGCTGGATCTTTCATTTGAAGTGTTTTTCATTTCTTTTGTGTAGATTGTACAGTTGTTATGTGGATGCTATGTTTGTTTTCGGCATGAATTAAAGTTTGACATGTTGCTGACATGGAGAGAGGCGTCATTTGTTAAGGGTCAGTATTACAGTTCGTTATTGCACACTCCATGTATCGACCGCTATGTTTTCTTAATCTCAAGGTGTCCGTCCATTGTGTTATACAGCCTAAGAAGCAAATAAAAGCTTCTTCTCTGCTCTTAAGATGAAAAAATGACTTTCAGCATTACATTTCATTAGAATTCATGTGAGAAAGCCATCAAAGAAACAGGAAAAAAGAGGAAATTATTTACATTCTCCCCGCCTGAGTAAGACTGACAGACTGAAATATCTTTTAAATGTAAGCTTGTCATATCAGCAGCTAGAACCTTTGAGAAACGTCTACAAAGCAGCGGAGCAATTTCAAGCCCACCTCAAGCTGAAACTGGGGCAATTAGCTCATTCTTACTCTTTAAAATCCCTCCCCCGGCGCACAACCTGAAACAACCTGGGAAGTTTAAGCCCCAACTTTGCACCAAGCAGCTAATAGCTCGCATTCACCGTCTATTTTCATTCGTCAGAGCGCGTAGCAGGTCGCGTTGGACTCGTACAGCAAATAAGCTGATTAAGTTGTGGATTCTTTTGCACTTTGTGTTCGAGAGCTAATCATCATTAAGCTTAAGATATGTACAATAAACCTCACACTGGAGGATTTCCTTTGAGAGCTGACACTGTTTTATTGCATTACACTTATTATCTATAGGCTGGCTTTGAGAAGGTTCATTGTAGCATGTTGTCTCTCATTATAGCATTACTCAGATCATTCGTAAGAAATGAAAGCTTGTACATTAAGTCTGAGTTTCTCACATGATTATAATAAAATATGAATCTTATGCTCTGCTGGTGGACGGGATGAAATTCGACGTCTCTGCTTCCTGAGAAAAAGCAAAGGTTCCTTTTTTGATTTAAGCTATAGGAAAGGAAGATGGTGATGGCAGGAGGTCCTTTACAGCTGGAAAGAAATCGTTCTTTCACTTCTGAGCTCACGCCAAACTCCTTCCCTGCTGCTATTTTTCTCCCCGGTGACTGCAGGGCTTCTGCACGATGTAAGGGACAGAACAACCACCAGCTATGTGGCCTATATATATGTACCACTGTGTCTGTAAGGCATGAGTTCAGACATAAACTCAAGCAGCATGGATTTCAGTCTCCACAGAAACCTATATAAAGCACATTAATGGTCTTTTAAAAATTTCAATGTGTGAATTGTGCAAAAGATAACATATATCTATTAGACAGTACTGCGGATGCAAAAGGAGGCAAGTCAGGAAGTTGTGTGCATTAATTGCCTGTAAATGAATTCTGTTTGTGATGTTTGGCATCCATTAGCAGGCCGTCTATGACGTTAATGTGCCCGAGTGTCACTACACAGTCATTTGATCAATTAGGAGCTTATTTGCAAGTGTCTGTGCATGCATATCATTAAAAAATAAGTGGGGAAAACTGTTGAGCACCAGATGAAGAAGGATAAACAGGCTAAGGAGACATGACGAGAAGGGACAAGGCGGAGTACGTGAAGAGACTGGGACAGACTGGCAGAGGAAAATCAGGGTCAACTGTCAAGAAGCGTTGACGCTGAAAGAAAGCAAAGTCAAGTAGAAAGCCTGATCTCTGAGTCCTTCATATTCGACACGCATATGCTCACAGACCAGTGGGTAGACGTCTGCTAAGCTGTAGCATAACAGAAGGAAGGAGAGAATGCAGAAATGGATACAGTTACATATCATGTTGCTGTTTCCAGGCCTGCTTAGTGACGGCTGATCAAGGAGGGATTACTGACAGCCCAGGGCAGATGATATATTTCTGGAATTAGAAGGCGTTTGATCTGTCTTATCAGATGGGCTCTACTGCCTACTTTCATTGGTCACACATTCACATTAGCAGCAGATGACACAAACATAGACGGAGGAGGATAGCGGCTCATAAACACAAAAGCCATGGAGCTTTTTGGATTTCTTTTTTCTCTTTTCAGTGCTGCGGAGCTGCAAAACACAAAGTGATTAGGTTTAAGTCAGAGCTATTTCATTTTATACATCATTTAATCTTCACTGCGAGCAGCGGAGTGTGTATATTGGGTTGCTAAAGGGCTTTGCAACCACAGAGATGCCAGTGGAGACAATCCTGGAAGCATATAATTACATCCCTGCCTAACAAGCTTCACATCACTCAAAAATGACCTTCAGACATTTGTGATTGTATTTTTTGGAAATAGAGGCAGCATCACAGTGTGTTAATTATATACTGAGTCAAAAGCTGGACAGTTTGCCTAGACAAAATATACAAGAGCGCCCTCACAGTAATGGAGCAGTTCAAGAGGAAGCGAGAGCCCCGAGCACCGCAGTGAAAAGCCCACTGGCTCACAGACATATTATATGAAAAACAGGGAGGAAAAAAATGGTAAAAACACAGTACAGCACTGAAGAGCAGAAGAAAGGGGGCGGTAAAGTAAATCCAATTTGGAACATCATTATCTTGCACAGGCTGAGTGGGGTTATCCGAGGGAAATGTGAGAGCTTTTGGTGGAGGAGGGCTCATGAAAAGCATCATGAAGAGAAATGCGAAACAGAGAGCAAAGCCAGCGGGTGATGGCAGCTGGAGGTGGTTGTGCTCTGAAGAGTTAGAGGGATGTTTAATTTGCACCATGAAATATGGGAAAAATTAGTGATGAAGACAGGAGGAAAATAAATGAGTAAAGAAACAGGACATGAAACCTTTCAAATGAAACATTATGAGATAGTGGAAATATCCAAATGTTTGTGGACATCTCTGCTGTCTTTTTCCGGTTTTGAAATGCCAAAAATAACATCTGTGCTCTAAATGCAACATACATAATGTAGATTCATACATCTACATTATACTACATGTGACTTTGTTTTTAACTTTGGGGCAAGCTTTTTTAAGACCCAATTGTTCTGATGTTCTGCTTCACTTCGGGTCATTTAAAGGTGCATTCACCATGAAGCTATTACTGCTTCTCCTAATTTATATAGTAGCAACAATAAAAAGAAGTATCTGCAGTATAGGACGTGTAGGATGGAGTGTAGGCAGGATGCTTGGAGGACAACAAAAGGATACGTAGAGGAAAATGCACAAGAGAGCACGCGGGAGAAAAAAAGATGTAATGATTAAAAAAGCATAATTCAGACCAGAGTGAAGCAGCCTGTGAAATAAGATTACACACAGGAGATAGCTGTAAGTGAGAAGAAAGCCGGAAGGAACAAAGTAACAATGAAGGGCTGTAAAAATAGCAAAGACAAAAATAAATGAAAGCAATCCAAGAAAAAAATGGAAAACAACATAAAAAGAGATGATAGACTCAGATTCGTAGACCATCACACAAAGCAAACTGGAAGAGAGACAGGAGGATATTGCACTGATTAAAAAAAGAGATGAGTTTTCTTATATTTTTGCATATTTGTCACACTTACATGCTTCATCAAATTAATTTTATATTAGACAAAGATAACCCGCGTAAATAAAAAATGCAATTTCTAAATGAGGATTTCACTCATTAAGGTTTGAAAGCTATCCAAACCTGCCTGCCCTGTGTGAAAAAGTAAAATCTTGTTATATCATGAATTAACTGATTTTTGGGGGGGCAAGCTGAGTGACCTGGTCAAACAAGAAATCCCCTAGACAGAACATGTCTGAGCAATGAGCTCATGAAACTGAAAAACAGATGAGAAACAAAGGATCTGTCAGTCTGGAAGAGGTTACAAAGCCATTTTTAAGGCTTTGGGACTCCAGTGAATCACAGCGAGAGCTGTTATCAACAAATGGAGGAAACTTGGAACAATGGTGACCCTTCCCCGGAGTGACCGTCCTACCAAAATGACTCCAAGAGCGTGTCAACAACTCATCCAGGAGCCCACAAAAGAACCCAGAACAATGGAAGAACTGCGGGCCTCGCTTCAGTTAAGATCAGAGTTCATGATTCAACAATAAGAAAAAGACTGGACAAAAATGGCATCAATGAGAGAGTTCCAAGGAAAAAACAACACAAATTTCCCAACAAACAACTTAATGATCTGCAAAATTTGGGGGAAAATACTGATGCAACTGCATGCATGCAACTCTGAAATACAGCTTGCAAATTAAGACACATCTTTCTAAAAAAGTCCTGCTCTGCAGACTTCTTCACATACAGTCAAAATGTTTTTGCTCTGTGAATGATGATTTTTTTTTTGCATCGTGTTAAGTTAAAAGACTACACATTTTTAAAGGAGGCACTCTTTAGGCTCATTCGCCACTGTTTTCTTAATCGCTTCCTCTATCAGTGTTGTGGGGACTGTAGCCTATGATAGCAAGAAAGGCGTGTACACATTGGAGAGGACTCCAGTCTACTGTAATATGGTACTGTAGTATGGTTTGTATTCGCTGGATATTTCTAAAATGGTAAACAAGTTCACACTGTGTTTATAAATGTTACTGACAATTCACAAGTCACTTGAAATTTTAGTTTTTTAATATATTGCTGAGGCATTTATCTTTCCGTTTTCCTCTTTATATTTTTAGTGGGAAAAATACTGTAAATGTAATATTATAATAAAGTTGCTAAAACTGATATATTGGACCAGCAACACCAAATGCAAATCCATCAGCCATACACATATGACGTGCTTCATACTGTTTTCGTGCGGGGCAATGATCGTAACTTTGGATTGGATAATAGTTTAAAGCACGTTTACACGTCTTTGCCACGCAGGATGTTTACTCTGTGGGGCTGGTTTGGGTTTCAGAGCTTTGAAACAGAATAAAAAAAGAGTTGAGAAGAAAAGGTGGAAGGAGAGTAGTCTGAATTGGGTTCTGGAGCTGTACTCCACCTCATACATCGCACTCATTCGCCAGCCGCGAGTGATTCCAAGCCAGCGAGCACCACATCCACCAGAGGAGCTGAGAAACTGCTCCATCTGGCTTCTCCTGTGAGACGTGCTCGCGTCGGCACCACTATTTCTGTTCACTCGCTCACCCGAATCAGGTGATGCCCTGCAAGAGCAGCTATTGGCTCTTGTCTCAGACCTTCCCCGAGGTAACTGGAGGAGTGACGAGCACTCTGCACGTGACCTCTACAATGAGCTTCCTCCCACCGGAAGACGTAAGCACAACTGGAACTTATTTATACGGGGACGAATCTGACGGCAGACTTTGTTACGGTGCACGGACTCGTGCATAAATAAAAGCCGTGTACGACATAAAGTGTTGCTTTATTGTAAGAATAAATATATTCGCTAATTTTGCATCTGAAATGACCTGTCCATTGAAACGGTGGGAAAGATGGTGCTGAAGCATGCTGGGAAACAAGGCATCCGGGGAAAGAGAAGCACAGCAGACGAATCAAATGGCTTCTTTAGAGACAGTATAATGATTAGACCTGGCCTCATTAAAATACCTTTATAAACAACGCACTGCTATTTATAAAGACACTGTCAGTGCGACAATATAAATGATAATTTCACTGAAAACGGGAAAAATAACAAGCAAGAGATAAAAAAGCAAATTATTCCTTCTTAAATTATCATAAAATAAATTAGTAAATCAAGTCAGCTATGAATTTATGCATGTGTGCGTAACATGTGTGGAGTTTATTGTCTTAGATGTGGTGTTTTAAATCATTTACAGCAATTATAATGGCATTTTTTGAAAAGCTAAAAGGGATGTTAGTGTCCCCCCAGCGTTTACTGCGTTAACTGAATTATTTAAAAGTGATACGCTAGACGTGGGTACGGCGTTGACATATAAAAAACCCCCGCTAATATCTGCCTATTACTACGCCTCTAACATTTCCCATGATGCCCCGCGGCTTTGATCCATTCCACTTGAGCTCCTTACAAAGAAGAGGAGACGCTCTTTCTGAGACAGAACAGCTGAGACATATTCACTCTCATTTTGTAAAATAGTTGTTAGCACTGATACAGCTGTTCAGATTTTTGTGACACCGCGATGTTGAACATGTGTCGCCTGTCCCTCTATTTATTTGTTGCTTCCTGCTGATGACATCCGGGCATTCAGAAGGCTTGCACTCTGGGCTACATACGGGGAACCTGGTTTCTCCTCTCTTTGCCCAGGGGAAAGTCCCCGGACACGTGGCAGAAAGTGCCCTGGTTTGAAACCAGGATCGATCTGCGCTCCACCACGAGTGAGCTGAGATGTTCTGCTGAACTGAGCTCGGTGATCGCAGGTCGAATTTGTCAGCGTTGATAGTTATGCAAGAGAGCTGCTAGTAACGCCTTAACAGAACGGGGCTCATTCTCCGAATGCTTCTTTTATAGTTTTCTTCATCCAAGCATGTTTGTGAATATATGGGCCCACTTTTACTTCACATACTTTTGCAGTTTGGAGCAACAGGTGAGGTCAATATAATAATAGGTCCTTATAAAAGTGAGTGGAAAATGGTAAGGCTGCAGTTTCCTTATGGTAAGGTTCTTCATAACCGCTCATTTAGACATTTCCTCCTGTAGGTATTCAGATAGTGAAAGAAATTTAAGAGGTAACATGTATGTTAATTGCAGTTCATTATAGTTGTAGCCCTTTAGCATTTCTACAATTTTTACCATTTTACCATTCAAAATATAAGAAGAGCTTATAAAACAATATATATATATATATTTTTTTACAGATTAAAGTAGTCTGAAGTCATTTATATGGGCACAACAACAAAAATGTCAGGTCTAGGGTGTAAGGATTTCTCTGACTTATTTATTTTGTAGTGTTGGCCATATTTATTTATTTGATCAAACACATTGTTAAGATGTTCCTGTAAGTTCCTCAGTAAGTCTCCCTGAGCTTTTAAAAAAACTGACAAATCCTGTCCGTCTCTAAGCACCGTGAGTTTGACCAGGTTCATCTTCAGAAGAAGAAAAATAAATCTCAGGTTTGGAATTGTGTTTAGGGCTCCACCTTGCGGTGAAATATTGGACATGCAACTCATTAGCGCCGAGCACAGGGCTCATACAATAAATCCAGGCATATATGAGGCAAATCAATCTGAGAGTCGGATATTGTTTCCATATAATCAGACATAGTTGTAAAAAGTTTTATTGTATGGGGTACTTTGTGCATATAGGTATTTGAGGGGGCGGGGGCATTAGGTTGCAGGATTTGATATTTACAACCCACTTTAGAAAAAGAAAAGCTTGTGAGAAATGCGTTAAAAAAACAGAAACCAATCATTTAGAAACCCCCTTAATCCCATATTTAAACAGAAAAAGGCACAATATTAAATGTCAAACCTAGGATTTTTATTATGTATGTATTTCACTGTAGAGCTATGCTGTGGTGATGCATACAAAATACTGGTGAATTAAGCAAGGCCCTCTCTGAAAAAGGCACTGATGCCCTAAAATCTGTATGTGTTATTTGGTTTGTTACTCATGCAATGTGGACTAATGCTTCCATTCAACCACAGATGCAGACTTCTGTACAGATGCTGATAACAGCAAGGTGCTCCCTCTTTTGACAGTTTGTGATTGTCTTTGTCACCCTCCCTGAAAATGTTTTCACCAAACTCAAGTCCATCTTAAACGAGCTTGGTCTGCGATATCTCAGATATCAGATGTATTTTTTCAAAGTAGAGTTTTAAGTTTGTGTATGTGGATTGTATGACAAACAATTCAGTATTAGATTTTCAACTTTGCCCCCTGCATAGATATATTTCTCTGGATTCTTCACATTTTTTTGGTGATAGATGTTTTTAATCTTTTATTGCTTTTATAATTGGATTCATGGTCAATTTTAAACTATTTAAAATCAAATTAAAAAAAAACAACAAGTCTCTGATATTAAATTTTAAAAAAAAACATTACTTCTACAAAGTAATGTGGATTAATTCAAACTATTAAACAAAAACTAAGTGATGCAAAAAATATTCACTCTCTTTAAAGCCATTTATTCTCAAGGGTTCATTCACTGAAGATACAAGCACACTGCAAACATCTCTGTCTATCCACAGGCATGCAGGAGGCTCCATGATTAACTAAAAGAAGGTTGTTAGCTCTGATTAAATTAGCATTTAGCTTTTTGTCTGAGGCCAGACCTCAGGCCAGAGAACTTGTCACTGAACTTTAAATGTGCTGTTCACAACAGATCTCTGCTCAGTCTGAAGGAGTTTGAGCAGTGTTGCAAAGAAGAATGGAGTCTGAGTGAAACCTCTCCACATAAGGTACAAGGATGGCAGCCAAAGGTCCACTAAATATTCATTTGAAGGGGGTGAATATTTAGGCAATAAATGACAATAAAGAGCTTTTTTTTTTCTTTTTTTTTAATTATTGCCAAAAATTGAATGCAAGGGGGATGCTTAGCGGCGCTACATACACCCACGAAAAGCAATGTTATGTTAACAAACATTATTTTAAATATGCCTTACAGTGACTTTGAACTTAAGCCTATTTTTGATATAACGATTCAAAATAACACTTTCCCGATTAAATATGGAGTTTAAATATTATGCAAATCATTGCACTTAAATTTTATTTACATGTAATTTAGAATCCCAATTTCTTCTTCTTTCTGATAAAACATGCATTCCCTACAAGCAGCAATAACTTCAGGCCAAATCCTTTTCCCAATTGATTGTAAAAGTCACTCCTGGTCTAGCATTTATGAGTATTTATAATATTGTAATTTTAGGTGGGTCCAGTTTAAACACCTTGTAACCCATAAAAGAATACAGGAACATAAATGAGCTTCGTCATTGTTATTCTGCACTGTCTGCACTCAACATGGCCAATGGATCTCCATTTTCTCTGTGATCGCACCTTTTAGGCAGAATAAAGACAGTTTGTTTTTTTCCATTTTGTCCCCAGTAGGGGGGGGGGAACCAGCTCTACAGCATTTATTCTAATAGCCTCTGACATGAAAGCACCCAGTGACACACATAGGCATACTGTATACTGCAGGATTAGGCAGTACACAAAAAGATTACAGTGTCACATGGTATTCCTGCCAAATGGTGCCTTCTCACAACCTACTCCCCCCTCTTAGGTATCCCATCATTCCCTGGAATGGGCGTAGGCTCACGCAGCAGCAGCATCACAAAGGTTCAGCTCCTTCCTGCTGTGTGCTGGATACAGGATGGGAGGGAGGGACGGAGAGAGAGAGAGAGAGACAGAGAGGATCAGGCACAGATGAATTGTAGTCTGAGTGACGGAAGCAGTGTGGGCACATGTGAGTGAGAGAGGACGAATCAGGAAGTAGAGAGACCTGCGCGCGTGTGTGTGTGCGCGAGAGAGAGAGACAGACAGAGTGTAAATCCACAGAAAGAGGAAGACGACATAAAGAAAGGAAGAAAAAGGGCTGCAGGAGGAAGCAGACAAGACAAGGGGACTCAGACTGAGAGGGAAGATGGCTGAGCCGGAACTGAAATCTAGAGGCAGCCGAGAGAGCATCGCTAAGGAGAAGATGGGGGGTAGGTATAGTGCATGCTCACGCTCCTCTAAGTACCACATGGTGCAGCGCTGCATTATTCCACCATGCGCTCTGATGCAACATTGCCTGATGCAAGAGTAGAATTGTAGAGTTGATGCTGAGGAGATGCTTTCATGGTAGCAGGTGACAGGTGTGGACAAATGGCACATATTAGGAACGTCGTATGAAAACACAACTATCAGATGGTGTGTGTGTTTACACTGATGGAAAGAGTTTAATAGGGACAGCAGGTTCAGAATGAAAATCGCATAGGAGCTGATTTACAAAAATGTCTATTTTTTAAAAAATTATATGAATTCTTCCTTTAGTAACACAATTTTTGTTTGTTTTTATTAATCATAATTTTTCAAAGTAACCAGCACCTAAAACAACTCAGTGAGAAAGCTTGTAAATTCTTTTCATTTGTCTGAAAATGAGTCAGACTCTGTAATCTGACTGTCTCCCCTTCTGCTGTCCTCTCACCACCAGCGACTGGAGCAGACCCTGAGCAAGATGGTCTCATTGTGGAGCAGCCAGCATCTCCATCTGACCCCGTGGGTTCTCCGCCTGCTGCCACAGGTTCCACCAACAGCCTGCCAGGCAAGGGGGAGAAGATTGAACTCAAACGTAGCATCACCCTCTTCAACGGTGTCGGAATGATTATCGGCACCATCATTGGCTCGGGCATTTTCGTCACTCCCACAGGTGTTGTCAAAGAGACCGGCTCTGCCGGGCTCTCTCTGATCGTTTGGTCCACCTGTGGAGTGATATCCACCATGGGTGCTCTGTGCTACGCAGAGCTGGGCACAACTATTGCCAAGTCAGGAGGAGACTACACTTACATCCTTGAGGTATACGGCGAACTGGCTGCCTTTCTGAAGCTGTGGGTGGAGATGCTCATCATCCGGCCATCGTCGCAGTATGTGGTGTCGCTGGTGTTTGCGACCTACCTTCTGAAACCTCTCTACCCCAACTGCGTTGTGCCTGACAGCGCAGCCAAGCTCATTGCCTGCCTGTGTCTTAGTGAGTACATGATGTTGGCAGGCTTTCTTAGCTCAAATACACATTTTGGACACCTCATTGCAGCTGGTCATTCACCAGATTCTTGATTGTAGTGTGTTTTGTGTCTCCCCGCTGCTTGTAGCCTCCCTGACATTTGTAAACTGTATCAGTGTGAAAGCAGCAACCAAGGTCCAGGACTTGTTCACCGCTTCCAAATTGATAGCCTTGATCATCATCATCCTCTTTGGCTTCATTCAGATTTCCACAGGTGAGTGAAAAAATACCCCAGAACAAACCAAGTCAGCTGCATGACTGCATGCTGTTGAGAGCAAATCTTATGCCTTTATCACAAGACATGTTAATTTTTAACAGACGAGTAAAATAAGCTTCAGGTCAAAGCTGGAAAAACAGGTTTTGTGAGTGCAATAAAATCTAAATCCTCAACAATATTTAACCTACTTTAATAATCAGTAAAAAATCCTCAAAAGTGTCCTCACTTTGAACCTCTCATTTCAAATCTGTTTGTCAGCATGCAGCTGCCGTCATTGTGTTGGAAACACAGCTCCCTTGTTTTCAATATTTTTAATTGGAGTAATTATGAAACTAACAGCATGCCTGTAAAGTAAATGCCATTGCATTATGTGGCTTTTTGCAAACTATATAGTTGCATCAATTATTATTCCGTTATGATTCTCGTCTTTACACGACATCTATGTGAGGTTTACTTCTTTTATCTCCAATGGTAAACAAGTTGTTAATGAGCGCTAATGAGCCTAATGAAGCAGGCTGCTTTGCTTTCAGCTTGTTAGCACACTTGCTGAGTCTGAACACAGAGCTTGTCTGTCTAGAGCCATGAGATTGAGTCTGAGCAGACATGAACATGGGCATCAGAACGTGCCAGGATGGTTTTGATCGTACAAATGAGACTGTAATGAAATGAAAATGTACAGAAAATAAGGTGACTATACAGACAGTAATTTACTGCCTGAAATAATGGTATTGTATCAACATTTTTCTATATGATAGCGTGTGTCTAAGTGTGTGGATTCACGTGTGCCGTCTAGGACTGTAAAAGCAACTCAAGTTAATCCGTCCGAGCTGTGCCATTCACAATACAAGAGCGCGGGAAGACAGCGTGGCCACACTTGCTCCACGCTGCATCTGCTGCTCCCCTCCTTACACAAGGCCACGCCTACCACCTTTGTGCGCCACACTCTGTTACCATGGAAACTAGGCAGTGAAGCTTGCCGGCTGTTGTCACACTCTTTCAGCAGACCAGCAAGAGGGAAGGACAGAGTTGGAAAATAATAAGGAGGGTCATTACCATCTGAAAGCGACAGGTAGAGGGAGAGAGAGACACCAAGACTTCAGGCTCTCTCTCTCTGTCTCATTTACACACACACACACACATGCGCGCATGCACACACACACACACACACACACATTGGATTTATTGACTGCAGTGTATTGTATAAATGGATTGACGTTTACTTATGAGAAAAATTTTCTTCTCATATTTAAATGTCAACCGATCATGTTTTTGTACCCAAGAGGAGATGCTCAGCTGGCTTGCTGTTTGAAAATGCCAAGCATGTCAGAAGGCAGGCATCAACAGGCCGGCCTGGTACAAGAGACAAAATGAGCGCATAACTCCTCCAGGCGCTACACCTGGCAGTGGGAGAATTGTTTCCCTTTCAGCTGTTTTCTTCTTCTTTCTGTATGTGAGCAGGTGATGTGCCATATCTGACCCCAGAAAAGGCGTTTGAAGGGAGCAAACTGGGAGTTGGGAATATTGTCCTGGCTCTGTACAGCGGTCTCTTTGCTTTTGGAGGCTGGTGAGGGACTTAAAATTGAATTATTCATAGCTTCTGTTTTATTGCTTGAAAAATTTGTGACCTCCTTGTTTTTCACCCCCCCAGGAATTACCTAAATTATGTAACGGAGGAGATGATCAACCCAGAGAGGTGACTTAAATGTAATGAAGGTTGTTTTGGTGATGATGGCACAGACTGTCTTGTAAATATCTGCCAACAGCATGGCTGCTCTCATCCATGACTGAGCTTGTCTATCATCAGATAAGTCCACAGAGATAAAGTATCCAACGATACTGACGTAATCTGAACTATGAACTAAATATGAAGTAAAATATTACATTTTACAAAAATTATAAAAGCATGTGACAGTGATGCATTATAAAATCCAGTTGGACTGATCACACTCAGCAGGTGTGATATTATGCAGTCGTGTTCCTCACTGCATAGCCTGCATGAATTCAGTCACATCTCATAACACAGTCTGATATTACCAGAACATACAGTGTTACATGGTGTTGTTTTTTTCCTCAAATGACCTTTGACCTTTCACCCCATAGGAACCTGCCCTTGTCCATCATCATATCCATGCCTATAGTCACGGTGGTGTACGTCCTAACCAACCTGGCCTACTTCACCACCATCTCTCCTCAAGTCATGATTGAGTCCGAGGCTGTTGCTGTGGTGAGTGTACTGCTTTTGTTTAATATAATGTGTTTCATCTTAACCGGGACATGCATATTGGTTGTTTGTGGTCACAAATTCTGCTCATCTGCTTTTTTTCTGTTCTGCAGAGTTTTGGAGAGTACCATCTTGGTGTGATGTCCTGGCTCATTCCCGTCTTTGTGGGACTGTCCTGCTTTGGTGCAGTCAATGGATCACTCTTTACTTCAGCGCGGTGTGTGTTTGCATGTGTACAATGAAACATAAGACAGCATTTTATACATTAAGTATTAATAGTTTAAAGTCTTTGTATTTTTTTGAATAAATAATGATTTAAGAAATTTCTCTTCTAGTTTGTTCTATGCTGGAGCTCGAGAGGGTCAACTCCCTGCTGCTCTGGGATTGGTCCACACAGACCTGTTCACACCAGTGCCATCCCTCATATTCACAGTAAGAAACCTCATACTTTCAGTGACATTTTACCAGCTGGCTACCAATAAGATTAGGTTAGTATGTTAAATCATGTATGATCATTGCTAAAATCTGCCAAGTGTCCCCATTTTTGAGGTATCATACATAAGTGTATATAAATCTGTTTTGACGATACAAAACATTTGTGAAGCATTTGTAGAGTTATTTTTGTTAGAGAAAATTATTTCAGTGAAGAGTTACAGTTAGGTCCATAATTTGTTGGATTTTTGTACATTCTTTATGATCTTGCCTCTGTGCACCACCACAGTAGATTTTAAATCAAACAGTCAAGATGTGATTGAAGTGCAGACTTGCAGCTTTGATTCAGCGAGTTACACTTTACAACAGTTTTTATATACAGTGCCTCATTTTCAGAGGCTCAAAAGTAATTGGCTGACAAGCAGCTTGAATGTTACTTCATGACAAATTAAGCAGATGTAGTATCTGCGGTTGATTCCAAGTGTTGCATTTTTATTTTAGAGCTCTTATTTAGCTCTTTATTGTCATTTTAAATATCAAAACAACTTCACAACATCTGACCAAGTCAAGAATAGTCTCAAAGTGGTAGATGCATTATTGTTAGGGTCTACAATCAAGACGGCTTCAAGAAAGTAAATACAAAGGGAACAGGGAGGTCAGATTAGATTATTACCAGAAAACATCTAAAAGAGCCTGCACAGTTCTGAAAACAATTTTTTTTGGGACAAATGAAACCAAGATAAACTTCTACCAGAGTGAAGGGAAGAGAAAAGTATGGAGAAAAAGAGAAACAGCTCATGATCTGAGGAATACCACATCATCTGTCAAACATGGAGGTGGAGGCACTGTTATGGTATTGGCATGTATTGCTGCTAGGAGAACGAGGTCACTGGTGTTTATTAATGATGTGAGTGCTGATAGAAACAGCAGGGTGAATTGGGAAGTGTCCAGGGCTACAGTTTCTGTTTAGATTCAGCCAAACCTTGGGTCACAGACCCAGTACCGTGACACCTACCTGCCTTAAATAACTGCTCTATTCAAGAAAATCACTAAATAGGATTCAGAACCCTTGTGTGTGTTTATAATCTATTATCCATCTACTATCTACTATCTATAATCTAATGTTTGCAGCAAACTAATGCAATCTTTACTCCTTTTTTCATTGTATTAGTGTTTCCTATCGATGATGTATGCCATCTCCCAGGACATCTTCTCTGTCATCAATCTCTTCAGCTTCTTCACCTGGATGTGTGTTGGGATGGCCATTGCTGGCATGATCTGGCTGCGCTTTACCAAACCCGACCTCAGAAGGCCCATTAAGGTGAACGTCTTAGGGGTTAAAGTAGCTGCTCAGTGCGTGTTGCAGAGAAGATCCATTTTGATGGATATGAGTCTCACTGAAAGGTGACCCTGGCCCTACCTTCTTTGTCTGGCAAAACATCAACATGTCTTCTAGTTTCATAAAGCATCTGCTATTTTTTTAGTGAAAGCACCATTGTATCGCTACTCTTGTTATTAGGTGGAACTGGAAACATACTGTTTTTCCCCAGACAGGAGGGAGGGGTATTTGGAGGAATACATGATCCTTTGTTTCTATTTCATCATGGGAAAATTACCTTGGCTGACCAGAATCTTTCATCTTGTCTTTGGCCCACACTGCTTTCAGCTCATTTAATTTATAAAATCATCTATAAACATATTAAAAGAGAGAGAGAGAGAGACAGAGCTATTTATATGTAAACCATTTGTAAAAAATGTCAGTTTCAACCCAGGAAAACAAAAAAAACCATCAGCTCAAGAAGTTAAACTGATAACTGAATCTAATAACGGTAGGGAGCTCTTAACATAACAGTTTAGCCAATAATTTTGACTTCATTGTGATCAAACTGTTGGAGACGCTTAAGGAAAAAGGGTAAGCCAATATGAGAAAAATACTTAAGTAAGAGTACAATGTATTTAGTATCAACTGTAGCACATATCATTGTTTCAAAATCAGATCTTTAGATGAAGTCAGGCATTTTTCAACTTTACATAAATGGTCTTATAGTTTGAATTTGTAATGATTTGATTGATTTTTTTTTGCATTATTGTCTGATCTGTAAAGTAATCGGTACTGAAAATGTCTTAACATAAAAACTTTAGTAATTATTTGTCTCCTCTTGTTGTTTAATGGAAACAAAGTGGCAGAAAACAGATATTAGTGAAGAAGTTACAGGATCTAAAATCTGAACTTGGGAAGTATTGTCATCAAAATCACCATACATTAGTCTTATCGTTAGCTATAGTTGCATTATTCCAAAGTCCAAATATGATATTTTCTTCTTTTCAGTGTGTGACACATCTTCACTCAACAATTATAAGCTGTATCTTATCTGCTCACGTCTAATATAAATCGAAACACATCTTCATCTGTTATGTATTTTATATTTTCTCTCTGCAGATTTCTCTCTTCATCCCCGTTACTTTTGTGTTGAGCTGCGTCTTCATGATCGTCGTGTCCTTTTGGGCAGCTCCCTTCGAGTGTCTGCTAGGCAGCGGCATTATTCTCACAGGCGTCCCAGCGTACCTACTGGGCTACAAGTGGAAAAAACCCCATGTGGTCAAGAAGATGCTGGGTGAGTTGGAGATTTTTTTTGTTTTTTTTAGAGCGAGGCAAAGGTGGTTTGTTGTGAAATTCCTGTGAGATTATCTGCTCAAGTTCTGCTGTGGGCACCGATACATTTCCTTTGTTTACATAGTTGGTCCGGAGGACTCAGGCAAAAGGCAGACGCAGTGTTTAAAAAAAAAATCCAACATTTGACCTGTAGTAGCCTAGCAAAGAGAAAACAGACGTGGCTAACGTGACGAGTTGTTTCTCCTCAGAAATCTTCACCATGTTCTGTCAGAAGATCTTCATGTCTGTTCCTGAAGAGAAGGAGCAACATGAGGCGGCTGAATAATGCTGGACAGACTGAGCAAGATGAAAGACTGGGTCAATATTTTTGTCTGGACATTCCTGTAATGTTTACATTCATCCACATGTGATTGGACTTTTTTTGTTTTAACTTTATCTGACCAGGCAGGTAATTGTGAACATATTCAATATTTGCAAGAGTGGCCTGACAAATGAAGGATTTGTGTAATGAATATTTTATGAATACTGCAACTTTTCTGCAAAGAAGATCACCGGGCATTTTACGCTCCTCATTATGAATTGATTTTAGTATTTCAGTGTATTTCCTTAAATGATTAAACATGCTCTGATGTTCCATGTTAGTTAATGGAACGCCATCTGTAAGTGTATAACTGCTGCAGGCATATAATTACTTGTGTACTGCAAGTACACAATCAGGAGCTGCAGTGGCCTATGACATAAGGGTTTATTTTTCTCCTGAAGTGTGCAAATGAATAGCTTAGTTGGGAAAATATATGTTTAATACCACTAACAACCAAACTAAACATAGTATATTATAGTTTACAGTTTATATTTATAGTTGATATTGTGTTAAAATAAAGGATTTTGCTATAGTTGCTGTAATCACGTCACTTAGAGTTTATAACTGAGGTCAGATTTGGAAGAGGTTACCTAACAAAGCACTTACTACATTTTCTCATATTGTACTAATGTTTGTGTTAAATAGTAATTCATTCTCACATTTTACTTGATATTGTTTTTTATTTATTGGTAAGATGAACTTGTAGCGCTGTCGTAAAGCACAAGCTAAAGCGAGATGAAAGAGTGTCTGTGATGTCTGCTCGAGCTGCACTGTGAAGTCGGTCTGTTTCTTGTATCATTTCATTCTGATATTAAACCTCATCGGCGCCACGTGTGACGATACTTGATGAAAACGATACCAGCATCTCCGTTTGTGCACCATTGTTGTGAGACGGCGTAGATATGCTCAGATACCGTAGTAGTGTTCGTAGTTAGCCTTAGTGTTTGTACTGAACGTATTTGATGTCTGTGCCAGCCGTGCCAGAGCTGATATTCTATTTTTTTTGTCACTGTATGACCAAAATGAATGTTGCAACGTTAGAGACGCTGGCTTTGCTTGTAATTTTTGTAGGAAATGTGCCTGGAGAGAGGTTTGAGATTTTCCCAGCTTATTTTGCTGGTCCAGTGAAGGCCTGGGAAGGGAAGGGAGGAGCTTCTGAGGAAAGTTAAGGGGGATTGGAATCATGTGGAGTGGGAAAAAGGTCTCTTATATTGCATACAATGGAGAGACAGTCTCCTTACAAATCAACCACAGATGTACGTACTGTCAGCCTACTCATTGTGCTGGCAGTCCAGGTTTCACAGGCCCCTTTCCAGTGAAGGGAAAGTGCTGAAAAAACATACTAATTCACACTGGTTGCTATTCCTTTAACATTAATGCTGCAGAAGCTTTCAGACAAGAACAAAAGAAAGTCTGTGAGAAAAATGACCTTTGACATTCTCACTGGTAACATCAGACTTTCCGTGGTGAGACACAAACAGCTCTTCACTTTCTTTTTTTAAAGGAACCCTCTTTAATCTTATTTGTATAAGTTAATGGAAATGTGAAGTTTAAATACAAACATGTAAGTACATTTGCAATCAGCATGCAACAATATTTCTCCTACTTAAAGTATTTAATACGGATTCTTTATTAATGCAGACTGCATACAGATTTAAAAAGAGCTGAATGCAAATGCTTGCAAAGTTGGCACTGTGATCATCTTTAAAAGTGAGCTCTCTGAAAGCACATCAATGAACAACACAGTCCTTGAAGGACACGCCCCTTACTTAATGAATCTACTTAAATTAAAGCCCTGAACACACGTGTGTCTAAAAACAAACTGATTCCAGTTACAATGATAAACGGTCTCATATATTTTATTTTATGCACAACGTGCTGCATCGGTGTGTGTGCGTTTGTGTGTGTAAAGTATTACTATATGTAAAAATCAATAACGCAAATGTAATTGAGGCTCATATTTTTGATTCTATAATCGAGAGTACCTATTGTAACTGTTGTCTGTGAGTGACCATAGTAGGTACTGTACGTGTAAAAAAATAAAACTATTTTGTTCAAAGTTTGATTGTTTGCGCTTTTGTAAAGCAGACGGCCAACAAAAGGAGTCAGAGGATTAAAATCTGATTGCTTGCGCCTGTAGAAATGCAGCAGCTGGTCGACAAAAGGCCGGCCGAAGCCCCTCTTCAGGCACCGGCTTCAGATAAAACAAAGATTCTCTGAACACGACATCATCCTAACATCCAAATGAGGATGTTTCTCAAAATAGCGTTATCATCTCAGCCATCAAATGTTTGGTAGTGCTCTGTGTCACATGCACATTGCTTCTTGTTTGTCCTGTCTTGTTTGTTGCTCTCAGACAATGACGCCGCCGACCCGCTGTGCTGTCAGGGGACTTCATATCCGTCTGAAAAGGAAATGAGAGGGCCCGATGGCTGCTGATGGAGCTCTTATCAGAGCTGCTGGACACAATATTAGTGATGGGGGATTGGACAGGCAAGGAGCCGATGAATGCGCAAGTCACGTCTGCAAATACAGAGTATTTTGATATATTAAGCGAAGATGGAGGTTGTGGGGAAAGGGTTCAAAGCATTTTCAGAAGATGTGGTGAAGTCGAGGTATTAGTGGATTTTTTAAAAAGTTTTTTTTATAAAAACAATATATATATGTAAAATTATACAATTAGTTTAGATTACAGAAAGGGTCACAGACCGTTTTACAGTTTCTAAAAACAAAAAACTTTCAACTGCTTTTGGCATCAAAATTAGGGCTGCGTAGCCAACACTAGATTTCACCAGCAGGTGGCGATAGAGGCCCATCAATAGAAAGATGATGGCGAATCACTGAAAGGAAACTGCCAAACTACGGTAATTACCCACACAATAAAACAACAAAACATATTAAACTTAGAACATCTGCCTTTGAAACTGTGCAAACCTTATTATTAATATTACTAATCTCTACATTTTCCGTTCACAAATTATTAACTTAATTAATCTAACAAATGCTAGTTTACCTGTATTTAAGCAGAGTATTTTTCCTAAGACTAACATGCTGCAGATGAAGATGAGCCATGGGTGAGGGTTCAGCTGTGCTCAAGGGCACAGCTGAAGAGGGAATGATAGTGAAGCCTTTGATATCCTTTATCACTGTTAAAACATATCAGCGTCCCACTTTTAGCAATCTGATTTACTATAATTAAAGTATCTTTCTATTTTGAGGGTTTAGGGCAAGGATGTCAAACTCATTTTATATTTTGGTACAACCCATTTTGATCATAAGTGGGGCAGACCACTTAACCACAGAAACTCTCCTTTCTGTTAGCCTAAAGAAGCTTAACTACACATTTAATCCCAGAGACATTTTAATATAACACGAAACTCGGTTTCAGCGGTACATCTCAGTTTGTCTGCATGAGAAAGAACTGTTGGTCTGGACCTAAACTGCAAGAAATAAATGTGTAAAACTACTTCTGTTAGCTTATTGCACAAACTGTCATATAGTTATAAAACAGAACATTTGTATTAATTGACGGAATTACTTTTTTAAATATGATTTTTACAGTAAACCTACCGTAAAAACCAAACATTTCTATAGCAGCTTGTGAAAAAAACCGGAACTCTGTTATTTCATTGTATATCTATTACTTGTTTACTCTGACTTGTCATGGGGGAGCGCTTTATCAGTAGAAAAAGCCATAAAACTTATGAAACTATAAGCTTGTAAACATTTTTTTCTGTCAGAGACTCGATTGGAGACTCTGACAGGCCCATTCTGGCCCCCGGGCGTTATGATAGACACACCCGCTTTAGGGGAACTAACAAATGGGAGGTTATAGTTTTGTGAATCGGCTCTAGGGGGCACTGCGCCAACACCATGATGGAAATAGAGAGCAAGAGGGCAAAAGAGAGAGGGAGAGGGGGAGTAGAAAGGGTAGAGAAAGCGCTGATGCGAAAGGCTGATAGATTCCATTTCTATTTTACCTTTAATCCAACTGTGAAATTCATAACTAAAAGGCAGATTTTGTTCTTCTTCTTCTCAGGTAGTTCTCTGAAAGGCCGTGTACTGCTGCATCAACTCTGAGTTTCATCATGGCACCTTTTAGCAAAAAAAACATGGCCAGGGGGCAGAAAAAAAAAATGTTGCTTGGTGTTTTATATTGATCTAGTCTGGATTTTCTGGGGTGGGGAATAAAAAAATAGAAACAGTGAAAAGGTTAAAAGCACGTTAAATGAAGTTACACTATCAAGCCTTAACTTTTCACCTAATGAGCCATGTGACAGCAGCTACATCAACTCCTGCTACATCAAAGGTAATTCTCCTAATTAACCCCAGACACATGCAGGGGGAATGCAAAGTTGCGTTTACAGGCTGCTGCAGCGATCAGGCAGAGCTCATCAAAAACACTAATGAATCTGTTAAGACTTAATAATGTGAGTGACAGCCATGGAGTCAAAAATAAGCAGAGACGCACACTTTTTTTTCTTTTGTTTTTCACTTTAAACATTTTATTACAGACAAAAGAAAACGAAAAGAAGTAATTGTGACACAAAAAAAGAAAAGAAAAAAGAATCTAATGCTGGTACATTAGCACCAACAGCAGTTTTTGAAAAAATATTATTCTAATAATCATGTAGTTTGATCATTAATAATAATAATAATAATAATAATAATATTAATAATAATAATAATGATAATAATGCACCCTGATGAAAATAAGCCAAAATGTTACTTCATTTCATTTATAAATAGATGTGGAACCTGCAACCAAATTAAATAGAATGACCATATGATATTTAACAAAAACATAATGGGTTCTCTCATCACTGGCTTTAAAACTTTAAAAGTATGTTTGGCAGGTTTATACACAAAATTAAAATATCTGTCCTGACGAGCGATCCTCTGAAACAAAATCCTGCTACAGTGAAAAAAAAGAAAATCTTAAAGAATTATTTTTCTTTACAGAAAAAAAGATAAAGATGAGTTCAACACAATTCTAAAACACCTAATAAAACTAGTCAAAAACTTTAAAACCCACTGTTATGTTTTTTTTTTTTCTTTTTTTAACCTTTAGTAACATTTCACATTTAGCAACTTTTTTTTTGTTTTTTTTGTTATTCACCTGTACAAGTGGTGCTGGGACTAAGGGGTGGCTGGGCGGGGTCACAGGTGTAGGGGAGGAGGGTGTGGTCTTTACTGACCTAGTAAGTAGGAGGAGCTAAAAGGAGAGGTTTCAATCTTTGACCTCTACAGTTCTGCAGCGTCCTGAGGCCATGTGAAGAGAGTGCGACGCTCTCTACCGGAGCTCTGCCAGCTGTGGAGGAAATTGAGCATTTTGCAGTCTTTGCATTTCCCTCTTTATTTTGGAGAGATATGAGACTGGTGAACACAGTTTCAACACGAGTTTTAGTGTGTGTATTCCCTCACTGAATCCGCCTGCACAGAAAAAGAACAATTTGAAAAAAAAAAAAAAAAAAAGAAAAAGGCAAGGGACTGCAGCTAAATACACACATAAGAGGAATCCATTTTGGTGATATTTACAATCACGCTGTGATAAATAAAGGAAAGGATGAAGTCCTCTATTGAGGGCAAGGATGATTTACAAATGCGTTTGTGACTATACCTTCATTTTAAATGTCGCTTTGCTTTCACTCACTTCGGGTGTTTCAGTCTGTCCCGAAGAACATCCACCCCGATGAGGTGACTATATTCTATTTTCCTGCATTAGCTTTTCTATCCAAGACCCTACTTGGAGTATGCTTTGAGCATTTTAACTCCCCAAAACAAGGGCAGTCCATGGCAAACAGAGTAATGGAGCAAAAAGGAGTGGAATCATCTTTAAAAAAAAATCTAGACAAAATGAGAAGATGTTTTTTTCTTTCTTTTTCTTTTCTTTTTTTTTTTGGTCTTCATTTCCAGTATGTTGGCATGAGCTTAAAACTCGCTGCCCCCTCAAAAAATGGAAAGTTCACTGATAAGGAAAAAAAAAAAAAGCAAGAGAAGTGCCTCGGGCTTCTGGCCGATCTAAGTGCTTGGCAAATAGGTGAAGTTACTGTAGCAGTCTTTGGGATTTTCGAAATCCATCAGAAAAGAAAAAAAAAAAAAACGAGAGAGAGAAAGAGAAAAAATAAATGGTGTAGAAGCAGATACATCGATGATGTTGTTGTTATGTTAGAAAGCTCCCTGGAGTCTGACATTTGGAGGTCTTTCAACTTCAAGTGAGGTAGAGAGGCTTGTCTCGAGCTCCCATGCCGCTGCTGCTGAGGAAAGAAAGAAAAACAGCGTTAATGTATGGCTGGATATACGTGTGAATACGGGGGTGTTTATCCTATATTTCACTGGGAAAACGCTGCAGGATTGTTAAACGTTTGTCACGGAGGGACTGGCATTAGAGAGCGGCTTCAGAACAAACATAAAAGCTGACGATGAAGCGCGCACATCAATAAGCGTGAAGCCAAAATTTGAAGATCACTTGTTACTTGAAATGTCAAACACAAAGTCTGTTCTCCAGTTATCTCTACTGACATACTGGAGACAACTTAGCTCCCTCCAAAACTACAAACTACAATGACTTGACACTGAGAGTAAAGGTTTAAGCAAACACCCAATATTACTTCAAAGACTGTCAAACATGATTTGACCTAGGCGTGATCCCGTTTGACATCCAGATGAATCAGCTCTAAATACAGGAGGCGCCAACTTCTAGCTCAGCTGCCTCTCAAAGTAGCGACGCAGCGTTTCAGGTGTGAGACAAAACATTCTTCTCGTGCCCGCTCGGATATCTTGATTCAATAAGGCAACGTGTGCTGAGCGAAACACGGGGAAACTTAATTGGATGTCACACTTTTTTCCAAGCTTGGTAATAGCATTGTTCTACTGCTGCATTACTCATTTCAATTTCAAGGAGATGCTTTGCTTTAGCAGGGAAATTGCAGTTTATGATTAATACTGTCTGAGTCTCTGAGTGTGAAAGTGAAGTGGTTTAGAGTAACTCATTTGGAAAATGAGTAACTGTCAGACAGCTGCTTAGTATTCTCAACAATCAAATGTCTTGGATTGCACTCACAGAGGGACAGAGCTTTTTGTGTGTGTGTGTCTGACTCTGTAATCCCCGTAAGGAAAGAACTAATATCGCTAACAGCATAATATTGTAAGCGGTGCGAAGAGCTCACCTGCAATGGTTGGGTCCGCAGTCCCTGTTGCAGTACTCGCTATCCCAGTCGGGGTTCTGGCCGTGCACTGGATTGGGGGCCCCGGGAGACTGTGAGCCCCCAACACTGTTCTGGTAATCAGCTTGAATATGGGAGAAACCCTGCAGATAGCAGGAGAGGCGAGATGAGCACAGGATGTTACACGACTTCAGCTTTATGATGGCCAGCCATCAGAGTTTGCTGAGCCATGATACTGTATAAGGCTAAATATTGCCACTGGTCTATATGAGTTGCTACGCATTCACATTTGGTCCCATTGCATTGACGAAATCACCCTTCTTAGTTTGGCAAGACACCCTGCTGCTGGAATGGAAACATTATGGACTCAGAGGGAAAGGAGAAAACAGTTTGATTGCCACTAAATGGGTCTTTTATGCGTTAAAAGAGGAATTGAGAACTCTTTATTAGAGAGCGAGGCTTTACTGGAAGTTTTTCCTCTTTAGAAAACAGCAGTAACCGATGAGTAACTGTTGTTGATTTTATATTAAATCACAACGGGAAAAGCATTAGACGCTGAATATCTATGGAAGATAATTAGGAAGTAAATAAAGGTGATGATATTTGTATATTTGTATGTGAAGTGAGTCTAGAGGAGACACAAATCCCTTTGGGGTTATATATGGAAAGGGCATCTGGTGGAAAATATCTGCCAAATGAAACACATGCAGAGCTACTCGAGTGGCGACCCGGTGTAAACAATTGAGTAGCTGAAAGTAGCTCATGATGTCTGTTAGCATGTGTGTTGTTGATCATCTGCAGAAGAAGCATGCATGGTGGATTTTAATAACAGCTAGACCAACCTGTTGGCTGAGAGGAGGGGAATGCAGAGATGCCTGGAGCCCCATTTGGTGCGAGATGATTGGTTGCGACTGCTGCATTCGGATTGGCTGGTTGAGCAGGGAGCTCTGATGCAGGGAGAGCTGAGCGTGCGGATGCAGAGGTGGGCTGATTTGGAAGGGTGCTGGGGGAGAGGCACTCATGTTGGGTGGGAGCATCTGGGACTGGCCGAGGGTCTGCGCCAGTGTGTGGCGGGGTGGCCCGCCATAGCTCTGGAGGTCTGACAGGGGAAAGGAGCCCGGCGGGCCCAGGTACGGTGAGGAGGGCTGAGGGGGCACGCTGTACAGGGGCTGCTTGGGGGGCATCATGTGGGAGGACTGGCTGGTCTGCTGGGCACTTTTTGGTTCAGGGTCATTGTATGTCTGTGGATGAAAATACATCATATTAAGACAAGAAAGGCCCCATTAATGACACTGCACTCATCAGCCAATATTCATCTGATACTAACGCGTCTCCCTCATTCCTTTTAAAGGGAAACTTCTTTTTTTCGTCATGCTCTGTATTGTTGAATGGGTTTTATTTTTTTTAAACTGCATGCATTGTTATGCTACAGGAAAGTGCCAGCAAGCAAACCAGGTCGTATCTGTTTCCTAACACAGCCACAGGGATATCCTGCTATTTTCCATCATACATTTTTGTTGGACTCACAGAGAATTATTTTTTAAAGCAATAGTTTGAGATCTTTGCTTCTTTGCTTTCTTTCTAAGATTTCGATGAGAAAAATCAACAGATCCATGCAGCTGTTTCCCCTGATCTAGTATTTATGCAAAGCTGAGCTAGCTTTCTTATTAAGCATGTAGGTATGTAATAAAGGCTTTTTCATCTAATTAACCTAAACAGGCTATCTCCTAAAGCGTTACATTTACTGCTGAATTTTTTTGGGAAAGCTTGCACCCTTGCACAAATTACTTTCTTTATTGACTGAGGCTTTGTTTACTAAATCTCTACAAGGCTGCAGGCTGTGCGTAAAATATAATCTATATCAATATTCATACTGCGCAAAATATGAGAATAAACCCCTGCGGGATTTTTTCTTTTAAGCATGTGACAGTTGTCACCTCTACACTCATGTAGAGGAGCTGACAGATGGGCAAAGATTGTACAGATTAAAAACAAAAAAATCTTAAACTTCACCAAAAAAACCCTCCGAATTTGACCTTTCTCAAGCTGGACAGTACCACTCTGAGCAGGTGCAACACCCGTAAAACACCCCACCTCTATCTTCACCCCACCCTCTCCAGGCTCCTGTGATGAGCTGTCAGATTGCTCATCTCCAGCCATCAGTGTTGATTAGAAGGTAATGGAGCCCATTTGTATGAATAGAGCAAGGGGCCGAGGTAATGATCAATACACACCTTGACAGATAGATGGGAAAAGGAGAGGGACACACACCCACACATACACACCCACACACACACACCCACACACACATACATATATGCAGGACCCCGGGCAGAGAAATGAGACTGTTTGCCTGCAGAACAAATGGAATGACAAAAGGAATCTTCACCACACTACATTGTGTGTTGTTAATACAAGACGGCACTAAACAATGCAATTCGCAGCCCTCCTCCTTGCCTTTCTTTATTCCCTGTGCTGCGTTGCTGGTTTATACAAACCGGCATCATTCACGGGGCAAAAAGGATGTCATAGATCTGAATTAGCGGGAAAGTGTCAGAGGTGGGAATAGCAGCAAAGCCCACGATTGCCTCTGTTGATTTGGATGTGCTTCCAGCTCTAGATGACGAGAGGAGGAGCTAATGCAGGACAGAGGTAAATTAATGATTGCTTATTTCCAAAGATACATACAGTGCAGAGTATCTGATAGCCCACATAGCACATTAGAGTGTAATTATATTGTCCTCTCTAAGCCACATACACATTATGGCCATTATGGATGTGTGCTTTGACTGGCCGACCCCTCCCCCAACCCTTCACCCTATATCACCATACCAACTACAAACCCCTACCCCCACTGTGCACCCTATGGAAATCAAGTATTGTTCCAAATATGGCCTGCACTTTTAGCATCAGATGCCCCCCCCCCCCAACCACACTCTTTTCCACCACCACTAGCTCATGCGAAAGAAGGTCCTCCCAGCCCATTAGCAACTATTTTACATCCAATCCATCATCAGTCTTAGCCAGGGCCTGTGTGTCATAAGCGTTACCTTGGAAACCAGACTGGCTCGGTACGCGGCCAAGGCTTTCAGGTACTCTTTCTTAGCCGCCTCGGTTTTCCTCTTGTACCCCTGTGAAGAAATAAAATAAAAACAAGAGGCTTCAGGTGAGAGCAGAGTTTGACTCGCTCATAAACGTGCAGACACACACAGACACGCACATCTGTCAATAAACACACACACACACACACACACACACGACTTTTTTTAAGGCTACTTTAACACTCTCTTAAACACATCCTGCGCACATGAACATGCACACACACACACAAACATACACACACATACACATAAAAAGATGCTTAATGTTTCCCTTTCCATCAGAGCCAATGGTACAGAACACCTCTATTTCCTCATCACAGCGCTAATACTCCCTCATCTCAATGTGTCTCTCTCTATTGTAGCGACACATCATTTCCATTCCAATCCACCTAGAGAAATGAACTGGAACTTCTCTCTCTCTGTCCCTTTAGCTCCACAATAACACTATCAGTACATTAGTGATAAACCAGAATGGTTGTTGTCATTTGGCACATTACGATGTGAGTTTTGTTTGAAACTGCCTTTCATATTGTCAGAGGGATGTACAAGCCTCTGATGTCATGCAACTCCCTGCTGCTGTGTTTTCCGACGGACTGAAGTGTGTTTGCATGAAGAATGTGAGTTTGTGAGCGCACATGGACTTCCGCGTGTGTGCTGTTGCACAGGTATTTTCTGCCAGCATATATAGGTATATATATATATATATATATGTGTAATGATGAGTGTCTGTGTAGGATGCAACAGCATGATGGAAAATGGTGCTATTAACTATAAGGGCTATGAGGCAAAATGAGGCAAAATTATGTCTATTATGCAAAACAAAAAGAAAAAATAGAGAAAAATCCTTCTTAGTAGGAAAAAAATGTGTTTATATACTGTACTGTTGTTGCAGTACTGGAGCCGGTATGAACACATTTGCTGATATCAAAATGATAGTTTTCTAAATGTTTTTCCACAAGCACGTCTATTCATTTAGCAAAGGACCTGAAACTTAAATAATCTTAAAAGTTTTCTGAAAACAAGCCACAATGCAGGAACTTGAAATCTTTTTATGTGATTGATGTGCACCGGTAAAGCACTAAGCTAATCTAGAAGCTATACAGGAGCTTCGCAGAGCCCTGTCTGAACTCTTTTACATCCTTTCTTAAAATTACACTTTGTTCATCCCATGAAACAGCCTAATTAATTAACAGCTAACAACTGCGCTTTCTCTTGCAGGTGAAAACCCACAAAGACTAAAGTGATGGCCGTCTATATCTGTCATCAGTATTATTTCCCACCTATTACTGCTGAACTGAAACTAGAGATCATGTCGAATAGAGAAAAAAAACAATAGATTGCTCCTCCTGGATAGCCAAGATGCCCTTCAGCTCAATCCAAGGATGAGTCGATAGTGGAGGGAGCTCACTAATTCTGTATTCTAGGCAGGATCAAAATAGAAGGCGAGAGATATAAATAAAGAGAGTGGAAATGAGAACTTCACACATTCCAGCTTGTCAGAGGGCCAATGAAGATACATATTGTGGAGGCTGGTGGGACAGAGGAAACGGGACACTACCTTGGCCTAGCGCTTTGTGGGAGTTTTTTTTTTTTTCCTGGCAAAGACGATTTTCACTTTTTCTGTTTTATTTCTGGAAAAGCTGTTTTCACTTTCTATGGACACTACACTGCTAAGATAGATGCCTTTGATAGTTAACAGCAGAGCTGCATTCACATGTGATTGCTTGCTTTTGCAGGGGTGCGCGAGCGCGTGAGTATGTGTGTATTTACCTCCTGCATAACATTATCAGTCCTAGACTCTTTAAATCTCCCCAGGCATGTTTATATTTTTCCCATACTGACCATTTCCTGCCTATAAAATGTCCTACTTTGTTAGTCTCAGACTGTTTTATGGCTATTGTTGCAGAGAACACTCCCCCTCCCTCCGTTTCCTTCCCTTTGGTAGAATTAAATTTAGAAAGAAAATCATTTTAATGAGAGTCAGGGGAGTGGGGATAAACGGATGGATTATCTTTGGAAAGAGAAGAACTAGCTCATTAAGGTGAGCTGTATCTCACAGCAATGTTCTGGTAATTACACGGCAGATAATGCCAACGAAAGGCTGCCCGCCTCTGCCGCAGCACACGCGCCATCTACTGGAGCGACCGCAATCAAAATGTGTACGCGTGTTTGCATCATTGCACGCTGTGCCTGCTCCCATCTGGAAAGCTCATTTTGGTGCCTAGACTTTTGCACAGCATGTTGTTTTAAACCTTCCGCACCTACACAAAATAGTTTTTTACCTGCTTCTGTTCTTCGCCTAGGCTGTCCCACATGGAGGCCACGATCTTGGACACGTCCCCGAAGGTAGCATTCGGGTTTTGGCCCTTGATGGCTGCTTGGGTGTCTCTGAAGAAGAGCGCGTATGCGGACACGGGTTTCTGTGGCTCGTTGGGGTCCTTCTTCTTCTTCTTCTTTTGAGGTTTGGGTTTGGGCTTCATCATTTCTGCTGAGGGTCGCTTCTCACTGCTTATCTGAAGACAGAAGAAATGGATGGGGAGAAAGAGAGACAAGAAAACCGTCATAAATCACTTCATAATATCAGCTACCGCAGAAAGACGTTTTATGTGCCTGATGCATTGGTTGGACAAGATACTCGAGTTTTTCCAGGGCATCATGTACAGTATATGTAGGTTATGCACAACATACAATTTTGTACAATTTTAGAGAAAGTTACACTGAATTTCAGTAGCAACCAAAACATGTGCCAAAAACAGCGGTACTTTTAGTGCCCAAACTGATCTACACAGATTCTTGTGGGCAGCACAGTCAGGTGGTTAGCAGCACTGTTGCCTCACAGCATGGTCCTGGATTTGGATGCACCAACCAGCTGGGGCCTTTCTGTGTGGGGTTTGCATGTCTTCTCTCCAGGTAGACGTGGGTTAGGCTAATGAACAATTCTAGATTGGCCATAGCTGTGAATATGAGCGTCTCTTTGTGTTAACCCTGCACCTGACTGGTGACCTGCTCAGGGTGTACCCTGCTTTTCACCCTATGACAGCTGAAGTGACCCCAGATTGGATACATGAAAGAAAATGGCTGGTTAGATTCCTGTGTTATTTACTTTTCAGCATAAATAAAATACTGCCAGTGATACCTATTGATAGAAATGTGAAAATCCCATGTGACTTCCTTCTTAAACTATTAAGTCGAGCCTTTGGCCTGTCTGGCAACCCGGATGCCAGCCTACCTAATAGTGTGACGACAACACCACATCAGCTTTTTACCTCTGAGGGGTAAACAGCTGTAAAAAGATGGTTTTAGTCTCTATAGCTAATTAGCTGAGTGGGAGGATTTACAGTTCCACTCAACCTTGTAAACGTTAAGGTGTAAAGTTCAGGGTGTGTCCACTTTGACTGACAGGTGGAGGAAGGCAGACAACTTCACCTCCACTAGAGTCACTGAACTTGACCTCTTGCCTTGTTTTTTGGTGCCTTTAGGCTTTTAGATTTAAATGCAGCTATGTGATAAATACAGTAATCTTAGTTCCAGGTTTGGGAGTTTTATTTAAGCAGGTTTGGGTTATAGGGACATTTCCCAGTAAGTTTGCAAAATGTCACTAGTTGCTTAAATTAATGGCTGCAGAATTAATAGATATTTAATATTTTCCTTTTTTCCTCCTTTTAAAAAAATGCTTCTTTCAAGTATACCAGAAATAATGGCATGTTTTCAGGAAACCAGCAGAGAGGGAATTTTCCACACACTCAGTTTGTCAACAATAATACACTGCAATCTCTCGACATTTTCAGGAGGCAAAACTGTTCACATCTGTGTGATGTACTTGATCCAATACACATGAATACATTCTCATTTTCCATGCAGGGCTTTGACTGGGAGTCAAATCCAGGTCACCTGATGCTGGATGTGATTCTATATGGAAATTGCCTTCTTTACGGAGATGAACGGAGAAGGGAGAGGGAGCCAGGAGGGAGAGGGAGGGAGAGACGGTGAAGAAAAAGTGATGGCTTGATGTTGCCATTAGTAGCAGTGGAACATCAGTTAACCTGATTTCCTGGTTGCTATAAAGGCAGAAAAAAACAATCTAATTTCCATCCATATCATAGAAATAATGACATGCGGAATATATGATGATATACATTGGTATTAAGTCAAATGAAGGATGTTTATGTGCACTCTCTGCGGTTGTGGGGTTACGCCGAGTTACTCAAACGTTGTTAAGAGCTCTGAGGGAAGTGACAGCGAATTCTTCTCTATTTTGGCGAACGCACATCATCTCCAAGGCCAAGTTCCTGTTTCATCATGTTGCTTTTTAAAAAAAAATTCTAACCACCTTTGAATGTTTGCTTTCATAATCTACTCATCCAGGGGTTTCAGTGGTAAAGCTCAGTGGGGGTGCAAACCGTGAAAAAAGATTTGTCCCTGCGTGAGTATCAAACAGCAACTTTAGGACATTTAAAGACGTTCATTTCCATCCAATGCATACTTATCACTAGATTAAGCAAAGGCCGTGTTTTCCCCTTTCACCGTCGATTGGAAAACAAGAAACGACTGCCTTTGAAAACTGCATTGTTTTTAGCGAGGCATTTGCCAAACAACACACTGTATTCCACACAGCATGAAATTAACTAATCAAAATTCAAGGTCCAGGAGCACATTTGGCAGCTAAGGAAAACTTCAAAATGGCCTTTGTGGTGTGAAATGAATGAATGTTCCCCATTCAGGCTGATGTGAAAGTATTGCTTGTCTATTTCACAGCTTACAGGTAATATTCTTTTTTTTTTTCGTGCGAGTGTGTGCGGTTTCATTAAAAAATAATCATCCCTCACTTTTAGGCAATGAGGCAGAAGACAGGCATTTGAAACGACATCTGTTCCACCCAAGCCTTTGAAGTGAAAATAGAATAAACTGAAGGTAGAGCTAATGGAATGACAAAACAGAAAAAAAAGAAGAAGAAGGCTAAATAATCGCCAGGAAAATTCACATGTATTCATACAGAGGAAAGAATGATGACACACAACAGCCCACAGCAGAATGCAATCAACCAGGAGAATAAAGGGCGTATTCTTTCATTTCTTTCTTTATTTCCACGTCTTATAATCGGAGATTCATGTTCTCAGCTCAAGTATATACAGTAAAAAGCTGACAGTGACTCTGAAAGATTAATAAAGATGGCTCACATACTTCTAAAGAGACAACAGTAAGTGAAAACTGCTCACTCTGCACAGTATTAATAATTTTCTCCCAGAAAAATAAGCAGGAAAAAAAAATCACCCCCTCAGATGATTAATTTGTTCTCATCTTTCTTCAGCATGTTTCATCTAAATCTAATTGTGAAAGTGGTTTCCTTCATTTATGAGATTACCTTTATATATAAATATATATGTATTAAAAAAAACCCAACTTAATGTAAACTTCTCTGCAAAAAAGACAATTTAACATTGGATCTTTTTTCTTCCTTAACAAAGTACCACAGAGAAACACTTTGTATTAGAATATTAAACTAGGCCCACTGGCCTGTGATTTTGCCTGCTAAATAATCTTTTTGTTTTAATGCGCTCTGCCTGGTTTCTCACACTTCTGAACACCTATTAAGAGAAAACTCCACAGCTTTGACTTTATATTTAAGAAGACCATTCTCTGGTAGAGCATTAACCGACACAGCCTTCTGTAAAACTAAATATCTTTCAAATGAGAAAGTGAAAAAAGTGATCACAGCCATATTCATCACTTACTGGCCTTACAAACTATTGACGCTGGATAAACACTTACCCACCACACAGCCAACTACACAATATCAAGCTTATTTTGCCGCGTTCTCTCGTGCAGGTGCAGTGAACAGTAATGATTATGACAGCTGTTGTTGTCAGTTGAGAAAAAGAGACAGTCACATCCCTTATTCATAATGCAACATCTCGTGGCTCCAGTGCATTCTGGTCTATTTTCTGATACTGTTACTGCAAAGACTGGTATCTTGTGCTCTTGCGAGATGGACTTGTCTCCATGCAAAATGTCAAAACTTGAAACTCTTTTTATTATATGCTCACAACAGACAGATTTGAACCTGACTGATATTTGTTTCTTGTCTTGCATCACTGTTATTGTGCTAAAGCTAGCTTAACATATGATACCATGTTATTTACCAGTTTATTTAGCCATTATTTTAATTTTTTATCATTTTGAAACACAACAGGAAATTCGAGGGAAAACTCAACCCCTCATAATCTGGAGCTGTAACTTTAGTTTAAACACAGGCCTCCTTGTTTAATAAGTATTCACATTTACAGTGCTGGATGGATTCAGTGCAGCCACAACAGTTAAATTCATTGCAAAAAGTAAATCACTCACATGTTTTACATAAAAATGTACCAGGAGTAAAACTGTCAAGGATCATGTAGCCTGATGAGATTAGTACCTAAATTAAAGTCAGTAAAAAAAAGGATAAATTTCAAAAGTAAATAACAAACTGTGGAAAAAAGTACCAAAGCAAATCCACCTGTAACAATTTACCATGATGTCTTTGGCATTTACATATAAAATCAGGCATTCACATTACAGACAGGCCAGGCCAGACAGGTTTATTTAAGTATTTCAGAAACTGTTGATCTACTGGGATTTTCCCACACAACCATCTCTAACGTTCACGGTAAATAGTCCAAAAAAATATCCGGTGGGCGAAAATGCCTCGTTGATGTCAGAGGTCAGAGGAGAACGGCCAGACTGCTTCAAGCTGATAGGAAAACAACAGTAATTCAAAACAACCACTCTTTGCAACCAAGGTATGCAAAATCTCTGAAAGCACAACACAGTGAATCTTGAAGCAGACGAGACCAAACCTGGACAGCAGAAGATTGGAAGACATCTCTTGGTCTGACGAGTCTTGATTTCTGCCTTGTATCAACAGTTCAGTATGGTGGTGGTGGTGGTGTTGGGGATATTGTCTCAGCATGCTCTGGGCCTCTTAAAATCAAATGAGCATCACCTAAATGTCACTGTCAAGTATTGTTGCTGACTATGTTCTTCCCTTTATGACCACAGTGTACCCATCTGATGGCTGCTTCCAGCAGGATAATGGACAATGTCACAAAACTGGTTTGTTGAACATGAGAGTGAATTCACTGCCTTCAAGAGGCCACCACAGTCACCAGATTTCAATCCAACAGAGCATCCTTGGGATAAGGAATAAAGGTAGGCAAAGGGAAGTTCAACCTGCAGGGTGTACCTAACAGATTGGCTGATGAGTGCATTTAATAACATTTTCTAAAGTTAAGTAATTGCCTGCCAATTTTCTCCATGCAAGAGGACACAATGCACATTCACAGAGCAGACGTACACTGATGCTAACAAAAAAAAAAAAAGCTTTTAAAGACTGCAATTAGGAGGTCGACCAGAAACAGCACACGGATGTCGTAGGTAAAGACCATCGTGTCCTGTACACAGCAGCAGAGTCTAAATTTATTTCCAACACAGCTTTCTAGTTTACCAGGAAAAGATTGAACTATAGAGTCAGCCTTAGCTTGCTCATCCCATCAGCATTTCTGTTGTCTGAGAGCGAGCGAGATAGTGATGGAGAGAGAGAGAGAGATGGAAGGGGTGGTAGGTGAAGAGAGAGAGATAAGAAAAGGAGGGGTAGCTGTAATTCTGAATGGACAGCACTGCACTGGCAAGACAAGATTAGAATTGACAGCCTGGTAACTGCGTCACTATCAAAACAGCAAAGAGAGAGAGATAGACAGAGAGGGAGAGAGAGGGGGGTGGAGGTGGATTTGGGGAAGAGTGAAGAAAGTGAGATGCAAAAAAAAAGAAGAGTCGATCTAAAGAAAACAGGAGTGGAAAGATACAGAAAGAAGAGGACTCGCACCGAGGATTGTGTGCACGCGCGGTGACTGACAAAGCTTAAGACACATGAAAATTAGACAATAAAATCCGATAATAGCATGAGAGTGTATAAAAGTCTTTCTCCAATCACAGTCTTCTTATCATAGTCATTATCATATACAGTGAACAGCAAAGTGGAGAGTGCTGCATAATGTATCAGCTTTGAAAGGCCATAAAAACAAACAGGAACTACTCTAAGGTGATGCATATCCTTTCTCCTTACAATGATGACTGTTACACGAAAGCAAATACTGGGCACAACGCTAAATCAAAATGAATGCCATCCACTTCCAAAATCTACACACCTTGTTTCATAGATGCACACACACACTTGGTTTTGAGTGTGTTACACAGTTTGATCTACACAGTAGCTCAAAAAAAAGAAGAAGAAGATAAAACCTTATTTTTACATGCTTTTTTTTGCAGTGAGTGTGCAGTGGCCCGGAGAATGAGCAACAGACTATGAGAGGGTTTTTAAATCTGCAGTTTAAGAACATCAATCGAAAGCTGGTAGTGAAATAAGCTTTGGCCGAGGACTGTAAAAGCAGATTTAACAAGCCGACGTCTCAATAACAAATCATCTAACACTGTTTTCCCGATACAGATTAGCACCTTAATGTTATCTCCAGAATAAAGTACACTTTGAAAGAGGCAAGAAGTGCCGGATGAAGTGAATCTGCGGATGTGGCTATTTACTGGAAATCTGAACGTAAACTGTTTCTTCACCTATCTGCATCGCAAATTCCCACAATGGAAAGAAATGCGACATCCCTGATGTGCGCACTACTTTCTGTCGCATTTTAAAGGTTCTCCAACACTTACGCTCCACACTTCTCAGTGATGATGCAGAATGATGACATATAAATGGCTGCAATCCCCAATTCACTTTTCATTTCACAATCAACTGCTGCGTTTTTGATACACAGGGAAGGAGCAAATGATGAAGCGATTGCAGATGCAATTTGCGTAACCTGTCTGTGACTGTTGTTCAAAGTGGTTGATTGCAGAGTAATAGCAGATTAAACCCAACCTGCACTAACTATTTTTTTTTTCTTTTTTTTTGATCACATGGGGGCAGCGGACACAAGCTGTAAACACAGCGAGTCTGAAGCAAAAACGCTTTCCTCTTTCACACTTACAGGAAATGTGGCGCAGCAACATTTTTCATTACTGGTGTTGCTCTAATGTCCACCTGATGAATCTGAATCCAGCATTTCCTTGTTTTCCTCTCAGTTTGGCTCCTCACCAACTGCTATCTGGCTTTTTATTGGCTAACCTTGAATGTCTGGCTTTTGGTTTTGTGTAGGAAATGTGTGTTTTTGTTTTTTTTGATTGTTTGTTTTGGAAAACACCTGAAATATGATTCACAGACCTGATGGGAGTAGAATGTGTAGATAATTCTCATTGAGTTCATTACCATGACCGACCACTATTACACACAAGTGCTCGTAGGATCCACTGTTAATAACCACCGCCTTAAATTTAATAAACAATGAAGGAAATTCAATAATATATTTAGATTGCACTACAGTGGAATACATCTTTCAGCAAAACAAACGCGGACCTCTTCACAGCAGCTCAGTGAAGAGCAGCACAGCTTAGTGTGGTTGTTGCAGACACTTAAGCCTTTCTGGGTTAATAAATAGATAAATGGTCACAGTTAAAGCACCAGCAGTGAGAATAATGCGATTTCAAGATGCTATATATAATTTCTTTTCCTGTAATCTTCACCACAAGCTGGAACTCAGGGCAATAAGACAAAAATGAGCTCTTATAGGTGCTGTAGAAGTACAAAAATCTATTGTGCCAAACATCTGTAACAGCAATTGTGTAAAACGTACGTAAAACATAAGCAAGTCTTTGTTAAGTTTCTGTAATTTTGCTGTTTTTTTTTAAAGTTTATAACATGCTCTTAGTCATTATTTAGATATCATTTTCAGCTAGCATTTGAAAATGCACCTGTACGTGATGCAGTCAGGCCTGTTGCCTCAGAAAATGCTGGCAGGCAACATGAGAATGTAAACACATCTGAACGTTTCGGTCCTCTTTAAATTAAAAGTGACTGTAAATACCAGGACTGGCATCCAAAATTCCAGATGATCGTTAAACATTTTTTTTTTTTTTTCCCACACAGGTTGAATGATACACAACATGTCATAGTCAACTTTGGATACAGGTTAACACAAATTCCTCTTATCTTATGCTACCAAACGCCGCGTTAGCCTGGTTTCTCTGTATTCACATCCAGCTCAGGATGAAGACTTGATAGGTTAAAATATGTCTTAAAATATATGCAGTGCCCTCCTCATCTGGAAGCAATTACAGCTCCATGTCAGACTGCCCATCTGTAAGCAATGAGCAGGACTGCATGTCAAAGCCGCTGCAAAGATCTCTGAGTGGAACCAGGCACTCGTCCAGAGAGAAGCACTCATCAAATAAAAAATACAGCCCGGCCTAAACAATAATGAACCGGAAGTGCACATTCGTGATCTTGATCTAGAAGACATGAAAGGATGTTAGCAGAATCGTATAGACCTGATATATAGATATATACATATATCTATATATACATAAAGAAGCCATTATGGAATTTGTATCCAGTTTTGGTACCATGCCATTACAAATACACAGGGTCATTATGATGGAGTATTTCTACAGTTTTGGGCTGCAATGTGGATTTGAATTCAACTAACATTCCTATTGCTGATACTTTAAATCCAAAGCCATTGCTGAACTAAGCTGCATGATTTATCTGACTCGGGAGAATGACTGACAGCTCTGAGGAGCTCCTCCCTACAAGCTCTGCCTAACAGCACTGGACCTACTTAATCAGCCTAAATTGCAAAGTCGAGGCCCTTGTATTTGGTAATGTGGTGAAAACAGTGGCAAGTGAGAGCTAATTAGATTAACGGTAGTTTAACGAGCTGTTGGAGGGGCCCCCGCAGATTGGATTTTAATAAATAGTGGCAAAAGCATCTGCTATGCACTTCCTGGCTCTGCTGGCATCCTAATTGGCCCCAGTGGGTTGCTGTAGCTCAGCGCTACACAGTGCAATTTAAGAGGAGAAAAAGGCAAAAGAAAAAAAAGCTTATCTTCTGTCCAGGTAAGTCTGGGGAACGAAATAAAAAATATATCTGTATGATTGCGTGGCTTCACAAGCGAGGCTTTATCAGTGTTAATACAATGCTAATGCAGCTGCTCGACTTTTATCACCACATCCACAAAATGTCAAAGCAGGAAGAGAGTGTATCTGCAAGTCCAAATAGAGCAGATTTGAACATATTCATCTTTTCCTATTGTTTGTTTTCGAGATGATATGTTCCCATGATGAGGTCTTTGTAGAGGCAACAGCACAGAAAGGAAAAAACAATTAATCAAACATGAATGAGCGACCGTAGCAGGGTTATTTCCATAGCAACAGCCTGAGGGGACAACTTGAACCCTTTAATGTGAGCTGGTGATGTCTCTTTGTAAACATCTGCGCAGCGGGGGGAGAAAGCCAATGAGAGAGCCTGGCAACAGAGGCATCACAGGGCAGCAACCTCTTGGTATCAATCGAAGTTTCCATTATCTAGAGCTGAAAGGACCGAAAAGTGCTCTAAAACATTGCATTTGGAAGCATTTGGAGTTGATAAGTGTCTTTGTACTTGTGCTGTTAAATGCACAAAAACACCTAGGTGTTTGTTTCAGAAAAGCGTCTGGCTGATTAAAAGAAAATATCTTATGCAAATGACAAGAAAAGAGTGATGTTACAAGGAATGAGTTAATTCTTGTAGACATAATTCACCTGGTTTAGCTGCTTGAAGAATCACTTGGATGGTTATCAAAGCCATTTATACAAACAGACTTTCTCAAAGTTGTGCCTCTTACACCAGCCAGAAATCACAGTCATAATCTCTCTCATAATCTCTCTTTGCACCCTGTAAGTGGTGGCCTCCAGCTGTGACCAACAACAGGCACCGTACAAGTGCACAAACAGCTTTTATCAAGGGTTTGCTTTTTGGTGGCCGCAAAGGCACCAGACTAATTGTCATTTCACAATTCCCATTTAGAGCAGTGGGGAATTATCAAAGCAATCTGCCTTCTTTGTCCACTGGTGGAATTAAAATGCACGAACGCAGTCTTTGAATTTACAAAAGTAACAAGACTAACAAGAGTAATGCATGAAATGGAAAGAAAAAGAGAGCCTCGTGTTCTGAAAGTAACTTGATTGCAGTCTAAAAATGACTTGAGGACCATAAGTATACAGTAGCAGAATAGTAATTCAGTCAACCACAAAGCTCTCAGCTTGTAAAGGGGGTACGTGAACAGCCTATAGTTTTCAGCGGTTTATGCTTAAGTCAACAATCCTTCAACAAATCTTCAATCAGTTCTCAGTCAAATGCACAGAAGCAAAAATCACACGTTTTCAGAAGCAGCATAGTCAGTAACAGTGTTTAAAAGCTCTAGAAAAAGATATGAATAAGGAGTTTTTTCCACTCTCCCAGGGCTCAAACAACTCATCAGAGACCGGGCTAAATGCGGCGCACGACAGCGCGACTGCTGGCAGCGGCAGGTATCCGTAACCTTCTTACAAACACTCTCGTCCCAGACCTCATTGGTTCCCTGGGCGAGAGTAATGGCTTCTTTGCGCTGGGCTGCGCAGTGCTATTGTAGAATCACAGAGCGGTTAATTGAAACAAATGACTCTAATAATGGGACATTATCCCCACAGGCTGGCTTTGCGGTGGGCCTAATTAGCGTCGCGGTGGTGGCGGAGAGGACGAGTCACCACACTGATCCCCTCATAGGAAGGCCCTCTTTTAAGTGGCCAGCATGGGATTCTCTGACTTGCAACATGTAAGGGCGCCAGGCGGTAAACATAAACATGTTTAGTCAACCCTCGGGTCGCCCGAGGGCCCCACTGTGCCAGGTGCAGCTTTTTTCCCTGCGCTCTGCTAACTCTACCTTCCTGACTGAGCAAGCTCAAAAGGTTTATGATCATTTTTATTTATTTTATGACGATTAAACCCCCCAAAACACCGACTTTTCTCTCTTTATGATACACATCTAAATTAATATATCACTTTTTTTCTCTTTAGACTGGATCGTTGACCGATTAATACATCGAACCTATTCGATTCCCAAGCACAACAGGTGAAAATCAACACAATCTCACATTTGCAGCATTTTTGCGTGATAACTGATTACGATTTCATAATTGCTCCACTTAATAATTTGTTGATTACGCTCCCCGATTAATCAACGAATCATTTCAGCAATTATTATGATTATTTACAATTTTTCACACCGTCGCATGGCATCGCGCTCGCCTTCAGAGTGCCAACGGCCTGTAACTAATGTGACAACACGGGACACTGTTTCCCAGACGTATTTTCATCACCGCCGAAATCTGTTTTTGCCATTACTAATTGTTTACTCTTGTACATGATGATCCTAGAAAGTCAGATATAATGCAGTGTTCAAATCTCTGTGACCAAGCTGTTTTAAATATTCATTAGTTGTAACAGTTGCCTAAGGTTATTTGAATTAGCGGCATGAATATTCATGAGCCCCGATGAATGTGCATTTGTTTTTAAAGCTCAATCCGTTAATGCCCGTCTTCATTACTCCATTTTGAACCCTGCATAATGAGCAGCGCAAAACAAAGCTTTACTTTTTTAAAAAGCCCGATTCTATTTTGAAGCCTACTTGTCTCGGTTTAAACGAAACGGGAATGCCCCACCAATTATCTTGCCGTCATTTCTTTTGACAGCTACAAGACACATTGTTCACCCCTGTTGTGGCGTGTAGCACTGAAGGGCATCTGTCTTTTTTTCTTTCTTTTTTCCTCTCTCATTTTTTTTTTGTGAAATAGAAAGCCGCAACAGAAAATATTTCTACTGTTCCAAAAGTGATTTATCTGGGAACGTCACCAAGATGTCATATCTATTCCAGTGAAAGGCAGCAGAGCAAGCGGGTCATATGAGATATGTCTTAAAAAAAACCTACGGTGGAAAAAAAAAGATGGCTGTTTCAATTTAAAAGGAAAAAAAATCCAGCTTCACTGAGCATGTCATGTCAAACCCAACTCCAAATACTGAGAAAATATTTTAGATAAATCTACTTAAATAACAGACAAAAGAAAGACTGACACCTTGCACTTCACCCTAAGTACTCAACAAACAGATTCTGCTATGAACACTTTCTGTAAACTCACCATCTCTGAATATCCTAAATATCTCAAACATGACCGTGTGCACAGTAGATTAACTCACTTTGATGTCTTCGATATCTCGATCGGTTCATCTTACATCCACGCGCTCTCGATAACCACAGCTGTCAATACGGTTTTTATGTCACTGCCTTAAAACAGTCGTGGCCTTTTCCGCAGCCATCCTTGTCACAAATGCCAAGCGGTGTAAGTAAATTTCTTTCTCCAGATTAAACAAAATCAAATTAAGCCAAGCCAACCTAACCTTAGCTTACTTTTTTAATGTTTCTGGAAACAAAGGCAAACAAAGACACACGCACATATATCTATATATACACGCACATGGTCAACACACATATATACCGAGCACCCACATGCTGCACAAATAGTAGCAGGGTGCAAACACGATCTACTTATGATGTGAAGATACCTTCAACTGCATTCAAGTAAGACCTTTTATTGGATGCAATGCAACTTTAAATTAGTGCTTATGTTCCTTCAAGATTGGTGCATATGAACGTGAATGCTGAACTTGCTGTAGTTTTCTATGCACAAGTCACCAAAAACCAAGCGACCAACCAACCAGAACAACTCCGACTGACAACTTGTCCGTGATATCAACATCAACCTGTCAGCAGAGGGTTAAAACTGGCCTGTTAGTCACACATCGCTGTGCCAGAGATATTAAACTAGAACCACATATTTATCAAAGCTCTACACAATTCCTGGCTGGAGTCATGTGGCTGGATGTGTGTAAAAAACTTGTGAAATTGGCCACTGTTTTTTGGGGGTTTTTTTTTTTGGGTGGCAGGGGTTTTCCTGCTCTGTAACTGGCCTCATTACACTGGTAATGAGACAGGGCCTCATGCTCTGTTTGAATATTTAAACACAGTGGCCCCCCCTCAAGGCTCCACGTTGGGGCCGCTGTGCAAACTCCTCCTCGACCTCTCATTACCGCCTCCCAGCGAGGGTCCCTCTTGCTTTTATTTTTTTATTTTTTTTTTAAAGAGACTGACCTTGCCTGCAACCCCCCCGCCTCCCCAGCCCCTCCTTCTCCCCCTGCACCACTGTGCCATCAGCCAGACCTGAATGATCAGGGCGCTTGTTGAACACGAGACCCCTGGGTGCCACCTCTTCACCAAGTGCCGGGATGGCAGAAATGCTGGCAGCTGAGGATGAGACAGGGATTCTCCCTCAGCAATGAGCATTCGCACGACAGCATGTTACATTTCACAGTATCCAGTCATCCAAGACTTGGCTCGGTTCAGAGAAGCTGACAGACTAGGTCAGCGGTGTGAGGAGGAGTTTTGAGAATGTAGGAGCTTCGCTGATAGACAGCTCTGTCTTTTATAACAGCAGTGTTGATGCTGCTTCTTGTTGGAGTTCCTGTAAAAGGTGTAATTTTAAGTCTAAGAAATGGGTCAAAACTGGCAGTTGAGAACTGCTATGATGAACAACACGCAACCGCAGCAGAAAGGATCAACTTCTGGATTTCAACTAAGTGCTGGATTTGACAGATGAAAATAAAAATGGAAAAAAAACCCAAAACAAAACAAAAACATACATCAGTGTGTCACATGCACAAGCTCTGAAATATGAAACATTCAATGCATCTATTTGACAGATTTTTTTGTTCCCCCCATCCACTACGCATCTCTTTGATTCACCAGCTACTGTAATAGTTCAGCTGCCTGTGGAATCACAATTAGATGGAAAAAAGAAATTTGTCTGACTAAAGGAAAAAAAAAAAAAAACAGGGCTTTGGAAGAGAAATGACTTCCGCGCGGTCAGAAAGCTCAAGATTATTAATACAGACTACAGCTACAAGGACAAACTGATGCAAAATTACTGTATGTGCCCATGCAGCACGGTGATGGTCAATCCACTGCTCTCAATCCTGTAATGATTTAACTCTGTTTGCTGTAGGATCGATGTGAGCTGAAAAAGAGAATCCCAAAGCAGCGAGAAGTTTACAGAGCTTTAGCCTTAGGCTAAATGTTGTACAAAAAACAGCAACAACATCCCTCGAGATGAAGCGTATCTGTTGCTCCAGCTGAGCTTGTACTTGTAGGAGGTTTTAAATGTGCAGTGAAGGATAGCTGTTACTGAAGAGAAGCGTATCCTTAAGGTAATGCTGTCGACTTTTTATTTGCTTCGGCGGCGGTGGTGAAAGAAGGCTGTTGAATGATTAGCGTTTTGGTTTTTCCCACTTATCGCCTTCAATTTTGTGAGTTTATTGTAAGGCTTTTGTCAATACAATACAACAAAGGTAAAGGCTTGTCTCTTCATTGCTGCCCCTGGTTACACTGAGAGCTTATTTCTATCCACCCTTATTATTCTTTAAGCATGCAGCAGACATAAATTCAATCTTCCTTATTATACCTTTATCAGTATGAAATTAAGGTTAATTGACTTTGCTGGGGAAACATCAAATGAAACATCCCTAATGGAAGCAAAATGAAAATAACGTCATCTCCAATTGCGTTAAAATATTTCTCATATACAGCCTACTTTCCTATTCCTCAGCCTCAGAAATAAGCTCCTCTTGTCCCAGGAGATAATAAATGAATTGAATCCCCCCCCCCCGCCCTTCCCATTCCAACCCCACCACCACCACCACCCCTCCTCCTTCTTCCTTATCGGTCATCTATTTTTCCAGAGTAAGCTATTACTTGCTGGGGTTGCTAGGCAACAAGAAATATTAATAGCAGCTATTATTAGCCAGCCTCTGCTAGAGTAGTACTAAAATGTGGAAGTGGGAAACATGAATGTGTTACATAAATCTCTGGACCTTTCACAGTGTGTGCAAGTCTCTGTTTGTGGGGTGATTTATTACAATGACGGTTCATTTATGAGAAAAGGGGGTGTGAAATAAGAAAATGGAACATTACCCTGAAGGGCTATTTGAAAATAAATAATTGCAAAGGTGAAACAAAAGCTGTTTAAGAGGCAGGTACTCCCTCTTTGTTTGTTTCGAAATTGTTGCTGGCCAAAAAAAAAAAAAAAAAAAAAAAAACGGGGGGTGGAGGCTTTATTGAACATACATGTGCACGGACGTAACATAAACTTTAAACGTGCTGTGCACACGCATTAGACGCAGGGTATGCGTTCTCACGTTAAAAGCTTAATCAACACTTTGTTTCGAGCGTTCACTCGCGCTAAAAAGCAGACAGACGTACGAGCCGGCGGCATCGTCCTCCTGCACCCGAGCACATTCAGCAAAGTAGCCAGTGGATTGTGACCTAATCCTGAAGACTGGCTTTAATGGAGGCCTTAGCTACCACCCACGGAAAAAAAATAAGAGTCTGCATCTTATGCGGTTTGATTCTGAAAATCACATAAGACCTGATTAACGGGGGATAAATGCCACGGATGCTCACATTAAAGCATAAATATTCATGACGGAGGCCACGGAGAAAAAAAAAGTAATATTTATGTCAGATGAAAGTATATAACGCTGAATAATTCACCACGCGGGCCATCTATAATTCATTTGATTCGATCCTATGATTAAAGCATTTGAATGTGTTCGCCGGGGGTGTTTACATGTTCAGTCTGAAGCATGTTTAACACGGGAGAAAGTCCCTTTAACTGAGGGGAAGAATGGAGGTCCTCGGCGTCCTTTTGAAATAAAAAAGTAGCTGACAAGGGATCCCCTCCCTCCTCCCCCTCCTCCCCCACCCACTCATCCTTACCCCTCTCCTTTTTGGATTTGCTGATTGTAACGAAAGAAAACGCGCAACAATGAGTTTCTCCATCCCTTCTTGGCTCGTTTTCGAGTCAATGAAATCTTTGACTTGCGCAGCTGTGCAGATATTAAAGAAGTTCTGCTGCAGTGGTCTCGGTGTTAAGGAAGCAGCAGCTCTCTGTATTTATGCTTAGACTTTGGCCTTGCTCAGACTTCAGCGCCGCTTCCTTGGCCTCGAACCAAGTTAATTATGACTCTAATAGAAGAATGCTTTCCCATTATGAAAAAACATGAGCAGCACGCAGAAGAGTTGGTTATTTTGTGGCCTTACAGTTTATATAAGTTTATATTGTTCGATGCAGCACATAAGATCTTAAAAGGACTAGAACATGTAAAACCTTCAGACGAAATGCTCTCCATGCTGACTTGCTGGATACCTTCCAATCCTCCGACCACAAAGACTAATAGCCTGGCACAGCGCTTGACTTGCATGAGCAGAAAGGGCCGTGGCTAAAAAGGTGGACAAAAAAAAAAATGTACTCACCGAGTGCATAGGCCCAGAGAGGAGGTGAGTTTCCTGACCCAGCATGTTGGACATCATGAGCGCGGGCAGCTCGGGGTAGGAGTAGGTGTTGAGCAAGCCATTGTGTGGCAGGGAGTGAAAGGGGTAACCTGACTCGTGCTCCATGAGGTGGAGCAAAGAAGGGTCGGCGTGGTTCGGCGGTGTGATGGGGGGGATCTCGTAGTCTTCGTCCCCAGCTCCTCCTCCTCCGCCACCACTGCCGCCTCTGCCCTGACTGGAGTAGCTCTGAAAAAGCAGAAGAAAAGCAATCTGTTTTTTAGAAGAGCATGAAGAGGAAAGGGCACGACGGGATCGTTTACTTATTTTGGGAACAAAGTCGCAATAAGACTTTAGTTTCCCCCCCCAGCACACAGTCTACCAACAAACACAAAGAAAAATGCAAGGACAGGTCTTGTCTATTGGCGATCCTTCCGCCCGGAACGCTTACGTACCTGCATGTCAAAGCAGTGTCATAGTTAGTTACAATATCAATAAAACCCTTTCAGTGCTATTAGAAAGCATTTGAATGGCAAAACAAACTTGAGTAATCATCCGGGGAAGGAAACAGCTAACAAAAGACGCTCCTGAGTAAATAAAAAGCTTCATAATTAGCTTTTAAATGCACCTGCTGATTTCTGTTGTTTCCATGTTGTTTGTGCAGACACTTCCAGACACCGCTGAACTGCGGCAGTCGATTCAGTGTGTTTTGCTGAAAATAAAATTAATTAGAAATGCAAATTTTTGTCGCACTTGCAAAAGTTAAAGAAATCATTCAACGCAAATGTACGCCGCAAATTAATTAGAGTTAGACAACAGATGTTGCACAGAATAATTCAGAAATCCTGACAGCTTTGAAGAAACAAACTGTCAGCCTGCACGCCTTTAAGATACAGTTAATCAAATTCATTACGTTGAAAAACGCCACTGACAGACAGTCACTTAGAGGCTATTTTATAAGCTTGTAATTATAATGCCAATCATATTTTTAGAAATGGAAGGAAAAAAACTGGACTAGTCAAACCTCAGAGTCATTGTGAAATGTATGCAGAATATACCAAATGACCCCAGCAGTTAAAACAGCACAGATTTTACGGCACTAATAAGGTGATACATGAGAAATGTCTTTTCCAGGGCCTATCTTGACATAATATTGCGCTGAGAAATATGGTTTTGTGCTCTCAAAAAGCATACAGAGGGTATTCACCAGGGAGTGAAAAGCAATTTTGTCAGAGGCAATCTGATGCCAACTCCCCTTTATAATGACTGAAGAAAATTAATCATCACAAATAATATTCCACTGTCAGCCATTCAAGAGCTTTTTAATAGAATTTTTATTATTCATGTCTCGTGGTACACATCAACTAGTCCGTTCTGCAACATTTCAGAAATCAATTCAATATCATCTTCGTGTAGGCTGTCATCTCGCCTGCCAGTGCAGCAATTCATCTTGCAAACAAATACTTTTAGCAAACAAATGGCAAGAAATGTTGAGGAACAGCTACAATGTCCCCACTAGCAGAACTGGTGCTTGAAGATAGGATAAAAGTCTCATAATGTGAACTATCATTAGGGAGAAAATAATAATAATAAAAGGGAGTATGTTTACCATCAGGGGATGATGTGCTATTTTCTCTTTCTCACAACACTCGCTCGCATTGTTTGGTGCTTGCTTAGAAATATTATCGCTGACAATTTCTTTTCCCATGATAAAAGTTGTGCAAATGTCTGTTCCTTGTCTAACATTTATTATTGTTGTCATTTTTTATTACGGTTAACAGACAAATGCTGCAGATTTAATTTACTAACAATACAAACAAAACTCACTTGAATACACACTGATCAGCGACAGCATTAAAGCTACAGACAGGTAAAGTGAATAAAACTGACCGTCTTGTTTCAATGCAATGCTCTGCTAAGAAACCTTGGGTCTTGGCATTCATGTGGATGTTACTGTGACATATATCACCCACCTCTAAGATTAAAAAAAAAAAAAAAAAACACACCTAAGCTCAGCACCCCAGGGTAAAAGCCCTCCCTGCACAACAATCCCCAAAGTGTTGATCCAGCCTGCTCAGGACCCAACGCTGTGAGGATATGTGCAAACAAGCCCGATTCATGAGACCCCAGTGAGTCACAGCTGTTTCTGTTATTGCGCTAACCTTTATTTCACTGAAATTCCAGGATCTTTTTTTTGGCTTTTGAAGTACAGTGTTCAAGAAGAACTTTGAGAACAACAAGAGTGCATCAAGAGATCAAACAGCAGTTTTTAGTGGACGAGCCGAACCCTTTGGTGGTCTATCAGGCCAAGGGCATGACCGAGAGCGTTCTTGTTGGTTTTCTGGTTTTCAACATTCATGAAGCTGAGCAGTGCGAATTCAACTCCCAGGGTCAGACTGCCAGTGTAGCCCCCACTTCTAAAATGACTCTAGCACCTTCCACCAGAGCCTAATGCATATGGAAGTTTTAATACTGATACCGATATCTGGTGATTTAAAAAGTCGATATTCTGATACATCAGCCGATATTTTTTTCTTTCTGATACACGAAACACAAACAGATTTACCTAATATTTATTACGCATAGTTATTTATTTACTTGTTTATGCTCTGGCCAACTCTACTCGGGGCAGCTGTATATACAGTAGTCTACAAGTTGGAAGATTGGTGGATCGATTTCTCAACTCCTCTGGTTCGCAGGCCAAAGTATCCTTGAGCAAGATACCGAATCCCAAGTTTCTCCTTATGTATGCATCGGAGTGTGTGAAAATGTTAGAAAGATATTAGGCATAGATAAAAGCGCTGTGTGGATGAATATGTGACTGGAACACTGACACTTCCAGTAGAAAGACACTATATGAGTACCTCTACATTTAACAACATGCAATGGTTTGTCCAACCATAACATGGTTGAAGGGTGTTTCTCCTGTGTCTTCATTATAATGTTTAATTTTTAATTTAACAGCTGTTATAAATACAATAATCTGCAAAATAGCTAATAGCAGCACACAAATAAATCAGTTAGCCTCCATTTTGTACTCCATATAGGATAATAATCTTTTGACTTATCGGTACATATACAGCACAATGGCAATGGTCTGAGCATCCAAGCACAAAACTAAGGCTGGAGAGGTCACTAGAGAACAGGTTCTGACATGATGTGACATCTAAGAAAGAGCAGCATGGTGTTGTGGTCATTACCGTTGTTGTCTCACATAAAGAAAGTCCTGGGTTCAAATCCAGGAGGCCTTTCTGTTTGGAGTTTGCAAGTTTCCACTAAGCTTGGATTCTCTCCAGGTACTCACAGTCCAAAAACATGGGTTTGGTTGATCAGTGATTCTAAATTGTCCATGGATATTAATGCCAGCATGAATGACCTTCTACCTTTGTGTCTAAACCCTGTGACAGACTGTCCAGGGTGTATGAGAGTTGAGACTGGCACCAGCCCCACCTCCGACCCTGAGCTGGGTAAGCAGAAGAAAATAGGTGGATGAACACCAAAGTAAGTACCAGTAGCGACATTCTAATGCAAAAAGTGCAAAAACCAAACAAAGTGTCATTAACCTGTTTACTGTTGTTATTGTCCAGCCCTACCAATGTATCATTAAAGTGTCTTCATGCAAGGATGGAATTTGAGGCTTGTTTGGTATTAATGAGTAGCTGTCATCCTCAAGCACCCCCCTAAAAGGTACATAAGAGGCATAGAGGTTAAACTATCCCCAATTAATTAAGTTTTAGAAAGAAATTCAATTTACTTTACCTCATCAGTAACAAAAATATCTACTGTATGATTGTCCATATCAGGATGAGTAATACTGAATAGCCCGAATGATGCTGAATAGTTAATGCTGCTACTATACGATCTTGCATTTGGAACATTTCTTCTTCGTAAGAAGAAACATTGCTGTTGTCATTTATACTGTACGCCTGTACCAAGATTTGAATTCTGTCAGGGCTATTTTATGACTGTGCCTTCCATTGCTTTTTAAATGTTTTTTTTTTCTTTACAGCTTCTTATGATGCCCTTGGAGATAAGACACAGGACAAGGACATCACAAGTTTAACATTTTCCAACATGGATAAATAATTCATAAATATACTGTCTTTCAGGACAAGGAGAGGAGTGGATAAAAGAGAGACGGGTCAAAAAGAAACACCAAATGTTGATTCAGCCATCTCTCTCTCTAACCTTCACCCTCCTCTGTAGAGGTGAAATTTCAGCAAATCCGTCATTTTTGAAGACAAGGACATTACTTTGGATTCTATTGGTTCTTTTCTAATCTAACTTTATTCTTTGAGTTAAACATGATGGTACCAAATCTCTTTTGTACATCACTTGTGACTTGACATCAAAACACCTATTTTTCACATTCTATAACTAAGTTCACAGATGCGACTTGTGGCTCTGAAGTGCCTATCATCATGCTTAAACCACTCCTTGTTTTTTTTGGAAAACAACTAGAATTACTGCCTTGTGGTTGTATGCCTTCTCCAACCAGTTAAGTTGCAGTTTCCATTCATGTCGGTCCAGACTCTTATAATATATGTAGTGAACAGAGGCAGAATGAAACAATAATTCAAGCCAGCCATTTGACTCTATCCGTGGCCACTCTGTTCACACAAACCACCAGACCGCTAATGTTGGAGGTTAAACCTATCTGTTGATGTAACGGGTACCGGACTAGTTATAAATCTGGCCTCTACATTCATCTGGGAGGAAACTTATCCAGAATACAAAATGCAAAAAACTTAGAGTGACCATCAAGCCTAACTGATGGTAGGTTTTATGGTCTGACTTTGAAAAGGTTTGCTATGGTTATGGGTACACCCACAGAAACTCACTAGGAATACAGCAGTCGTCCAGCACACACTCATAAACAGGGTGCGATTTATGAAAAAAATGGGGGGTTTTTCCCGTTACTAAAATAATTCAGGAACCAGAATGATTCTCTATATTCTGAAGCCTGTTAGAGTGTTTATTATTGCTGCCAGTGTAACATTAACAAAGTATTTAGGAGTTCAGATCTTAAATATTTATCCACAGCATTTATAAAATGTTGTAATGTAGTTTTTAAAAAATGAAATTAATTTGTACAGTGTTACATTTTCTTCTTTAGACATATGTGATCCAATTAAACATAACAATACAAACAGTTTAGCATGCCAGTATTAAATCTTTCTTCTACTTATCTTTTTCTGGACACTTGCTGCTTAAATTCAATATTTAATACAAGATAATATGATCCATTTCTATTTTTAATAGGAAAAAAATGTTGCCAGTTGCAAATATTAAATAAATATTCCGCTATAGTAGATTCATACATATCAGCGTTAGAAAACAATGTGCTTTATTGCATTTACTGAGATCAGGAGCAGACTTTTGGATTTGGAGAGGTAATGAATATATGAAAATGGCTTGTCTTTGTAACCTGCTCTACGGCATTTTGGACCTCAGGTTCTAATCCGTGAATGATGGTCAGGTTAAGATGAATCTTTTCACTCTAAAGTGCGGCTGATACCCTCTATTAGCTCATCCCAGGAGCTGCACCACTGCGAAGACAACAAACCATGCATGTAATATCTTCAGAGATAGCCTTCATAACTGCAAGTTGTCACAGACAACAACACCTTCCCATAGCTGCAAGCTGCACAACTCAAATTTGTATGGAGTTCTGATGGAGATTTGATTTGATTTGATATACCTTTATTAATCCCACAAGGGGAAATTTCATGTTAAGGCTGCCGACCTATTGCACGCAATGGCGGCGCTATCTTACCCATCCGACCATACATACATTACACAAACATCACATGGGGAAGACAGGTCAGAGGGGTATAACATGGAAAAGCACAACATGAGGAAAGATAAGGAGAAAAAAAAATAACTCTCCCCAGACTGAGCTCCAACAGGGAGATCAGGCAAGTGGCTGACAGTACAAAAGGAATACGTCTAAAGGGTTTTTTTGTGAGTCTACGCATGCTCTGAGAATTCGGCTAACTTCTCTTTTAGTTAGCTTATGGTAGTTTTTATACTGAAACAACAGTGCTGAAGGGGCTCAATGGAAAGCTATAATCTAACAGATCCCTCCCTACAACAGCTCTCAAGGTCAAAGTGTTTTTTTTAATTTAATTTGATTCTTGCTTGTGCTGCAGACTGTTTCAAGATATCGCACTTCCCCCTTTAGAGTTAGTTGAACAGTAATGAATTATTTTTTTCAGCATAACAGTCACTACCTTATGCAATGTTTTTGAGTTTGCTCAGTTTATGCACACAGCAGATGCTGTTAAATTCTCAGTAGACTGGCACACAATCTCAACACTGAAAATTTCACTTTTATGTGTAAACTTGCAGGTTAAAAATTACGCAGCCAAACACAGTTCCAGTTTGTCAAGCAATCTTCAGTAATTAACTTATCGTTAAACATAAATGTGTTAGTTGGCTTAACTAAAAGTTTTCTTTACCCAAATGGCTGAGAAGAGGAGATGAAGTCATTAGCTCGGCGATGGAATCATTTGTAGGTGTTTAGTGGAAGACAGCTCTTGCGGGAACAATAACATGTTGATCAAAAACTGGAAAATGAAAATGTTGCACAGTATGCAGAGAGCCTGTCATGGCTGACAAGAGGTGAACTGTCCAAAGACAAGAGCGGCTTGTCTTGGATGGACTTTGCTGTTAGCATTTTAGATGTCTTTCTTTTAATATTATCCACTTTCGGCAATTGAATGAATGACATATCCAAGTTTAAGATCTTAACTGACAATGGTCAGTGGAAACCTTAATCATCAACACTTTGAGACTTGGATTCAAAATAACACCAAAAGTAAAAGTTAAAAATTGTGCGAGTGTTCCTTTATTTTTATTTTTAACAGTACATACATACATTACAAAACTCGATAACTTTGAATGAGTATAAAGCGTCCTATGGAAAGTCATTCAGCCATATGCTTCTTTGTTAAAAATGACAGAGCAGCACGGTTTTGGTGACAAACAACAGCTGGCCATGCATATATAACGGCTTTCACGTCCACCCTGTGTGGTCGAGATAGACGGGTGGCAATGCTAAATCTTTAAAATTCACCTTCAAAGATGAAACTTGCAGCACTGAGAAAGGGCAGAAATCAAACTCATCATCAATGTGTGTTTGAGCTAAAGCGTGCCACACAAGTGAACATTACAGCGGCAGTCTGCGGGGTCTACAGAGGCTATCTGACCTGGCTTTTAAACGCCAAGGAACTCCATTTGGGTGATGTATCAAGAAAAGCAGACAGCGAAGTACAATAGAAGGAGAATGGAATAGCAGACCCACCAGGTTGACTGACAGAAAGAAAGAACTGGGATAAGTGAAGTGTGTGTGTGGGGGGCTATTTCACCGCGTCCAATAGTAGCTCAGGGTCATAGGCAACGTCCGTCACTAAAGGACAGGTGGGCTGTGGTAAGCTTCAACCAATCGCTAAAGAGTGAGCTAACCTCCTCCCTGCTCCCCTATGCACTGGTAATTCTCTCAAATGTCACATCAAAATGGATCTCATTTAGGTGGGTAAAAAGGACCTGACTCTCCATTGCAGATGTGGGTGGACCTGTACTAGATTGTACGTGAACTCTAAAAACACGGCCGCAAAGGAAGTATTTTGAAAAGGTGTGAAAAAGGGCCATGCGCTGCACATTTATGTCAGTTCGATTTAAGGGAAAAAACAACTCAGTTAAAGATGAAGGGTGATCTTTGTACTGCAACAGAGAGAAGCAGAAAATTCTTTAATGTTTGGACCAGGGCTGCAGTTCTTTTTCTTCATTTTTTTTTTTCCTGACAAAGGGCACAATACAGTGGTCTCAGCCACATTTCCTATTCTTATTCATTAGAGCGAATTGTATAAATAAATAAAATATGTTGTCTCGTAGTCACTCATCTTCCCCTAGGGAACATGGAAGCCCCAGTAATCACATATGGCACAATAGCTTGCCCATAATCCCCTTTATTTTTATTTTCATGATGTCACTCTCTTTAAGCCCCTTGCTTTATGAGTCGCAAACGGAGTGGAGAGGGGAGAAGAGGAGGAGCACAGAGGAGAGGAAAAAGCAAGGGAGGGGTGAAAACAAATGATGTGGATCCCTCATTGTTCTTTCTCTATGCCCTCATTCCAGTCAGGGCAATAAGAGAACATTGTGATTTACTGTCAGTGAAGCGCAAGAGTGCATCAGAGAGAATCCACTGCGGCAGGGGCCATTAAAATAGATTTAACTTCCCACAGTATTAGGCCAGATGTCTACACTTCTATTATATTTCAATCAGCCATGACCTTGGTCTCCATATGATGAGAAAGATCACTAGGAGAAAAGGGAAGAGAGAGTGGAAATACATGCAGAAAACCAATAGAAATATCAAACTACTTAGTCCCACTAAATCCCTGTGCTCCGTTGTGCTGCATATACAGAGAGAGAGAGAGGGAGAGAGGCCGGGACCAAAATAGAGCCAAGGTTTCAAGTTCTCTTAAAAGAGTGTATGAATCATTGAGTGCACTCTTGCTGCTGATAAGTTGCTGTTTTCGGGGAGTGCTGCCTTTCTGCGGGGTATGTACTGTACTATTTGAGGGAGTACACTAAAAAGAGTGTGACAGTGGATCGTTTAGATGTGCTTTAAAGCCTCCGATATCAAAAGATGATAGATTAAACTCTTCATATTCCAACAATGAAAATGTTGACTTTCTCACATCACTTTGGACTCCTTTTCTGGAACCATTTGTCATCCTGTCATCTACTCTAGACTCTGTTTATCTTTTTTTATTATTATTCTGAATGAAAATATATATCACTTATATCCGAGGCATCCTTCCATCCATTTCAGTCCTATGACAGCAGAGTAGAGGTCACTGCCCATTCTATTTCAGAGAGCAATGGTAATTGGACTTATTGGCTGACATGTACTGACCTACATAGAGAACTAACAATTCCTGGTTCCAACTGTATCTTACAATCCCTCCTAGCATGGGTGTGGATGTTGTGAGGATGTTCCTCTGATGTTTCTCCAGCATTGTTTTCAGATATCGACGCCTCAGCGCTGGTTCATAGCTGTTTTCCGCCTGAATTCAGGATACTGAAATTGCACGCTCTCTTGAAATTTAAATACACGCCGCGCAATATGTATCTCTACTTCGTTCTGCCGACCTTGCCGGCGGCTCTGTGCAGCTTTTAAAGAAGAAGTGAGATGCGTGTTGGCGTTTCCAGACCCTCAATTTTTATTTTTTCATCCTTTGTCTCAAATGTCCCCCTGTTTTTCATCTTGCTGGGGAAGAACGCAAGGATGGACGATAGAAAGACTGAAGTATAAGGGGAAGCTTGGTGGGGAGAGTGAGCGTTGCGAAGTGAGAAGAGTTTGCAGTCATGGTGGTGGGGGTATAATGGTGCACTGTGAGTCACTATTAAGTAACGGTGCCTTTTCACATCAGCATCGCCCACATTGGGTGTTCGGTGCCAGGGTGTACTGAGGTATCTCTGACTCAGAGAGAAAGAAGGAGAGAGAGAGAGAGAGAAATATAGAGGTAGAGAAAATAGAGCGAGGGAGCGCTGGTTCTATACAGAGCAAACAACATCTGGAGCTCGACTGACTGATTGACAAAATATCATCATGTTAGATGTTTTTAAGAGAGCTATCCCCTTTTTTAATTTGGGAGAATACCGGAAATAAAATCTGGCAGCACCTCAGACTCAAAGCTCAATTAACTAATTGTTAAGATATAGTTCATTTATTTAACGTGATAATTAAAGTTATTTTAAAAAAATGTTGTTAATGGGGGTTATGTGCCAGACTACTTTTGATTTCATTTGAAAAAGCTAGACTTAGTGTCTGGCTTCACATTTACTCAGCAGAAGTTATAACGGTATCAATCTTCCCATCTGACTCTAGCCAAGAAAGTGAATGAGCACATTTGCTAAAATGTTAATCCTTTAAGCTCTCTCAGAGAAGCGATATGCATACTTCCTAGCAAGCAATGCATTTGGACTAATTTCACTCAGAAAGCCTTCCTTTGTTACTTGATGAGGTTTTGCTATTCATCATTTATACATTTATCTCAGATAATTTCCATCTTCTCCCTGATCAAAATGAAGAAATGTCCACTTTAACCGTTCCCCACACTCTGTCCTTTTACGGTACTTCAAATACTTCTTTTATTGGTCAGCGCTGATCCTGATGTGAATGTAGCTGCTGGCAATACAGCAAAAACTGCAAGTGTGCATTTTATGAGTAAGGCTAAAATGTATCCGCAAGAATAAAATCCACATATCAGACACCAAACCTCATATACATTAATATGAAAGAGAAGGTTTTAAACGGGACTATAAGTGGTCCTGTAAAAAACTAGGTACACCCCACGATTCAGTGGGTTGTAGAAAGACGTTTAGCAGCAATAACTTGAACTAATTGTTTTCTGTAAGACTTTATCACAGTCACACCTTTGTGGAGGAATTTTGGCCCACTGCTCTTTACACCGTATCTTAGTTGTATTGAGGTTTACAGGTGTTAGTTTATGCACAGCTTTCTTTATCTATTCAGTCATTCTGTTGCAGATTTGCTGCTGCGCTTGCTATCATTGTCCTATTGCATGACCCAGTTTCAGCAAAGCCTCAGGTGTCAGACAGATGGCCTCACATTTGACTTGAGAATAATTTGGTATACAGAGCAATTCATGGTTGACACATTAACTGTAAAATGCCCCAGTCCAATGACTGCAATGCAAGCCCAAATCATCACCCCTCCATCACCATGCTTGACAGTTTGCATGAGGTATTTGTGCTAATACGGTGTCTTTCGTTTTTGCCAAACGGGGAGCTGTGAACTCTGGTCAAACACCTTGACTTTGGTCTCTTCTGCCAAAAGGGTGTTGTTCCATAAGTCTCGTGATTTGTTCGGATTCAAATCTAAGCCATGCTGTGATTTTTTTTTTTACAGACAAGACGCTTTCTCCTGGCAAACCTTCCAAACAAGCCATACCTGTTCTGTTTTTTTCCAAATGTATTGAATTTTATTGTTTAACATGATAACTGCAGCATTGCTTGCTGATTATCAATTAATCAAGTGAATTTGATTTCAACATCTGGCTGCTACTTACTTTCTCACTTTAGATGAAAGCAGTAAGGGTGTACTTAGTCATCAACAGGATTGCATAGAGTCCTGTCAAAACGTTCTTTTTCACATAACTGTTAAAGTTATTCATGCACTAAACTTATGTTCTGTGCTTAGTTAAATTTACTCATTTGATTGACTTTTGCATTACAAGTAATAAACAAATGTAGCATTTAACTTAAGTTTTAAGGTAGACAAAGCACTTTTATTTTTTAAAGAAAATTCATTTCTCTAAAAAAGAAAAGTGGTTTGAAATGCGATGTATAATAACTCTGCCAAAGTGCTTTAACAAAATCCTTATTGACCAAACCATAAAGCCAACAAATCTTCACGGAGCTGAACTGAAGTGAATCCAAAGCGACTGTGGACATACCAGTTTGTGCATATGAAGCTTAGTCAAGTCCACATGTGTGAAAGCAATACAGTTTCAGGAGAAAGGCGCTGGGTGGAGTGGCAGACTTAAGAAATATACAAAAATAAACAGACTGAACTATAGCCTGAAAAAGAAGGATGAAGAGGAAAAAGAGCGAGTCTGCATCCAACAAGTTAGATTTCTATTCTGATCTCGACCATCAGCCACTGTTCTCTTAAAGTCAGCTAAATCAATAGAGACGCGCAGCTCAGCGAGACACCTTGAAGCCAAAAACGCAGTGGCATAAACAGGCTGAAACTTGCTGCTTCTCCAAGGACTAGTGGCCCCAAAGCTTTGTCTTTTGCAATGGGATACAATGCAACAAGTATGCCCCCCCCCATTCAACCCCATGCCACTGGCTCATTTTTTCCTTCTCTAATATTTCTCTAAATAAATTTTCCTTCCTTATCTTTAGATTTTGGCTTCATCTTCAGCATGCACGTATACACACATGGACTTCTTCACACAGACTCTTATTACACTTTAGGGCGAGGGGAGGTGTGCAAAAAATCTAGAGAAATATACATGAACGTAAAAGTCAGTGAAATCCTGCAGACTGATCCGGCTGATATGAATCCAAATCAAGAGCACTTCTCTTTATACAAAATTAGAATTTGTGTTGGCGTGGGTGAAGGAAGCCATTTTGGTTTGGCTGTGATCGTTCCCATGCCGCTGTTACAGTGCTGCAAAAATATACAGTGCAACCAGCATTATTTTACATATACACGGCTGATATTAGCACGCTGCCATTTTCATTATATTATTAAGACTGAAATTCGACAGTTTTTCTTTCTGAGTTGGGGTTTATTTTGCCTCCAGCAGAGATTGTCATATTTTTGTCACTTTCAGTTAACACAGAAGTTGCAGTAATTATTGTTCAAAGCAACACTTTCACATTTCTGGGAAGGAAAAAAAGTGCTGATTTAGGAATTTCTGTAAACAATATTAACTTTTTCTTTTTTTTTTTTAACCCCAGTCAGAAAATTGGCTGATTGGCTCATTGTTTTTATAGCTGGGGAGTTAGCAGTCAATAAGCGCCCACTAGATGTCCGTATGTTTAACTAAAAGAAAAAAAAAAGAAGAAATGTGACATATGGCACGCTGGAGGTCTGGAGCCAGGAAAGTGATTTAAAACTCCTTATTGCTTACACAAACATGTTTTAGTTAATTGGTATAATTGAGATATTTCATAATCTTTATTTCTACAAACTATCGACTTAGCTTTGTGTGTGTGGGCAGATACAAGCAAAGCCAGTAAACATAATAACCCACCCACACTTTTGCTTTTAAGCTGAAATCGCAACAGGAAAAACCACATGGAAAATATTAATGTCATCAAACTGCCCATGTGTGCAGTATGCATGCATATTTTGTACAGAGCGCATACAGTATTTAAAGCCTTGAAAACATCTTGCTTGAGTGGACTGTGTCCAGGCATACAGTGAGCTGCCCCATCATAACTGTTTCTGATTTGTGGTTTTCACTTTTAAAAAAGCACAGAGATGTTATATGTAATGCAATCGTCTGGCCGTGTTGGACTTTTACCTCAGTGTGTACGCCGTGGAAGACCCCAGACATGCAAACAAAGGAGTCTCTGTTCTGGCTACATGCACCTTTTTCACAGGCGCACATCATGTAAAGGCTTGGCTGGGTATCTTACTGCAGTGTTAAAACCTGCATTAAAGCTTATGGGCTTCTTTCACAAAAAGCTTTACCAATTGTTAGGGTAGAGTATTTCTGAGCATTGTCCACAAGACCAAAGAATATCAGTCTCTACTGTGCTATTCACACAGAATAAATAGAAAAGAAGTAACAGGAAGCCCATATTTTTTTTACACTCACAGCTGGGGATTGCTTAAATCTTAGAAAGTAGGGAAAGCATTTTAAAAAGTTATATACTCCTTATGATTGGTGATTATTGTTTACGAATATACTGAATATATTTATTCTGGGTTTCTTTATTACACAGTAATCACCGCTACAACCCGACGCAGAAAATCATATATATTTATCATATATATACTTGAATCTTTAATTTGCCTGATTTCACTTCAAAAGAAAACCACATGTAACAAACCGCCGCACAGCTAATGCATAAGCGTCAATTGGGAAATGATTGACTTGTATACACAGCGAGCGGTTAGAACGAATTTTGCAAAAAGAAAATGCAGACACATTCCCTGCATGTTATGGCTTTGAAGAAATACATGGGTTAACCTCTTCTGAAATGTCAGTGTACGAATAAAATACTACACAACTCAGCTAAAATATAATGATTTGGACAGCCCTCGCAAAATTGTTAAGGGAAGCTTTTATGTAGTTAGACTAAAGAAAACTTCCCTATTGAAAAATGCCAGTCAGGTAGTTCTCAGCAGGGGTTCATTTTTATCATTATTTTTGTTATTAGTAAGAAAATAGCCCCTAAAAAAGCTCAATGTATCATGTTTTTAGTGCTTGTATTACTTGATCATCAATCCAAGACCTAAAGATATTAGCTATTAGGTGACAAAAGCAGCAAATATTTAACACTAATACGGGAGTTAAGTAGTGGATGGTTGTTTAAAAAAAAAGAGAGAGTGCAAGGGAGAGAGAAAATTCACACAATGGTCACACCTTTATTGTTTTTTTAGCATAATATAGTATATTAAATGTGCTAAAAACCCCTTGCAACCATTAGCTCCTGAGCAAAAGGTGCACATCCTCTTTGAAATCTCACGTTTAATGTTCTCTATTAAAGGATCAGGCACCAAACAGTGAACTCTGTGTTCAGAGTGCTATTCAGAACTGGTGTGTAAGAGTCTATTTGACAGCACCGACAGAGCTGCAACTGACATGTTTTGAAAAGCCCAAATTGCCTTATCCACTAAGAAGGTATTTGTTGACACAACACTGCAGACCTGGAGTGGGTGTTGGTGATTGACATATGACCGCTGCAGCTGGGAAACTACAAAGCTGGACATTTATCCCAATTAGCACAAGCAAATGCATATAAGTGACATAATTAGGGCAGATTTGGAAATGCAGCTAACAGCGATGGACGTCGTGGTCTCCGATGTGTGCTGTAAGTAGACAATAAGCTGTTAAAGCTCCTGCTCGACCTCTCACTATAGTCACTCAATCCCAACATCAAAGGAAAGACAATCTTAGGGCTATAGGATGATGGCGTGTGAATGCATGTGTGAGGGGTTTTTATGGGAACATGTGTGTACGGGTTTATGGGTATATATGTGGGTGTGTTTAAGAGCACGTACATATGTTCTTCTTCATCAAAAGGCCCAATTTAAATGTTACATCGTGAGACTAAGCACATTTTTAGAAAGTGAGGGCATTTTGCTGGATCTTTACTTCTTCAAAGCGCTGTCAGAATAGAGGCATGTTTTGAGAGGGGTTGGTGTATAATTAGATTAACTTTTAAAGGGTCAGTTACACAATTTACAAAACAAGATTAGAAAAAAATTAAAAGCAAACTTTGAAAAACAGATTAAAGCACCAATCTTAGATGATCTGGAATACCCAGGAAAAAGTTTTTATATCTATCTTGAACATTTAGGCAAAGAAAGATCTGCATTCACTCATCTGTCCGTTTTCCCAGGTGTTTGGCTGCTAGTCTGTTCTTCACATCGCTTCCCCTTTCCCGTGTTGTAAAACTCAATGCTGACATCACTGCTCTAGTCCAATCATCTTTTCGCCCGCCTTCTCCAAATCAATCTGCCTCCACTCTGCGTACTATAAATCGCACTGCTCATCTTTATTATCCCATGTGGACTCTTTTGTGCACCCACTCCTCCACCTCAAGCAAGTCAGTCAGTCAGTGCTCCATTTGTATCTTCAACACCACCATCAGCTAGACTCTGGTGGGGTCCTGTCCAAGTTTCTATTGCTGGATTCCATTCTGCTGTGATGGGCCATCAGAGACTAATTGCCAAATTTGATAGTTGTATATCTTCTAGTGATCTCTCCTTATTGAATTATGTATTTTTTATCAACTTTGTTTTTGGGAGGAGGATGTAGGTTACATCTCAAAGTCTGAACAGAGAAATCATAAATCATGTCCATGGGCATGCTGCATCATGAGCTTGGCAAAAATGGGCGGGTCTCCCCTGAAATAATTGCAGACAAGCTGGTTTTTATTTCTGATGGAATTTTCAGATTTTCAATTATTAGACCTCATTGTGCCTTCCTCTTTTTAAAAATCTGGGAAAATGCCTCTCTGCATCATACAGGAATAGGCAAAAAGTTATGCTTTGCAAAGTGGGTGAACTGACCCTTAATCTTGGGATAGTGGTTTAATAGTTATGATTGTTACGCTGATACTTATGGGGGCAACGCATTATGTCAGTGTGCTTTCACAGTTACCGGCGCTATGCCCATATTAGAAAGTGCACGATTTTCACACGGCTGAAACTACACAGCTTCTTGCACGTGAGCTTATAACTTGTGAATTTGTGTCAGAAAACGTGTTACTTCCTTTTACAGTAAATGAGTATGTTTATATGAAACAGTGTGTGCCTGTGCGTGTCTACGTCTGTGTGTGATTGAAGGTGTGTATGGCTCCTGCTGTCCTTGGCCTGACTTATTTGGAAAAGCGCTAATTGACGTGGAGCTTCCACCTCATCGTGTTTTGTCAGGACATGAAGACCTTGCTGCTGGATCAACAAATCCTGGAGCTCTGACTTCTGCCATATGTCCAAGCCATGTGTTCCCATCTACCAGCTGGGAGCACTCAGCACCGATCCTGTCTTATTCACTGAGTCTATGTGCGACTGGGACCAGAGATCCAACTAGCTTGCAATTGTAAACTATTACTGCTGGTTTAGCCATAATTGTCTGGTTCAGTGGGCTGAAACTGTGAGGACAGATGGATTAATCCATCTGACGTTAAATAGATATAAAAATTTGAACTTTTAACTAGAATCAAACCTTCCGATCATATATTTAACATTTAAATCTGATCTGAAACCTTGTGAAACACACTGACTGTCACATCAAATGATGAAAACATTTCTGATGCAGGCCTATGAGAAAGAAACTGGTGGACATAATCATTTTTTTATTAATGTTCAGAATTTCCACAGAGACAAAAGCATAACTTGGAAATGTGCCCACATCAGTGGCGGTAAAAAGGCGACACATCACTTTTGACTGGTGTTTTCCTCTCATGCTAACCACATGGTTTGTTTGTCCATTTTCCACTTTTCTTCACTGAGAAATGTGTACATTTCACATTTTCCAGTCTACACCCAAACATAACAATCCATAAACTCTTCTTGTTAAAGGGTGACATCAGCTTACTCAGACATTTATTTATTTAAGTCTGCAGGGCTTACAGGAAAAGACGTGGGCGATCTTACCTGGTTTGGTGACCGAAACTCTTGGTTATTGTCATTCATGTACATGTTGTCACCATCAAACTGTGAACAGAAAAAAGAAATAAACATTGTATGTAAGAAGAGGCTTTTTTTTAAAAAGAAGGGTGGTGGGTCTGTGAAAGAGGTACTAAAGAGGAAAAGCTCTTTACGGGTGGCCTGAAGTGTGAGACTAATGACTTTGTCACTTTGGTTAAACCTCGTGGTGGCATGGCAGCATGGGTAATTACTGTTTCGTCAGCGGGCCGGTAATTAGGCTACATGAGCAAAGTGACGAGAGATGGGCTTTTCCCTCTGGGCTGTGCTGTGTGTGTGCGAGAAAGAATGAGTGCGGGTGAATCTGTGAGTGCTTAGTAAAGTGTGCCTGGCTTAGAGGGTTGCACATGTGTGTCGGTGCGTGTGTGTGTGTAGCACAATGAGGGCATGCTTCGTCTTTAGATTTGAGCTAATCAGGCAATGAAGGATCGCTTGCTGCAGGTGCCAAAACATTGCTTGTCATGGGGTTAGGACTCACATAACAACAAATTACTTTTGACCCACGGGGGTGCTGGGAAGCAACACTGGGTCACCAGTTGTTTCATGCAACATGCTAGCCTAGCCTTCATGTCTAGCATGTTACTGAGCTAAATCCCTTAAGAATTCCCCATCGAGATCAACTGCGAGTGCGCTACGAATAAAGAAAAAAACCACAGACGGATTCTGTTTTTAGCTCAAGCGGAAATGAGATTCAGCCGCCACAAACGACTCGGTAACGAACCTGTGTGGTGCCAAGGTGACTGAGAAGCTGTGACCACGTTAAGAGCAGCGTTGGTAAATGTTCTTGGCTTCCAAAGGCATCAAGGTTTGTCACCACGCACTTGCGGCAAATAGAAAAAACCTTGACTGGAGCGGGTAATGTTGCACGTGAACACATACACGTAGAAACTCAATGTGTCAAATAAAGCTCCCTCTATTTTGTTTGTTGATGGAGGTCGTTCTTGGCGATATGACTGCGCAGTCGACTCGGGAACAGACAGGAGAAAAAACACGATCAAACTACACAGCACTCCATGTCAAATTCCTCAGATGTGAAGATATGGGAGGCCCTTTTCATTTCGGGTGGTCTGCTTTGTGTCGGCAAAGAAAGCGACCAAAGCCTTGAAAAATAGACACGCACTGGATATGAGTGGACGCAAATGGATCATAACATATACCTGCTCAAAAACAGTGACCAAATAAGTAGACTAATGGACGGAAATGGGCAGAATTCCTGAGGGGGAAATCTAATATCTGCGCTGGTAGACAGGAAAAAGTCGAAGCAAATGAGCGTGTGAGTGGTGAGAAAGAGAAATTACTGTACATTATTGTAGGAGAAAGGACGGGGGAATGAGTTCCTGCCTCGGGGCAATGCTTGGCTAACGATGCATACTGTGGAAACCCTGGTGAGGATTCACTTGGTTATTCTAATGATTCAATTCATACGAAAACATGAAACTGACACAAGAGGTGCATTTAAGCCTCGTTCACACCTGACATGATTAATCCAACATCACTGCAGCAGCAGCTGGAAAAAAAACCTGACATCTCATCTTCACATTAAACTGATAATTGTTCAATGCCACACGCCAAAGCTGCTAATTTGCTTAATCAAGCATGCCGGTGTCGATCATCTGACCCAACTGCGGCGGGAAGTGACTGCAGCTCGCTGAGAGGGCCAAACTAATGTTGACCTTGGTGACATAGCTGCAATAAACTCTTCACTCCGCACATGAAAGCCTCCTGTCATCGCCTAACTGAGCAATTTCATTCCATTGAAATCCACTTTGATATCGCTGGTGACATAAAGCCATTCCGAGAGCTTCTTCAGAATAAGATTCTCTCGGGTGAAAAGCGACTGTAGTCGCCGAACAATGGCATTTTCAACCCCGCCAACGCCGCCACGGCTCTCATTACAGCTAATTCTGCCACGTGAATTCTTCGAGAGCGAATCCTCGACGGCGTTTGTTTCTGCCCCGCTCTGAAGGAACAAATGAAGTGAGATAATGTTTATTTTCACCAATTACATCCGTAATGCAATATTCACCAAAAAAAGGCTCAAACTGCCCAGAAAGGTCAACCATTTTGTGCTTCAACATGGCTGCCCACAGACTGCAATGTAAAGCTCTTTCCTCTTGCTCCTTTTGATAGCTCTCCTTAGCAGTTCCTCACTCTCCCACTTAATATGCCAATTTATCCTCGGCTCAATGCTATCAACTCTGCCATTACTGCACATATACACCGCAGAAATTCTCTCGTTCTCCTTTCTCTTCATCTTTCCCCTTTCCCCTCAGTCTCTCCATCTTTCTTTCCACCTCCTTTCTTTTTTCACAGTTTCTCATGTTCCCCTTGCTCCCTTTTTTCCCCCGTGTTTCTCATCCTCGACACCCTTTTCTCCATGTTGCAACCTCCTTACTTCCACTTCTCTGTCTCCCTGCCTACTCCTCTTTGCCCCATCTTTTCTCTCTTTCTTCACCGGGCCTTGGCATCACTTTCTCATCGGCAGTCTAATTGGGCATTCTGCCTGAGACAAGGGCCTCATTAAGCAGTAATTACACACATGTTGTTTTCGGCAAACATCTCTATTTGGATTGCTTTGCATGGTAATTGTTCAGCAGGGACCACTGCTCGCGATGTTTCCCTCCGTGGCACACGTGGTGCTGGTAGAGAGGAATAAAAACATGGAGAAGAAGGGAGGGGTAGAGAGAGCAAGAGAGAGGGGGGAAGGAGAGGGGGTGAGAACAGAGAAAAATAATAATAGGCTGTGGAAGAGAGACAAATTGAGAAATAAAGAATGCATACATGGGAGAGAAGGAGGATGAGTAACACAGAGGCAGAACAGAGGCAGCCTAAAAGGATGAAGGCAATGCTGAGGCAGTAAATGGAGAAAGACAATGAATAAATGACAAAAAAAGGAGGTAGACAGATTCAGTGTGAAAAGAAAATGAGGTGGAGCTGTAGAGAGGGCATAAAAAAAAGAGAGACACATAGAATGAGTAAATTAAGTAGAGAAGTGAGAAAGTAAAGACAGTGACAGAGACAGAGTCCCAGAACTAGGTCATGCCGTGCAATCATCGAGCGTTTCAAAAATAATGAAGCCACAAGGTGGAAGTAATGCTAACTAGCATATCCAGGGAAAACATGTAATATTTACACAGTGGTAATGGGGCAATACAATGCTGGGATCTTTTCATCTTGGGAGTATATTTTTGAGACAGCTGATGACGGGATTGGAGGCAGAATTACAGGATCGCGTTTGATTGACGGACAACACGAGCCTTCTAGGAAACATCTGTTTGTGAAGAGGGTGGGGTGGAGTTCAACTGCTCTGGGTGTCTGTGTAACGCCCAAACTGCGCGGTGATTAGAGAGACAAATCACCTTGTAGTGATGAAAAATGTCGAAAGCTACAAAGCATCATGACAATATGGCCGAATTTACACAACTGGACGTAATTATCTCAAGTACACAAACACATGCCTGCTAATATTAGCGGCCGCGTTTAATTCAGGTTTTGTTCATAAAGCATTTTATTACAAGCCTGTCTCTAAGGGCTGCAGGAATTGTGAAAAGTACATAAGTACATTTATTTTACTACTGGGCTGCAGGGCTGCCCCATGAGCACGGGCTCTTGCTTTTCTGCCGCAGGCACAACTCTTTGCGCTCGCTGAGTGGCACTAGCACATTCAGCTGTCCGCACCGCAGCTGAGCCATTTTACTTTCTTTCAAGTGATCACTTTGCATGTAAATATATCCAAATTGGCATTATCTGTAACATAAGTATATGGTAATTTTTGTCAGAGGATGTCAAGGTTATAAAACTCAGGATTTCAGCAGTGCAGAAGTGCATCTTGGAATTAGCTGCCTGTTAACGAGGGAGTCTTAATTGGTCACATTCCTGTCATTATTTCACACTTGTTCCATTGTCTCATAAGCAGAAATATGTAAATGAGAAGAGCTTTATTGGAAATTTGCCTGTATGAAAATACAGTATATGTCAGCACAGAGAGTAGGAGAGACGCAAACAGCTGGCTGAACTAGCTAGAATGCAAATACAGTGCAGTGATGTCATGGATATGCTAAATAGCATATGGCATTATCTGAACTGGCTTCCCACTGAAAGTTAATGACACTTCCAGAAAATGGTGTGAGGCAGTGAGCAAAGTGTCAAAAAGAGTAGGAAACCCCTGTCACAGTGTCTGTGACATCTCGTGTTTAACTTTTATTTACAAGTAAACATTTAGCCCACATAGTAGAAATGAGCAACATATATAGGTCATGTGTCACCGGTCAGCCACAAGAATATAAATAAATAAATAAATAAATACTGGGATACGATTAGTTTGAGGAATTTGATGCTACTTGTCTCTTTTTCCAGCTACACCTTAAAGGGAAAATGTCTCATTCAGCTGACATACTAGGCTTTCATATGCAATGCATTATATCAAATTATACATTACTAACCATGGGTACAGAATAAACTGCTCAAAACCTTATAAACTTATAGGTTTACAACATTAGAACGATCTATGTCTAAAGTTTTAATGTTGCTAAAACATGTATATGTATAGATAACGACAAACCAATTATACAGTATAGACAAACATGAGAGATTTCCCTATTATTTCTTTCATTATGACAGCAGAACTGCATTATCATAGAACATTACCCCCACTGGGGTTTACCGCCTTATTAAATATCACAGTACAATGCCAGTGGCCGCAGATACAATCAGATATCTGCTGCAATTTTGCACTTTTATGCAATCAACACCCTACAGACCTTTGTAATGTATGTAAAAGCATTCAAAAAATAAGTATTAGAACCCTCTCCATACATTATCATGTTAAAGAACCCGAAACAACTTTTCGTTTTTTTTTTACTTTTCCAGTTAATAAAAGAGAATCTATAAGCAGAATATGTAATATTTGTGACTTTAAAAGCCTTTGCCAGTACACCAAGTCTCTAAAAATAATTCTCTCACCGAGCGGAATTAATAAGCCCAGAACAGTACACAGCTATTCTGTGAAGAAAGGGGTGTGGTGGTGGTGGTGGTGAGGGCTCATGCAATATGTATGCCTGTTTGAGCACCCTTCTTCCTCATCTTCCCCCTCTTCTCTTTATTTCTTTTTTACATCCCTCTCCCCCCCTCTCTCTCCCCCTCTCTCTCTCTCTCTTCCTCTCTCTCTCTCCCTCTCCCTCTCTCTCACCAGTCCTCTGTTCAATTAAGCCGTAGGAACCTGAACCTGAGACAATGTGGCTCTGGATTTGATGTTGCCCGACTTGTCAGTGCTGGTTCAAAGCCACAAAGGATGACAGACAGAAAGACTAAAAAAGTAGAGGGAAACAGATGCAGAGGAAAGAAAGACAGAAAGAAAGAAATAAAGTGCTGTAGATTTTCAGAGTTACATAGGAGGAGGAGAGAGAAACAGCGAAGAGAAAAGACACTATAGTAACAATTCTGGTGTTGCGCCACGCCCCAAGCAAACAATGAACATAGGCAAACAATGAACATGGCACACACACACACACACACACACACACACACACACACACACACACACACACACACACACACACACACACACACACACACACACACACAAAGACACACACAAAGCCCATAAAAAGCACAGCCTGTGGCCATGGCGACACATGCTCTGTTGTCGTTAGATAAGGGAAACAGGGCCTCTTCCTGGGTGTGAGAGTTTGATCCTGCGCACACAGACACACACACTAAACACACTACACCCACACGTGCATGTGCAGAGTGAGCTGCAGCAGCACTAGGGTCACATCCACAACGCCACGCATCTTATGTACCCTCACCTTTATCACCTGCATGGTTCATTTTCATATGCAAAGCTCAGGCTATGTTTATCTGAACACACTGTGCTCCGGTCAGTGGACCACACAGAGCATGGTCAGATATTGACACATCACACGGAGCAGCTTCTTGTATATCTCAGCTGATTTTGATGGAATTTTTGTTGGAGTTATATCTGGCTTGGTGCCATCTTACATAGTATTTGTTTATAGGACTGGAGAGCACGAATTGTTCTAGTGTTGCATTCCTCAAAGGAGAGTTTCAGGAGCATCACAAGACATATTTGCTTACCTCTCCCACGGCTGCCGTTTAAGAAATATTTGGCTTTATTGTTACTGATTAAGCAATCCATCAACTCATAACTAGTCAAACAACATGTGCTAGTGAAAAACAATGAACTCTTCCCACCAGAAGCAACTTAAGCACTCGCACACGTACAAACACACACACGCGCACACAGACACACACAAAGCTCCCATTCATCTACTCTGCAGTTGCACTGGAGCAACCACAAAACAGAAATAACAGTTAGCAGCAAAGGTGGTGAGAGGTGGGAAGGGAGATTGAGACTGCGCGGGGAGGAAGGGGTGTGGGGAGGGTGGGGTGGGGTGGGGAGACAGGTCGGTTGATGCTAAATAAGGTTTTGTTTCCACCCTGAACTTGGGTTCGCTGTGACTTGGTGAGTTTACGGCACGATAAAAATCTCAACGGCGATGATAACGTAGTTCACACCTTTTAATGGAAATATCAGGTTGACAGATTTCGAGAATGTAATGAAATTTTATGTTTTGCTTCTTTTTTTTCCTGTTTTCTGTTTTCAAAAGTCAGATAAGATCATTTTTTTTGTTCCAAATGCAGGTACACAAGGCAAAACCAAACATAAGATAACCATGCTGTGTCAAATAGAAGCTTACAGTACCTCGTGCTTGCATTTCCACTGTTGTATCTTAAAAAAGCCTATAATGAGCACTGGGGAATTTCCTATTTTTAAGATGTTTTACTCATTTTATACATACAGGAAGCTTAATTTATCTGGTTATCTCATTAGGGTCATTGCAAATGCTTTTTTTTAATGTTTCACAGCGTTAGCAAAACTATAAAGTAGTTTTTTTTTTAAGGTTAGAACGACAAATAGGTTACGTCTAATTACCATTGTGCATTCAGCTATTCAGCTTATGCTCACTGTTAGAGAAAGCTAACTCATCCTTACTGTATGGGAAATGAGGTTAACCATGATTCAGCGTTCTCTTCGGTATATCCTACGTTACCATACGTTCGTGCTAACACCCCAGCCTCTGCGTCTCTCTCTCTCTGTGCACCAGCCGCAGAGTTTCAGTGTCACGGAATCAGCGAGATCTACACCTATGCAGCTGATCCGTCCTGGCCAAAAGGTATCCATCATGAGTGTGTCACTGCTTTTAAGTGGAAAATTTCATTTTAGTTCACGCTTATCTGAGAACGCGTCAGTTCTCAGAAAAAGCTTTTTTTTTTTCTTTCAACTTATTGTTTTGGTTTTCTGCTCATTCTCTCTCACGCCTCTCATCTGTGGTGTTTTCTTTCAGAGAAAATCTTTCCTCCAGGAGTCAAGGAAGAACAAAATAGAGATAATGTTGCTACATACACTCAGCCACCACACCTGTTCAGCTGCTCATTAACACAAATATCCTATCAGCCGATCACACGGCAGCAACTCAAAGCATTTAGTCAGGTAGATGTGGTCAAAATGACCAGTTGAAGTTCAAACTGAGCATCAGAATTGGGATGAAAGGTGATTTAAGTGACTTTGAACGTGGCATGGTCTGAGTATTTCAGAAACCTACTGAACTTTGAAGCAGATGGCCTACAGCAGCAGACGACCACATGGTCACCTAAGAACGGGAAACTGAACAGAATTTGGTGTGATCATGAAAGCATGGCTCCATCCTTCTTTTAATCAACTGTCCAGGCACTTTCTGGGTCTTAGTACCCACTCAGCATCATTTCACTTCCCAGTCTACATGAGTATTATTGTTTACTATGTCCTTTGGTGCAAGTTTGTAGCTCAAAAGCCAACTGATTTTCTGTATAAACAAACCCACAAGCATTAGGTCAAAGGACCACCTTGTTCGAGGAAGCATGTTTGTACTGTGTCAAAGATATGTCAACGTATGGTTTGTTTGTGCACAGTTGTGGTTTGCATACACTCATTGCGAGCATGAGTGTCATGGCAAGTTTGGGCTTTGAATGATGTCTTTGAACTATTCTTTTTCTAGAACGGTATGATTGTACAGTACATGTCTTTAATGACATGCATGACATAAAAATTCCTTCTGGATTTTCTCTTAATTTTACAAGATCAAAAGTACACATGCAGGCTCACATACATACATACACCCCTACTAATATTTGCTCAAATGTCTCTTAGCAAGTTGTACCTCGACCGTATGCTTTTGGTATACATCAACAAGCTTCTGTCATAATTCTGACTGGAAATTCGACCGCTCTTCTTGGCAGAGTTCATTTAAATTAGTTGGTTTCCTGTCACAGACCCAGTCTACAAATCTTCAACAGGGTTGATTTGGAGCCTTGGGAAGATTTAACCATATAGTATGGGGGCTATATGTGTACATTAACCCTCTGTGGTTTAGAAAAAAATCTAATTTATAGTCAATAAAGATGTATACTGTCCACAATTATTCTGTACTGTACAATCAAAGGAACAGTTAGAAATAATCAAGAACTCATTAAAAGCCAAAAATTACCAGGACGTTTGTCCTGATGATGAGTGTATGTAAACCACAGCTGTATTATCAGTCGGGGGACGGCGAGTGTACAACAAGTCAAGCAGTTAGCAAGTCAACTACCTGGCTAACTAATGTTTGCTATCCTTTTCAGTTGCTGAAGAAGCTAGCGGTCTCTCCTGTAAAAAACAAACAAACAAAAGAAACATTTTTTTAGCAGACTTTACAGGAGCTACTCAAAAATGTGGTCCTTATTTCAACCATGATGTTTAGTAGTTGTTTTTTGACCTAAGGCTCATTAAAACAGAAGACTTCCAGCACGTTGTCATGTCCCACTAAATGCTCCATCAGAGGGTAAACATGAAAAAGACTGGCAGATCAAACTGCAACAACATGCTCAGACTCGGAGTGGCAGTTCCAACTCCAGCAGACTTCATTTTAGCTGAAAGACAAAATTATTTAGGCTCTCACGAGTTATTTATATGATTTCTCTACCTAGAAAAGTACGCGGTCAGTATTCATACATTTCTTATGCAAGCAGTTCAACTGCGGTTCCAACCAGTTTTGAGAAAAATAACCTTAAAACAACACGTTAAACATCTATCCTTTTCAAGGATTTCCACCCCCTGTATGAACCTTGATTAGTATCTGTCTGTCTGTTCAGTATATGTATCAGAGTGCAAAAGAGGTCACAGTCATGAAACGAGCCACGTGCAAGCGCATGTGCAGAGGTATAACAGAAGAATTCAAATGTCAGACCAAGGTGCCACCCACACGGCCTCCCTCAGCTTGCTGTGGTAGCCTTCAACGGCCTGTCGGCTAACCAGTCCTGGGAAACACCTTCCTAGCATCAAGCACAACAGCATCACATGCAACTAGCAGCTAGCAGGTGCTGTAGTACTGTACTGCTATACTTAACAACAAGAGGAAAGTAGTTATCCCACCAGACTACCTGACATTCGCTGTCTGTGGTGGTGTGAATGTGTATTTGCACGTTTGTGCATGTGTGTGTGCACAGTATGCGTGTCCGTACAGTATGTGCATGTCACTAGGTGAGTCTTTGTCAGTGAGGTTTCTCTGGCAGCAGGAGAGGATGCAGAGCACAAGCCACTTTTAACTGACTGGGGTAAACAGTGATGAGAGAAGATAAAGGGCAGAGTGAATGTCACATTACCCCAGCCCTTTGCTTCTGCTCACCACAACATCAGATAACTGCTGCAGGAAAAAAAAAGTCTGGTTTCCTCTAGCATATAATTGGTTATCTCATTGCGATCTACTGTTCTCTTGCCTCTGCACAGAATGAAGTATAAAGAGCAAAGGGAGAAAAAAAAAAGTCTAAAGTTTGACTGTTCAGTCAGTGACTAAAATAAATCATTACAAGCGTAGGAAAGGCACCAATCTATTTTCATGGTGGTTGCCACAGATTTAAGCATTTAGCAGAAAAAACAAATAAACAAAGAGAACACCTGATAACGAGGTCGTGTTGTTTTCGCTTTCAAACAACCTATTAGAATAGCACTAGCAACGCAACATAGATGGGTTAACACACAACACGTTGACTTGACTAGATAGGGAAGTAATATTGATTATCAGCAACAATATCTAACAGGTCAATCAATTATTAGCTCAGAGTTAAGTAAACAGATAACATTTCATATGAAATGAAGCTATGCATTAAAAAAAACAAGGTCTGTTCAAAAGAACTTTGGTATATTCTGTCTAAAAGACAGTTTTTGTTATAAAGAGCCTCATGAGATCTTTAAATAAAAAGTAAAGTTAAACTCTAAACATGTCAAAGGTACTTTATTCAGAGTTAATTTGTCTCCCTGGATGCAACCTGATCATAACATAGCACATCACCATGTGACCTGATCATAACAACTACAGAGGCGTATTTCGCACCTTCTTCATGTTTTCACACATACCGTAATTAAGAAACTCCTGACATGATTTGTAAATTCCAGTAAAACGGTTGCCTTTGAATAGAGACACTATAAATGATATAGATGATGTGTTCACACATTTGTGTATAAAACATTTATGTGAAGGTTCTTATAGGGAGCTCGACATAAATACGGAGAGCAATTTCATCTCAGCATGAAGCCTCCAGAATTGACCAGGGCCCAGGATAGTACCTTGAGGTACACTTTTCCAAATCAACCGGCTAGTGAAAAAAATAAGGGGGCTTGGCTATCTCACCACAGCAGTGGGTAGTCTTTTCCTAGATGGATTGATGGCCGGAGAGGGGGCAGTGTGGAGCCTAACGCCTCGCTCACCCACACTGTACCGGGCCTGTGGTTAGAGAGAGCGAGAGAGAAAGAGAGAGACAGCGAACAGGAAAAAAGAAAAGAAAGAGAAGACAAAAGCAGAGAAGGAAAGGAGACGGCAGGGCTTTAGATTGCAAGGTACAAGCAGGGCATTTGTAAAGGGAACATGTCAAGCCCTCCCGCCCTCTGTCGTGAACCTTTCTCTCCTTCTCCCTTTCTCCGGTTGCCCTGCTCTTCCTCTCGTACGCCGCGCACGCGTGGAGGGGGAGGAGTAACGACATGAGAATTACACAGTGACATGCAGCGCTGTGCTACGGGAAGAATGGAGGTTAATGAGCTGACATACCCTCCACCTCGAACACGCCTCCTCCCCATGCCAGCCTCCCTGCTCTCTTTCACACGCTGACAAGCATGTACACAAAAACCCCGGCAAGACAGTGAGGAGTGAAAGCTGGCAGCGAGACAAGGTTTGGTGCACCAAAGGAACATCATGTGGCAAGAGCGCAGTTTACACTCTCTTCACATACAGTGCACACAGCTCACAGCTGTAGCTGGGTTATGAACAACTGTGAACGTGAGCTAATGTAATTTACATTAGAAATATGGCCTCAGCTAATGCAATCAAGAACTGGGAAGATGCAAGACTCGTTATGCATCAGAAATCAGAGGCTTAAAAATATCTGGCAGAAAGTCGCTGTTAAAATTCCTGAATTTGATGATACTTGTTCTTCTACTGTACTATAGGCGAAGGTACGCTAACAGCAGAATGGAGGCAGCAAGTGAAGCAACAGGTCCACTGTGACTTGCAAAATAATGCGAAATTTAAAAAAAAGAAGTGGAGAAATTTAGCAGCACTGGGACTCACATATATCTGGTATTATGAGGATTCATCCTCTCCTGGCTGTGAAAGTATCTACCAGCGTGTCAAGAGCATTTATTTCTTCATTCATAACCCATAAAAAGTTACGCTGCTCGTATAGCTAAAAGAAACATTCAACCACTAGTTTTACCAACTTGCTAAACACTATAAAATACAAATAGATAAAACAGCCGATTTATTAAGGGACAATTGTATTTCGTGTCCAGACCACAAACCAAAGGCTATACATATCATTCTCTTACTGCAAAGAGTATAGAGTTCTGTGAATAACTGATTAGGCCTTCAGATTCTCAACCATTTCTTGGTTGTCACGTGGTGACGTGTGGGTGTATAATATGTTAAATAAAACCTCAGTGGCCTTTAAGTTGCATCACCAGAAAACCAACACGCAAAGGTGACAATTTTTACCAGATAAGAGTCCATGGGTGCTCAAGTATGCACAGACACAAATAACACAGAGGGGTAAAAAAAAACAACCCCAAAAAACAGCCGGCTTCAAAGGAACGTTTCAGAAAAACTTTCAGTAGAGAACAACTTGAACACCAAGTTCATACGAGCACGAGTGAAATTCACACGACCACATCTAAAGATAGGTGCAGGTGCACTAAAACACTGAAATTGTGCCATTTTTTTCATTTTTCAAATCTGCAGTTGTCTAAACTGAGTATAGCCTATTCATATGGCTCAGTTTCATCCATCTATTGATTGGTTATAGGATGCTACCATTTAGGGATAGAGACAAAATGTCTCTGCATGTATCCTGCTGCAGTTGATGTGCCTTAATTACCTGAAACTAAATGAGTGAAAAGCACAAGAGTAAGAAAACAGCGTCTAAGAAATAAAAGAACTTTAGCAAAAGCAGAAATAGAATTGATAATGATGCGGCGACACAGCTCCGCAGAGCTTGAAAACAATGGAAGATGGATGGTTAGTCATTAGCACCCATTGTGAATCTTTCGAGTGAGTAATTTGTGGGAAGGCTTGTGCATTTTTAATAGTCTTAAACTGAAGAGCCCTAAGAACACAAACTCCATGAAATAATAACAGGCATTTCACCTTAGCACTATCCGAGCCTCTCAATTATTTACCACTAATGAATTGCCTTGGGCAACATTCTTCCTAAGTACAATATCAACCATCCCAGAGAGCCTGAATCAGCTCACTCAAATACTTAAATACATTTACTCAATTATGCTCACTGTCCCCGCAATTAAAGAGCCAGGAATGTCAAGCTGTTTTCTGCTTGCTGTCTCGTATGCTCTGATTCAGCCTTGATATTTCAGCAAAACTCTTCCCCCGGATAGCAATGATTAATTGATAAAAACATTTTCACAGAAATTGCAACAACCAGGTTCGTGGCCTTTTCTCTGTTTTTGCATCTGTGGTGTGGGTGATGCTAAAAAAAGCATGTTAGCTGTTAGCAGCGACATATCAGAAAAGCAGGCTAGCAGACACCATCTAAAACACCAGTTGCAATGGCGTACGTATATGTGAGTGTTCGCAAGTGTTTATAAATGGTTTACATCAGTTCACGTGGAGTGACAAACCGTGTTACGCTCTATTATTGCATTCAACATTTTTATCACCGCACGATCGGAGAAAAATCACACCCATGTTATTTCCACTATGTAACAGATCAGGTCAGGCCTGACTAGCTTTAGTCAATTCCATGCTATCCAGCTGTAAGTCTCTGGCTGTAACTACACCAGAGAAATTAATGCGCTAGGATCCCGTTCCTAGACAGCTGGTAGTTGTAAATTCCTATTAGGGAATTAAAAAAATGTCCAAAAACAAAAAAAACACCAAAAAAAAAAAAGCAGGGAGCGAGAGAGTTTGAAAGAAAACATATACAATTTTCATTTCAACTGCTTTAGGGATTAAGGCTCAGGGCTCTAGAAAAAAAACTGCATTAAAATAATCCACCATTTGCATGTTTTATCTCACAAAGGAGGCTCACATAGACACACATATGCAACAACCCCCACTCTCCCTCCCTGCCTCCCTTTTCCTCCTCCCCCATTCTGTTTGAGCACACACACACACACACACACACACACACACACACACAGCCATCATTAAACACACTCACACACACACACATCGAGATCAACCTGCTGCCATCTGCTCCACGCGCTCTGTACAATCCTTGCAGAATACATTATTCACTACAATACATCACATCACATTCCCTCAATGTCATAGCCTTGTGCTTGAGGAAGACTCTGCGTGTGTGTGTGTGTGTGTGTGTGTGTGTGTGTGTGTGTGTGTGTGTGTGTGTGTGTGTGTGTGTGTGTGTGTGTGTGTGTGTGTGTGTGTGTGTGTGTGTGTGTGCATGCGCGTGTGAGAGAGAGAGAAGATTTGCTCCGTTATACGGTAGAGTGGTAGAGAAAATTAAAGACAGTTTTATTTGGCTTTTAGGTGAAACAAGACTGTCAGCAAAACTCGTGTCTGTTACTAGGCCAGATTAAAAATCCAGACAAGGATGTCAGTGTATGAAAGTGAAGGATAACAGCTACTGAGAAAGTGAGAGGAACTGACACATACAGAAAGCAGGAGAGAGAGACAGACAGAAGGCAGGAGTTTTGCTTTTTGTTACACACTAAGGTCTGCTTTCGTGAAGGACATTCCTCTCACAGAATTATCAGGTGTCAAAAGTATGATTTAGCATTTCTCCAAATATAAGCACATTTTTCACAGTTCATTAATGTGTTGACATTATGCTTTATATCCCTGTTTTTACTGAAGGGGAAGTCGGGGTCGTACTGCAGGGTTTTATTCGATGTGGAGCAACTTTTGGTTTCTGAACTTAGTGGAGAGGAAGAGAGCGAACACTGGAATAAAGCGGCATTTATCTAATGGTCCACCAGTGGAAAATTACGGCACACACACACACACGCACAGTAGCTTGGACTTCAAGTCTCAGAGATGATCTAGTTGCATTTCACTTTGAGCAAAGACCTGGAAGAATGAATTCTTGTTGGGTTTAGTCTGTTTTTGTTATTTGTTAATAAGAAAAATCGCAGTTTTATGACTTTTTAATGCAGCGACTTTGCATTTGTATTAATACTTTACTGCAATTGCTTCACTTGATTTCATTTGAAAGATAAATACAGAAACATCGATTGCTTTTTTTTTTGCTTGTTTACATTTTTATCTTTTCTCCCTATCGTTTCTTACGCGCAAACCATGAACATGTTAATGCATGTGTGTCGCTATGTGCGGTGGCACAGCGGAGGGAGGGAACAGCTGGCAGGCCCACACTCGACCACGTATTGACCTGTTTTGCATTCACCTGTTATTCAACCTAATGTTTCCACTTGGCTCCGCTGCAGCTGAGCTACAATTAACCTCGCTGTGCGCGCAAGGGAAGGAAGTCTTGAGTAATTTTTTTTTCAAAGCAGTTTGTCAAACTTCCCCAAATGTCATTCTGCCCACTGTCTTAAAATTAATATTTTTTACTTTAACTTTCCCACTCTGAAGAGAAGAGAGGCGAGACATCTAACCCTTCGGAGATCTACAGTAGCTATAAATGTGGCCTATATTCACACAGCGCTAAATTCTTTTCACTTGATGCACGTAATCTGAATGCAGATAATTAGCCTCTGAAAATGTTACTTGCCTCTCTAAACCTCATGAATGACAGAAAACGCTGCTGCATCCAACCCTTCCCTTATCTGCTCTTCACTCGGCTACTCCGCCTCCTCTCGCTTTTTTCCCACCCTCCATTTCCCCCTCCCTCCTCTTTTCCCAGATGCCCTCTCAGCTCTTGCTTGTGTTTGGGCTGCAACTGCGAGGGGTCACTGCCTGCCTTGTCTCACACGTGGAGCACTGAGAATGGGCGTGTGTGTGTGTGTGTGTGTGTGTGTGTGTAAAAGAAAGACAGCACACACTTGTCTATGGATAATTATATGAATGAGAGCGTAAGAACATCAAAAAAAAGAAAGGAAGAATAAGAAGTGTGTAAGTGTGTGAATTTAGCCTGATGTGTGTGCAGTTGAGCCTGAGTGCCTTTCCCACTGTGTGTGTTTCAAAGTGTTTCAATGTGTGTGTGTGTGTGTGTGTGTGTGTGAGTGCGTGCGCCTTGCGAGCTCAGTGCCAGGTCTCTCTAATGAGTCTGTCAGGCGCTGTTAGCGACGGCGTGCTCCCCTGGCTCAGCGCACTCCTACAGACACACTGTGATTAGCCGGGCCAACGGCACGCCACCGGGCCAGATTAAACACTCACCACGCCGCCAGGGAACACACACACACGCAAACACACACACACATACACTCAGCACAGTACACATTAGAGCAAAGCATTACAGTTGCTCTCATAGACACCACACACAGACGTACTTAGATACACAGCTTCATCATCGTTGTTCCTATTAGTCTGCAACATGTACTTGCCCTCTAGAGCCAGGTGTGGATGCCACTGGAATTGAAAATTAATGTGAAATATAAACATAATACAAGCCACCTATGGCACAGGCAAGAACATGCTAGCATTTCATTAATCTCCGTGCCTCTATTGAATTCCTGTCTGCTGCTAATCTTGAACATCACTCAGAATTAAGGCCAACCCTTCTGGCTCCAGCAGCTTTCAACATCTTCATTAAAGCGACATAATTCACTAATTACAGGTAATTACCCTTTAATGAACAGTCCAGATGAATGAGCAGATATGCAGAGGAGGAGCAACCACGAGGACATATCCTTTTTCATTCCTCGAGGCCAAGAGCGGACTCTGAATGACCGGGTCCTACGACTTCCATCAGACACAGTGGCCTAGTAAGAACAGGCTCGGCTGACACATGTACACACTACGACCACTCGTAGAAATGTAGACACACCTGCACTTGGCAACGTCTGCTGGTCAAAGGTTGCAGATGAACTGTGAGCAGATGTCTCAATTTGAATACATTTTTTCCAGTTTTCGTGTCTGTCCCTCAGTCTGCACGTATACCTATGGAAATTTACCCCTACGAGTAGTTTAGCGGTTGTTTATCTGAAGCAAATGTCATCTCCGATCTACTATTTAATGTAACAAATTTTAAAGGACTGCTGTGCTGTTGCTAAGTTGATTTTAGAAAATCATTGGTTCTTATCCCATGGCGTCAAATACTGCTGCTCTGTTAGATGCTGAACAGATAAACACAAGGTGTCCTTGGAGTGGAAATATTAGACACTGGGAGATAAGGGTCCTCTTTTAAAGAGTGATAAAATCTGCACTAGGATGTCAGAGTCACCCAAAAGGCTCACTTCATTTTTACTCAATGATTTGCTTCATTTTCCCTCTTTGCATCTATTTCTAACTAAAAACTACTCGGCTAGGTTTGGGCAGGTTAGGTTTAGGAGGACAGGGTTTTAGCTGAATTATCCACTTTCCCAATTTCAACCCTCTGCATTGAAAAATGACCATGCAATTGTTATGCCAAGGGCTCTTTTACAAGCGTGGCCTGATCTCAGTACCAGCATAACCTGAGGGGTTCGTTGCTCCGAAGCCAAAGGACAACCTTGTGTGTATCTGTAAGTCGCCGGCAACGTATAATAGAGCAGAGTTCTGAATGGGCCGATTCAAGACAGTAAAAGTGGCTGTTGGGTGACCTTATTAACAACTCTTGTAAAATCGTACACTTTATAGTCACTTTACCCTTAAAGGATCTTTAAATTCACGAAGCAAAGCTATTTTCTTCCAGTGTCAAGCTCTACGTCAGCGTGCAACTATGTTTGTGACAACTGAATCACTGCAGACTAACCCTGTCATCGACCTGAGAGCGAAAAGCAGTGTTGAACCCAACATGAAATGTGGGTTTTCCCTGTGTCAATATTTAGCAGGACTATTACTGACACTGTTAAGAAGTGAGATGTATGACATATTTGAGGCTGTAATGTGTTTAAGTGGGCAGCTTTTCGAACTGTGAAGGTGTAGGAGGTGTAGACTGTAAAGTCAGAACAGAGCACTGCTCAATGTTCCTTTGTTGTTTAACTAGAGGAAACAAAATCATTTTTTTTTTTCTTTCTGCCTCTCTCTCTCTCTCTCTCTCTCTCTCTCTGAAAAGGAACAAGCGAAAAATGAGATTGATCTAACAACTTGCCAACAGTGAAGTTTCTTATCTCAGGCTTGCAGAAGAAAGTCCCTACAAGAAGAATGTGCACCAATTTTCCTCTCTTTCTGATTCTTCTCCTCCCCCTCTTTTACCGTCTCTCGTGCCAAGTGGCCTATTTTTACCCCTCCATGTGGCATCTCAGGGTTTTCCTTGTCACCGCCACGTTTCCTGTCATCGTGTGTAGGTACAGTTGAACAGTGCAGTTACTGAAAAGGCCCTGACACTGACTGTTTCTCTGTCTTCTTAGATGTGGTCACAGATCTTTGTCTTCACATCCAATGCACTGCTGCCTTTTTTGTCTTTCACACCCTATAGTTTATTCATTTTGAAAAATCACCTCTGTGCTGTGCTAGACTGTTCAGTTAAAGCAGGAATATTGGTCTTTATCCTCTATTTGTTTGCCATACATTCATTTTTCTATCGTTTATCTGAGTTTGGGTCATGGGGGCAGCAGTCTAGGCAAAGATGTTCAGACCTACCTCGCCCTCCTCCATCATCTGGGGGTACACCGAGGCCAAATCAGCCGAGAGATATAATCTCTCCAGTGTGTCCTGGGTCTGCCCTAGGCCTACTCCCAGTAGGAAATCCTTTAAAACCCCTCACCTAGGAGGCATCCAGCAGGCACCCTAGTCAGAAAAATGAACTACCTCAGCTGGCTACTTTTAGTGTGAAGGTGTAGTGTTTCTGCTATGAGACCCACCCGAATGTCTCTAAGGGAGTGCCCAGCCATCCTTTGGAGGAACCTCATTTTTAACGCTTGTATCCGAAATCTCATTTTTTAGTCTGTACCCAGAGCTCGTGGACATAGGCGATCTTACGGCTGTAGATTGACTAGTAAATCAATAACTTTGCCTTCACACTCAGCTCTCTATTTACCACAACAGACCGCCAATCCATTTGTCCACTCCTCTCACTCAAGACACTTAAACTCCCCCACTTGCAGAAGCAACTCCTCCCTCCCTGACCCGGATTGAGCACTCCCCTTTTCCAGCTAAAGATCGTGATCTCAGACGTGGAAGTACTCGAGAACCTAAATCCTTCGGTCACAGGATTAGGATTAAAATATTTATATCACACAATGTATAGCCCACTTTGTTTACAATATAATCCAATCATTTGTGCTCAGACTATGAGGGCCTTCTATCCTCATAGTCTAAAGCATGGGCCTATTTATCATATTGCCATATGCAACAACACAACACTGTGTGCTTCCTCTAGCAGAAATGTGCAGCATGTGATATACTGTACTGCGTGGCACAAAGGAATAATTGTGTTCTGGTCCTAGGAGAGTTGCAAGAGGACAAATATCAACACAGGATGTATGGCTCCCAGCCTTATAAGACAATCCAGTTATGAGTGAGACCAGCTCATGGAGATTACAGCCATGTCCCAAAATACACAATATCCAGTGATTTGTAGACATTTACAGTGTACAAACTGTCTAAACTGTTGGAAATTGCAGTCTCAAGAGTCGACCGGTCAGATATTTGGTTGATATGGTCTTATCCGAATGAGCAGTGGTTAGTCAACGGTCAGTGTTACTCTCACAAGGAGAAAAGTACTACATCAACAGCCTTTCAGGGTTGATCCATTGTTTTTGGAAGCAAGTGACTATGAGAAACTGGGTGTTTGTTTTTTAAATTGTTTTTTAACTAATTGAAACCAGGTCAATGAAGCTGTTTTGTGTGTCTGCATTATGTTAATGGAGATCACCAAAAAGTAGAGCTGGGCGATATAAGATTTTTTCATATCACGATATGTTTTTTTCATTTCAGGCGATAACAATATATATCATGATATAAGCCAAATAACTACATTTGTAAGATTTAAATGTGCCGTTGCTCACAAGTAAAATGTGAAATAATCAGCAGCTTGTTTTGATTTAAATATTTATTTTCCATAATAAGTTCAACAGGGTAGATGTACTTAAGGAACATGAGACTTCAGTTTCAGATAAATAAAGGCAAATATTGCAAACTACACAAAAGGCAGCCGCTAAAGCGTTTAAGTTCCAAAATAGAACAAACAAAACAGACCACTAAATTGTCAATTCCACTTAGAAACAAAATATTAATTCTAAAAATAAATCTTAGTTTGTTTTACAGAAGAACAGACAAAATTGACTAACTTTTGTCAATATCAAATAAACTGAGAACTAAAAGGAAATTCTCAATCTCTCCTTGTTGTATAGCTTAGCTTTTCAAACAGTTTTAACAGTTACTTTAGTCTGACAAAAGCCGAATGACGAATTAGCGCTTTCAGTCAGAGACTGAGCATGCACCGCTTTATTGTATTTCCTGCTTTCGGCACAATTTACAGTGCGCGCTACTCTGTTTTTTGTCAGACTTGAAATAGCCGAAATACCTTCACACTACGGAACTTCTGTGGCCCTTCCATTCGACAATCTCTCCGGCATTGGAACCATCATCTGTTTTTTCTTCGGTAACCTTCGCTCACGCTCTCGGTTGATTTTTCTCTAGTCGGCACACTCATTTCCTCCATTACCTGGGCAGCCCAGCTGGCTGCTTCCCAAACAAATACACATGTGCGCCTTGGCACTTGTGCTGTACGTAATAAGTCACGTGACATGACGCTGCGGCTGTGATTGGTTCGGCTCTGCGCTACTTAATTTGGATTGGCTGTTCTTTTTTTTCTTTTAAGAGGCCAAGAGAGATGAGGCCTATCGCAATAGTTACATTTTTCTATCGAGAAAAAGTTATTTCGCAATACATATCGTTATCGTTCTATCGCCCAGCTCTAGCAAAAAGTCAAACGTAAACTTTGTGACAGCTCAGATCACAGGAGCATCAGTTACAGCAAGACTAAGCTGGAAAATTTACAGTGTATCACGATGGGCATTCTGAAATGAAAGGCCCATTCTTTTAATATAGGCTATCTGTGTTTTCTGTACATCTTATCCATATGGGCATGTGGTTTCAGTGTGCTGTTAGACAAGCAGGCTGCAATGATGACTTTGACACCAACAACAAATGCGCCTTGGGATAACATTTTGAAAGAATATAACTGATGCTGTGAATAACATTTAAGTTGCAATGAATTAAGGTGAGCAGCTTTTTTGAACTGTGAAAGTGTAGGAGGTGTTTGTTATTAAGCAATGTGATTTTCAGGATGTAAACTGCGCCGCCTGACCTTTATCGCAGCAGTCTTTTTTTGGCTTTCTTCTGTATTTTCTTAAGTCAGCCCATATCATGTCATACTTTTTGAAGCATTTTGATACCACCCACCTCAATAACTTTTCTCTCCGCGAGGCAATTAAATTTCAGACCATTCAAAATCAGATCCAGATGCACGTGAGCGACTAAAATTCCTCCACGAAATACAAATATATGTTATATACCGGTCAGACTCAAGATGGTAAACAATGAAATGCCAACAGACAGCCTGAAGTTAGCGGCCTTCTTTGTACTTCACATCTCCTCTTGTGTGACACACACAGTGCCTCTTTTGTTCTGCCACTCACTGCTCGTGTTACAGTAGAGCTCTAATGCACACAGATCGATAGCATACTTTCCATTTCAACACGCTGAGCTGATGTTCGGACACACAGTTGGAATTGATCCTGTTCTGTCAACACGAAGTTTTAGGTCTGTATGTCTTCTTACAGAAAGTCTTTAAACGAAAAAAAAATTAGCTACAATTCACAATTTCACATCTGCTTGCAGCTTAATGTTGACATCTACATTAGGCATTCAATAACGGCATTGCTGATGACATTTGGCAAGGTCGGTGGGGAAACAGAGCTGTGGAAACAACTCTACCCATCAACATCAAAACTGAACATGTGGCCCCCTCATATGAATAACATTTCAAAAAAAAAAAACCTTCTTTCCCACTCACAGAAATTTTATTATTGGAAGAAAAACACACTGAATCAAATAAAACTTTTCCATAACAGCTGTGAATTGATATGACTATAAATACCCTAATAACACCCTCGGTAAAGGCGTGTACACAAATCAGCCACAACATTAAAACCATGTGCCTTTTTAGTGGTTTAGGTGATTTGCATCCAAACAGAAAAAAAAAAGAGTTGCTTTCAGAGGATCCCCTCTCACAAAGCAACTCTAACCCATATGGGCATGGTGGTTGGAGGTTGGATGCAACTCTTTTTTCTGGTGCATTCTGTGGAGGCTTGATCCATTGGAAGACAGATCTGAATACCGGGGCAACACCTTGGCTGGGATTAAACCAAGTCTAAAGTCAGGATTAAACAGTGCTGTTAAATTCTGACTTTAGGTGGGTGGTACCGATCAAAAGTAGTATCCACATGAATGCCAGGGCGCAGTGTTTCACAACCAAAAAAATTTATTCACTTCACTCGTTGGTGGTTTTAAGTGTATGTATATTTTTTTTTTAAAACACACAAAAAACGCAACATTAACAACAAAAACCCTGGTTTCAGGTAACCTGTCTGAAAAAGAAAACAAAAACCAAACCAGCAAAGAAAAAGTCAATTTCCTTCCCCTACAATACGTCCAACCCATGCTAGCAAGGTTTTTTTGTTTTTTTTTTAAACCACAAGTGAAAGGTGCAAAAACACCAAGCATATTTCAAGTAAGCTAAACTATTAACCTGTACCGGTAGTGTGCAAACTGCACACAGTCTGAAAATAGTGTCTTCTGAAACCTTTACTGGCAAGAAGGTAGATGTCAGGCTTGCTGCTTACACTCCATCATGTACACCCTGACAGCCGGACTGCAAGATTATCAATATCGAGATCACGATTATTTGTTATTCACTGATTTCTACTGACAAAAGTGTTTTTATTGTGTCATGTAAACGCCACGTTGCTTTTTAAATCCTTATGCAACAAAATTCGATGCATCTTGGAAGAAAAAAAAATTGCACCAAAACATAACAAGAAATCAACAGGGAACTGCCTTCACCTTTACTTGTACTAAATTAATAAATTAATCTTTAAAGAGAAATAAGGTGTTTGTCAGGCCTAAATGAACCTCTTTATTCACCTTCATGTGTACCTGCATGATGGACGTGAGCAAAACTTCTAAAGCCACTTTAACAAAATAAGTGCATGAGTGGATAAAATATCTTTTATCCATTCAGTTGACCATTTTCTCAAAGCCTTTGTTGCTCTCTGAGCATTTATTTCTGGCCACATGCGATTGGTTAGTGGTCATTTGGTATTTCTGAAATGGATCGATACGCTGACGCGCTGTACAGGCTTTTATGAACATCTCAGCTCACGTTTGATGATTCACCTTGGCAACCACCGCATTGTTTTTCTTGGCCTTGCACGCATTCATTATACAGTTTGTGGTGTAACTTCAGGTAGTTGAATGAGTTAGATGTGTTGCTTTGCAGTTCACACAAAGACCTGTGGACTCTGCATGTCATTTGCTCTCGGCTGACATCACTTGCGACGAATCTAAAGTATTTCCAAACAGCGGCTGATGATCCACTTCGAGGGACGAGCTGTTCACCTTCTGCTCCAGACTAGTCAAGAAAACTTGCAGGGAAAGGTTATGATTGGCTCAGCCACCGATTTGCCTTTTCTTTGTGTTTTATTGTCAAATCTTCAACATTGCCCGATCATGTTCAGTTAATTTTCTATCACACTCAAAATTGTTCACGAGATAAAAAATCTATTAATTTGAATAACTGTAGAATCAATACATACCATAGTACTGTACAGAAACAGAGGTGTTTATCCTAAGGTTTTGGGATAAATTAGTATGTTTCCTGTCTTTACATGTTATGTTACGAATAATTATTTGGGGGAAACACCTTCCTGGAATCAAAACTTAAATGTCAAAGCATGCCACGTACATTAACAAGTCGCCACAGGCTGTACAGCATGTCATTACATCTTAGACTATTAAAATCTGTCTTTGAAGATCTCAGGTGGCTAATCTACACTGCTGTTTATTAAAAAAATAGCATCAGGAAACAAAAGAATGCGTGTCACTTCTTGGCTATAAATCATATAGTGGTCTTTTAAAATGATGCATTGTAGGAGGAAACACTTTAAATTTTTGAAGGTCTCTGCCCACACAACACAGTAGGTGCTTCTAAGACAAAGATAAAATGTTTTCGGTGATAACAATAAAGCAGCTTTTCTTGGTTCGATGAACCAAACCAGCAGTTTCTGAAAGGCAGAGATGGAGACAGAAACAGAGAAACAGAGAGCACTAATCTCATTACCTTCTCTTCCTGGCATGAGAGAATATTCAACCAAAAAAGAAAGAAGGAAAGAACGAAAATCAATCGCACATCCCACCATTTCATTTTCCATGTAATTAAATCATTTAAATGTTATAAACAACATGTAAACTCCATCAATGACTTTGAGCCATTTGCATTTTTAATCAGGCCAGATTAATTCTAATAAGCGTGCTGGGCTAAGGCGATGACAGAGCAGGCCTATTGTGTGTCTGTCACACTCATTTAATTCTGTCATTATGTCCCATATCCTATTATGATAATTGGCTTTTTATTCTCAATCAACAACCAGCCAAGGCTATTAAGTAATAATCTCTGACTAGAGCACATTTAACCTTAACCATGTTAGAAGTTTGCTACCTTAAAAACAAGTGGCTGATAAAAGCGAAACACAAAAACAGCGCAATGCCTTAGGTTATTCAACCTGGCTAGTTGCTGTAAATGAAAAATGACTGTCAAGAAGCTAGATGTTGACACTTGGCATATGGTGTAAAGCAAACACATTAGACAGAGGAAATAGGTATCACCATCTTCCCCCTAGAAAGTAACTAAGCAGAGAAGACGAATGTGTCTGATGTGTTCAGCCATTTCCTTTGCTGTCTCTCTGGGGAGTCACTTGAAAACCAAATCTCTTAAAAAAACCTGCACTTTAATTGAACAACACCACTGCAAACAAACAGGGGGAGACTTTAGCCACGGAGGGAACCAGAAAGCCAAATATCCCGGATCTAAACCTTGAAACGAGCTCCAGAAAAATAAGCAAAGGCAAAATTTATGTCTTAATTATTCACCGCTGACAGACTGATAGCAGCTGTAAGGCAGAGCAGTGGGATTTCTTTTACTCTTGAACTTCATTCATTATTCATTTAGTTCTGAGTGGTTCCTTAGTCCCCTTAAAAGGAGAACCAAATAAAAATTAAGTGTAATTTCTGGCACTTGTTGCTGGTAGAAGAAAAGCTCTCAAATTTTCTCAACCGTCTTAGAACTGTGAATTCATTTTGCCCTCATGACCAAATGCCGGATACGGTACTATAGCTGTTCAATAACATGTCTAGCACCACGCTCTCCTGAAAGTACATGTTCTATACATTAGCATTGCCTTGCAAAGCAAAGAACTTTAAAGGCCACAAATAATGTGGGGCATTCATGCAAATATGTAGGACAGAAAGTGCCAGTCACTTATAGTCACTACTCAGGACTTGTAGCAACCCACTTGTGGTCAGGTACATTTTCAGCCTAGTCACAATACTTCCTTGGTTAAGTTATGCTGCATTTCTTTGAAACAGTCAAACAGGAAATGTGCTTTTCAGCTGTCATTGACAGTTATCTGGTGGCCACAATATAATTGTAGAGTAATTAACTGCAATCTACCATTCTGGGAAATGGCGAACATGTAAACCATGGATATGATTTCCAGTCATCAAGGTTAACTCTTGCTTAAGATGGAAATTCATCTAAACCTGCTTAAATGACAAAAGCCTATTCATAATGTTTTTTTAAAGCTTGAAATTTCGGAAATACACATGCGTTTGTCATATTTTAGAACTCAGGTGTAATATTTACATTTACATACATAAATATTAATGCTACAACTCATTATTCTTTATAATGTTATTACCCCTTTGCGGGACTGTTTTTAGGTAAGCTACCTCTCAGTTATTTCCTGTGTTCTTGTAATGTGATGTGTACCTGAGGTTGACTAACAAGCTTGGCTGAGCTTAAAAAAAAGTCAATTTATCATACTTACCCATATAGTATTGAACATTTTTATTTATCTGTGATATTGTCATTGGTTTTGTCAGGGGGCCAGTGTAACAATGGAAAAAGCTGCCGTCCAATCAGTGACTAAAAAATGCACAGCAAACAATGCCAGGAAAGTGGTGGTGGTGGGGGGCTGGAAGGGCTTTGGTTCAACAAAAGCTGTGATGCAATTGACGGTTGGAACTTCAATGTTCACAGTGGCTTCTCTTTTCTTAACAAAATGCTTGTGCAGTCATCTCACTCATGTTCTTAATTCTAAAATTAGCCCTGGAGTACAGCAAGCTGTCGGTGCTGATTTAGTTAGACAGGTACAGCGAGAATGTATTAATTTTTTTCACAGGGGAGAAAAGTGCTTTTTGAGGTTTCAGTATGCCCCACTTTGCCTATATCCCTGCATTAGCGTCTTTTTGAGAAGCCACTTGACACCAGAAGAGATTTTTGAGAGATTTTCTCTAGTCCTGAAAGACAGATGCAAAAAAAAAAAGCATGGCTCTTTTCAACAGTCCAATAACATGTGCTCTGCTTTATTAAACAATGAAAGTCACACTTTCCCAACTCTCACTCGTTACTACTGTGAGCTATAACGAGCCTAAACTCTCTGCACAGCCGTTTCACACTCCCACAAGCAAATTCACTTTTACCGCCCTAATGACTTAATAGACCATTGCATTTCACAGCCAGACCTCATGAAAGTGCCGTATGGGCTCATCATTTACATTTTACTCACTATTTATCTGTAAAGAAGACTTCATAAGTTGACTTTTGAGTAAACATAAGGTGAGTGTTACTATGGGGACGCGGCGTGTTCCTCTGTGCTCCGTGGGACTGTGGTCTGTTCCATTGTGGCAAGAGACAACAGCTGTCTTTACCTTTGGCAGGCAAACAGACTCATTAAGGGCAGCCATGTTTGTTTTTGTGCCCGATACCTAGCCCTAAGCAAACACTGCCATATCTCCACTCCACAGCCCTTGCAGTCTCAACATTTCCTTCCCTATTGTGAAGGGAGGCCCTGGCATGTTGAGCTTGCTCTACGTTTTTCTTTTTTTTCTTTTTTCCCCCCCTACAAGCTTTAGCCAAGCTGCCAATTGCTCTCAAAGAATGCATGCTTAATTGAGAAATTTAGTCGAGGTTCGAGCTGATGAAATGCAGAAATGTAAGTTGCACACTGCAGAGATGCTATGAATGTTGTGTATGCGTTATATACATAATGTATGTCATTATACTGCCTGATATCATATCTTCTGGTATGTCACAAGAAAGCTTTCTTTGTTTGTTGTGCCGTAGACGTGATAAAGGCGTCATTATTTGGTCTGCTCACAGCTAACAGTAAAATCTGCAGTGAAAGGTTTCATTCGCATATTTTCTCCCCTCTCAGCAATGTCTGCGGCTTGAGTGACAAGGCAGGTTGAATTCATAACGCTTTGACAAAAATTCCATTTAAGAGGGAAAATGGCATTGAATGTCATTCCATTACTGCAGATGGCAAACATGGGAACACTTTAACCCAGAAGGCATTCACATTAACTTATACAAAACAGCAGAGAGACTTTTTTTGGGGGCGCTCTCTCCTAATATATGTACAGTACTGGCGTATTTCCAGCCAGAGCATTTCAAGAGTAGTCCTCCAAAATGTACTCACTTATTTGATTTCATCCCTTTTCACCATTTGTCAAGCCCAAAGTCACAATGCATTGTGAAATGACTTCTTAATGTGGAGTAATGAGGCTGTCATGGCAAAGCAGTCTCTGCTTGTTTGAGTTTGACTCATGTCGTAGATTCAATTAAATCAGCTGAAGTCAAGCTGGCCCCAGGCCAGATCGGTAATGCTTGACCTCATTCAAACAATGCTCAGACATATTGAAACAATAAGAGGAAGGGCCTTGAGTCAGCTGCAAAAGCAAACCCCACTAAAAAGCGATAAGGTAGAAAAATTACTGTGAAGTCACCAAAGTGTTCGAAAATGAAATAATCATGTAGGCATGCATCCTCGGGCCAGATCTGATGTATATTTTTGGATGTTGTTGGTGACAGACTTTTCACTTGTGTAAAATCTTACAGGACATGACGGCTGTTTTTGTATTTGGAGGCATGTGCTGTCATCAGAATCACAGATATAATGGATAAACGTCCATATGAAGCATATTTAAAACAGAACAAACATACAAATGTGGTAAACGCAATCTTAAGTCATAAATAAAAGATAGAATATCTTTATCACCAAGTGCTCTGGTACTTCCTCCACCTGTAACTGAAAAGAAGATTGCTTTAGAGATAAACCCACCTAATAGGTTTTAAACACAGCTGGCCCATTTCTTCTTTTGGAGGTTTACTTGTCCTCAGAAGGCTAAACTGATTTATTTGGATGTTGAAATGCCTGGAATCTAAATCATGACACAAACACTCCCAAGGCTATGTAAACAACCTTTCCAGTTCCAATGCACACCCATGCTTTCTGAGCAATAACTTGAATGCCAAGGCAAGAAAGCATTTCTCACTTTTAGAGGGGTCTCCACTGTTACAGCTGCTAAGAAGGGCGCTCCTCAATTTGTGCGGCTATCTTAGCCTCTGCTGTGAAAGTACACTCAATAATGTCACATTTAGCATTCCTCACATACAAAAGTAAAGCACAGAACTGACAGTGATATCCTGAGGGCTATGTAGAATAAACGGCAAAATGAGACAACAAAATCAAAAGGAAACATCTTGCTTTTCTCACTCTTGTTCCTCTATTTACTAGAGCAATAGCAGTTACAGTAAACAGAGCGCACAGTCTCACACACGCGCGCGCGCACACATTAACTGCGTCTCGTTAAGCGTCATTCCCTCTGGCCTTTATTCCATTAGAAATTAAAACTCGGGACAATTAGTGGCAGATTGGTCTCAGCTCAGTACGCCATAGTCGCACTCTCAAGGCTTCAAGATGACTTAATTACCGGTGTGTCTGAAAACTGTGAGATGGCAGCACACAGTGAATACCTGGAGCAACTGTCAGCCACAACAAGGTTCAATATGTGAAGAATTAACTTCTGCTATACACCTGAGAGAAAAAAAAGAAAGGAAAATCATCCCAGAGACAGAAGAGATCATTGTGAGCTTAACGGAATACAGACACTTTTTTGTTTTGCTACAATTTGAGACTTACTTTAGTTTAACATGACGTGAGTTACTGAAAAATTACAATCTACATAGAAAATGCACAACCCCGATAGTCTTTGATTATTTCTTGGGATGCCTCATAAGGGAGGGAAAAGGTCAAATGTTGGTGAGTTTATATTTCTCTAGGCACTCATTTCCTTATATAGGACATTTGGTATTTCACTCTTGAGTATTAGTTTGTCCTTTCCTCTGGATGGAAAGCTTTACTCACTGACAGGAATTACCATTTGTGCACATATTCCTTATACTCTGAATATCAGCTGGTCACTCTTTAAGGTAGCAGTGCAGGTGTGTTTCCATGCAGATACTTCAGTAGTGCAGGCAAACCTAAATGAAGTACATGTGTCTCCATACTGTACGATTCTGTCGATGTGAATATAGAAAGTGAGGTATTTTTCCAAAACCATGAAGGAACATCAACAATAAACTGGGTTTTTTTATGTGCTTCATCACTCTCCTTATGACAAGGACACAAAGCACATTTTTCTGTAATTGAACCAACCCTAGTTTATGTAACGACTGACCGTTCTGCCCTTCAAGCTAGAGTGAGACTGAAAGAGCGATTTGATCGCTACATGTACTTGCTCTTGTCATGTGACACCATGTCCCATTATATTGTGATGTTGTCTCAGGAGGAGAGGAAATGAAATGCCTTGAAGCTATGTGGGAAACGTGCGTGTGTGTGTCCACGAGCATGCACGTGGGCACGTGTGTGTAAATGGTGGGGCTTCAGAAGAAAAGTGAGCAAGTACGAGTCTATCTGACCCCGTGCATGTATTTGTGTGTGGTCCTGGTATCAACTTGGCCTTAAGTGTCTTAATTTTGGAACCTATCAATTCCTAATCATTGCCCATGTTGGAAGCATTTGTGAACAGTTTCATCCAAAATGTATCAAATCTGTGAGACTGGCATCACGATCCCACACTTTAGGCATCAAACACCATGTTAGCCTTTAAATAAATAATACTGACAAACAGAAGAATAATCTGATGCTTTGAGGCTCATGGGAGGATACTAAAAATATTAAAGAATTATCACTAGCACGGGGTGTATTGCTGTTAAAACTCCAGCAAGACTGAAAACCAGTACAATCTCTAACTTCGCCCATAGCACAGGTTAGAAAATTAAAACGATTTGAAATGGATGTGTTTGTATAGTCAGGGAATATCTAAATGATCCTGTCACTGAGTCTCAAGTCAAGGTCAAAGTTCTTTCAGACCCAAACGTGCTTTGGTTTGACCCCTGGCTTCAAAAGTCTAGATTCAATGTATCTCATGCTTATTCACTTTCACAGTTAAATAGCATTTCTTCTTCATTCACCTCTTTTCACTCACTTTGTGTTTATAAATCACTTTGCATTTAATCATTAGTTATCATAAATCTCTTTCTCTCTTCCAGACGTTGTCTTTTGTCCCGTCTCCTTTCCCTCGAATGCCGGAGGTTTCTTCCTGTTAAAAGGGAGGTTTGGTACGGTTTTATCGTGCTTTGGCACAATATAAATTGAATTGAATAAGGTGTCCTTTAACGTGTCTTGACACACTGGACTGCAGGGAGATTACGGTCCTGTTTTAGAGTGTTGGTTTCTCAGTTTCTCCGATTTGCGTTTACGCGTTCTTTCGCTTTGTTTTCACTAGATTTTTTTCTTTTGCTTTCACTCCCGGGTAGGGTTTAGGCACTAAAAGTACTTGTTTGGGCTTTGCAAAGAGACTGTGGTTTCAGTTAAAATATGCAATGTTAACCCTGATGTTTGAAAATTTAAGCTTAAGCCTAAATAGTGCCTTGAATGTGATGCCAAGGGTCCTGAAAAGTTGGAAGTAACCCGGTGCACCAGAGCACTAACACAAAGAATACCTTGTGTATATCTGTGAGATGCAGAAAGCTGTGACAAAACAGCAGTATTTGACACCCCAGCGTCTGTGTGTGTGTGAATGGACTGGCCTGACCTGGATAAATGATTATTAGTGAGCCCTCTTATTGTGGCTGTGCATATTAATAACTCGAGTGTAACACATGTGGGTAACCACACATTACTAAAGTACTGTAACTAATTTGGGGGTGATTATACTGTCATTTCTACTCACAGGGAAAAGATTTGACAAGTTTTTAGCACACTTTCTTTAGTCATTCATTGAGCGCATACTGTAGGATGAGGTTTTGCGAAGTGCCTGAGATACAGAGGCGATAAATGCATTTAGTTTCTATACAGTGGGTTTTATTTTGTTACTTTCATATATTCTTAAATGTAATGGGGATTTTGAGCTCAAACCACAAGGCGTGAAAAAAAATTGCAGGGGAAACACTGCATGAATTCATCTCAGAGTTTATAGTTTAAAGCTGCTGTTCTTCCTGTCTTTACCCCTGTACGGTTTCTTGAGTCTACGGTGGGGGCAGTAGATGCTTTTGATCTACACCAATAACAGAATCCGCGACTTTCTACCTGAAATATGTACAGCGTTTAATGACGGCTCTGTCAAGCTCTGTGTAAGACCAGCAATTATTTAACTGTGCGCTTATCAAAACCCTGTTTCAGTTCTACAAATGACAATAAATAGATCTAGATAGTGGGGGAAAAAACACTTGTGAGTTTTTAACAATGAGAAAACTGGGCACAACAAGTGAAAAGAAATTTGTGGGGTTTTTTTCCAACAAGCCACCGTGCCCGTTGAGAATTTCCTTGGTGTGCGTCTCCATGTTCAAGGGATGTTGCATGAATGGGCATTCAGCATTTAGGATTCAAAAGAAAACAGCAGCTCCTGTCTGCATGAAAACCAGGGCTACGGTGCTCTGTATCAAGTGCCATTGTTTTGGTAATAGTAAACCTGGGGCACTTGCCAGGAGGCATTAGTCATTCATCTAACAAGTTCCACAAAGCAAACCACAAAGTGCTCTACTGTTGACTTCCTCCTATTGAATTCTAAGCACATAAGCACATTTTCAAGTCTCTTACAGCAAGGTAACTTTCGGATGACTAGCTACCTGAAATACGGCTGCTATGTTTGCTTATTTGTGCATTTCCTTGACAAGACGGCAGCTCTTATGGAAGCATGAAGGATTCTAGGAGCATGAGGGAGAGAATGAAGGGAGAGAAACAGCGAGGTGCCGGGTGAAAGGCGGATAGGAGGGGATTAGGGCGGAGTGCAATTATTCAGCAGGCCAGGCATACGACATGATCTCTAATTACCCACAAAGCAATGTGTAACCCAAGCCAAAGATTAGGCTGCATTATCAGGCTTAATAAAACATGACCATCTCTCAGTTTCACTTGCTTTTCCTGCCCCGCTGCCACAAACACTTGTTTCTCGTTGTGACACTCGCTTTGCAAAGTTCGTAACCACACTGCACTTGTTGCTTTTTAAGTGCAGCAACAAATATATTAAAGTGCAAAAGCCCAACCAAGGCACGTGATATCTCAGGGTTTAAAAAAAGAAATCAATTAGAGCTAAAAGGTCCTTTACCCAAAGAAAAACACTTATTTATTGTGTTAGACGCAAGACACTAAAATACAATACTCACAAAATTACTAAACAAAATAATGAGGAAAGGCATTTCATTAAGAAAAGCATGTGGCAAAGAGGTTTTTATTAACATTTAGATTGACCCACAATTTAAATCATCTATAAAAATCCACATTAACGGCCCTGCTTCCCCATCATTAGTGTAAAACTATTACACCATCCCTTGTAGGCCTTTTCACTTGGTTTTGAATAAGTGAACTGGCTTTTTCTTTTTAACTTTAAAGGAAGTAGCTTTATGAGTTAAAAAAAATTATATACTCTTAGGCATCAAACTACCCACGAATATATAAAGTGGTTAAAATTAGCACCCCTGAGCCAACAACACTTAAATCCCTATCCCAGCTGCCATAGAAGGAGAGGCGGGGTTCACCCTGGATGGGTCACCAGTCTATTGCACGGCTAGCACACTCACATTTACACCAACATGCATGTCTTTGGACTGCGGGAGGAAGCCGAAACACCTGGAGAGAACCCGTGCACGTACAGAGAGCATATGCAAACTCGAAACAGAAAGACCGCAGCAGGACAGTGTATTCAAACCCAGCACCTTCATGCTGTGAGGCCGCAGTGCTTACCACTGCACCACTGTGCTGACCCTGCTTGTATTTCACTAGTAATGATCTGATAATAAGGTAAGATAACATTGACTGGCTAGCATTCAGTGCAAAATGAGCTTAAGTTTATGTAGTTTAAGTAGCAGGTACACCACCCCTACTACTTTTGGGCAAAATGTTGAATTCTTTACTTATATGTGAAAAACCCTGACTACATCTTGCACCAACAATGTACATAAAAGCATGCAGGCATATGCATACACATATTCTTGCTTGGTTCACGTGGGTTGTGCCAGTAAGTGCTGCTTTAGGCTATGGTTTTTCACTACTGTCTACTGTGTTATTAACAATTCTATAAAAAGATCCGCTCAAGTTTCCCTTTCCTGTGTGTTAACATGTTTGCTGAGCTGCTATGAGGTTGCTGAAGCCTAGCGAACATGCAGACAGTCCCCAATAGCAGTAACACCACTGACCATATGTCATAATTTCCAAAATCCTACTTTTCTATCCTCTGTTTGTTTTTCTTAGCGACATCACTCATCAGCATGGCTCACGGCCAGCATGAGACTAAATAGGTCGACAACACAAAGACAGGGCCTCTTTCTTTAGCCTTCCCTCCCTTTTCACAATCCACAAGCTTCCTCTGATCTGCCTACTCTCTTATTTCTTAAACATCTATCTCTAGCCATTTCTTTTTCCATCACTCTATAGCAACTTTTCCCTTTTTCTCTGTTTTAGGAAAATCCCATTACCTAAACGAAAAGAGCTGAAAAAAAGCCACTAAAAAAACTATTACCTCTGTACTTTCTGTTGAGCTTCGTTTTCTGTCCATTGTAAACGATCGTGGAGCTCATCATTAGCTCTCGAAGAGGAAGAATGAGCCACAGTTTGATTACCTCGGTGGCTCTGTGGGCTCCCGCAGTCTGCTTACTGAATTGGACGCAGACGATTACAGCCTTGCACGGGCAATTATATCTGCCTGCTAAATATGTCACACATAATAAACACATGCTTCTGACAGACAAGGGACAAGAAGAAGTAGTCACAGTCGGGGGAAAAGAGGAAAGAAAGTAAAGACATGATCACATGGGTTTGTCAACCCTGTCTTCCTCAAGTGGAAACCTCTAACAGTCCAAATGACTGGACGCCAGTGAATTCAGGAAAGACAACAGTCGCTCAAATTATGTAAGCCAAAGATCTGCTAGTGAATGGCAACCCTGGAAGAACAAACATTCTTACAGATGATTTTTCCTCCCATGAGTGAGATAAATCCACACAGATGAGCCCCGCATTGAGGTCGAAATATCTCAAAATTCAAGCTTTACTTTAGAGAGTTTCTGATCATTTCAGTCTGCATGTACAATAATCTGAGGTAATCTGAGTTTGGACACTCTCCCTTCAGACCACAATAAAATCATGGTACTGACACCAGGCTGGTAATATTTGTAAAGGATACTGAGTCAAAACAAGGGAGGGAAAGAGCCTTAAACCCCTGGCAAGGCACTTATATCATGGCCTATGCTGTTTGCACAGGACATACCTCAGGAAGCTGAGACAACTGAGAGTGTTTGTCCAGCTTTCAGCCTCCTCTATGCATACATACGCAGAGCACATACATGCAGCACATACAGCACAGTACATATATAAATCACATAATGTACATTTTGTTTATATGACCGTGCATATTAACAGTAAACGGATCCAAGACTGTAGATCTGTACATTACATACACACAGTACATATGTAGAGTGTTTACATATGCACTTAGATGCAATGATTAAGTAAATACACACAAGCTTTAAATTGTGGTTAATCAAGCTATTACTTCACTATTTCAGCCAATTACGTATTGGCGAGAACACGGGGAACAACAAAGATTTAAATGCCTTGCCCAAAAACACTTAGATATAAAGACAGGAGGAGCGGGAAATTGAACTGCCAACCCTGTGATTAGTGCGAGACCCACTCCACAGCCAGCCAAAGTCAAAAAGCCACATTTACACAACATCACATTTACAGTGATGTAAAAGCAGGAAGACAAGTACATTTTCACACAACCAGAGAACAGAGGGCTTTTTTTCTGGATGCACGACTTAACTGATTAAATACGTAACTCTTTAATCATTTCAAGGCACATTTTTGCACTCCTTTACATTTTTTTCAGTGTAGCTTTTCCAGCTGAAACAGCTGCAAGTTTATTAAATATAAACCCACAATGAACTCTGTCACCAATACAGATAGACAGACAAATAGAGCACTCCCCCACCCTACACATCTTCTAAATGTGTTTTCAGCCATTAACAAACATAATCAACATTTAACTAAACACCCAGGGGCCTACTCTGCAGCAGGTGCTGGCTCTGTTTCTTTTTCTTTCTCCTTCTTCTGCCATAAGAATAAGAATAAGAATGCCATCGCATTGCCCCATGGGAAGGCCCGGGCAGACAAATGTAAGCACACTGCAGCGGGGCGGCTGGTCTTAATTATTGTAACAGACGCTGAGGGGGATGCACTGGTGCCCACCAACGAGAAAGTAGCTTAGTGCTGCCATTGCCAATAATTAGCACAGGGAACCCCCCCACCTCCACCCTCACCACTCACACAATCATACTGTGACTCTCATAACCTAGATCAAACACAACGACTACATTTTAAGGGGCAAACCAAGAAACACGAGGCAATTTAAAGCCGTGTATCATCGTGTGTCTCATTTCCTTAATCTGTCAAAATCCATCCAAAACACAGCTGGCAAAAAAAAGCATAAAACAACCGATGCAGGCATCTTGCGTTTATTCGGGAAGAAGACTTGTCCAGCAAAGTCTCTTATGAAACAAAAAGATCATATGGCAAGAAATATCTGTGCCATACACTGGGCCCTGTGACTCAGCCACTGTCAGAGCCAATTCCAGTTTTATTGAAATGATTTCAGATGGTTGGAATCCCTATTAAAACCTCCTCTGTGTGTCGGGGCAGGGAGAATATGATTTAGAGCTGTTTTTGCTCTGCCCCTGTTCACTGTGTGTCACCGGCCCTTACTGTGGTATGCATGGCCTTCCTCTGCACAGGGCTATGAAAGCAATTGTGATTGTGATTCCGTAGTCAGCAAAACGCTTGAATGGCCCCGAGTTAGCATGCACGGGCACACACACACACACACACACACACACACACACACACACACACACACACACACACACACACACACACACTCACAGTGTCCCCACACTGGGCCACTGATTACTTCAACCCATTTGACTCACGCTCATCCTTTGATTCTCCCTTTCTGCCTCTCTGTCACATACCACAGAGTTTATTACAACAGTGAAAACACTGCTCAACATGAGCAGGCACTACAGCCAGCATTACAGGCACTGGCTAATTTGTCAGCCATCTTTAAGTACTTAAGTTATTAAAAATAGCCCCCGGTAGATTGAGGCAAAATGAACCGTAAATTCAGGAACACTGTTTATTCAAGAGCTTGTTTCAATTGAGGATGATCAGTTGATGGAAGCTCGCTGACTATGTTAATGCAAAGTAATCAAACCTTTGCACAGCACAGACAAGGTAGTCCTATAATAAAAAATAAAACTGAGATAAGGCATTCAAATGGAGCGCATCATTCCCCAGCTTATCTGAGGCAGGGGAGACCACCAACTAACAAAGCCTGCTCTTCAGTTCTGCTCTATCTAACCAGATATCAGTTGTTGGGAGGATATATGAGCTGGGTGGGGCCTGAGTGTATAAACACAGGCCTTACTATCTCTGCACTCTATTGCTATATTGTAGGCAGCACCTCACTCCAGCTACAGCAGCAGCAGCGGCAGCAGCAGAAGCAGCAGCAGTCAGCAATGTTTGATTAAGGTATTCAAATAAAGGAGCAGACACTGTGTTCCCATTTCACAGAGCAAACCAAAAGTGCTGGACAAACGAATAGCCGCAGTACAATTACAGTTGGACATGTTGTATACGACAAGATGTATCTGTTTACTTTCGGTGCTTACTACACTGCAAATTTGTGCAGCATTTGCACAGCATATATGAGTAATGTCTGTGCCATGCAGTCTGTCAGGAAGCTGACAGCATTAAAAACACGGTACAGTTTCATATCACCATCAGAGCACAAAGCTTTTGTAATGGTATTATTTTGTGTGATTTCTCCCTGGCTGTGGGAGTTCACCCCAGTAATAACACAGACTCTCACAGTGAAATAAAGGGAGTATTGAAAGTACTGAGCTAGATATCTTCAAGGTTATTTATAGACCTTTGTGAATCACCTCAATCTGCACTTAAAGTACCTTCTCTGCGCTTTTTTTTTTTTTTTTGCTTTTATACCCTCTTTTTTTTCCCACTGAACAATGGATCAGTAAACACAGCCTTACCACAAACTGATTTGGTTAGCAGATGATTCATGGTATTTAATGGATAACTAAAGACAACCCACCGCTCCAAAACCTTGGAAAACTTTCACATTTCCTACCTGCAAAATGCTTTAGTTGGTTATGGACAACACTACCAATTTAACAGAAGTGATTTATGCACTGTCATATTCAAAGATGTTACCGAAAGACTAAGAAACACCCGACCTAGAACATGCACGGAAACATGAATGAAACCAACGACGGCTCCAAATGAGCAACGTCACAAAGGTCGAAAGCATGACAGGAGCACGTGTGCCCTGGAAGTCACAGAAAGTTGCTAATTACTCAAACTCAGCTTGTGTCCGCACACAGTATCCAAATTGAGTCAGCAGCAACAGCAGCACACAAAAAAGAGGTTTGCAAATAAACAGACTAAAGCTAAAATACAAACACATGCTCATTTTATCCAATTAAACTCGTGTGTGACTCAGATTAACACCATTAATTTCACAGCGATAAAAGGAGAAATGTTTTCTCAGACTGTAAATTGCTTTAAAAAAAAAAGGGAAAAAAAGCAGCCGTAGAAGAATAATGCTAAATCGCATCTGGTGTTTCTTTTTATTCAAATTATTTTGAATCTTTTCCAATAATAATAATCCCAACTGAATATATTTGAGCTAAACTGAAAGCCAACAAATCCACCAACAAATTCAACTACAAACCAAAATACCCGCGTGAATATGCAAAGTAAGCCCTTCAAAACAATTGACCTCAATGCTATGATTAGCCTTTTTTTTGGCTCTGTGCGTAGCTTAAGAAAGAGACACGGGATGGGATTTGAAACTGGCCAACCAATTTTTGTCAGAGATGCTTAGCAGCAGGCAGATGTGATCTGTAGATAAAGTACCTACACAACAAATCCGATGTCTTTTTTATGCCACAGTCGCTTTGACAAGTGCTTGAGGAAAGGAACTTGACCTTGTGCACTGTGTCAACAGGACACCAAATGATCCCTGCTGGGGCCTGCCTCATTTGCATTGCTAGTGAAGGTAGTTAGTGTTACACATGTGATGATAACAAATTATTCCTCCCCTGGTGGAAAGAAACCCAAGTAAAGGCAGTGAGGGGGATTTCAATAATTCAAATGAACACTTGTATTTTCGAGGGCCGCCACACTTTATGTCTAAGTGACAGTAGTTGGTTTCTCCTCTGCGAAAGCTCTTTATATCGTTTAATATCTACTGGCTTTGTTTCCGGGATTCATGCAGCGCCTGGATATCAGCATATTCTTAGGATTATCCGCATGGTGGATGATCCCAATTCATTTGACCTACAAAAAAAGATAGCCTGTGCAGAGGAGACAGTTATATGGGCCCGTTTGTGTGTCACAGGTGTATCGATAAAAGCTTTATATGGACCTTATTTGTGATCAAATGGGAGGCGCTTAAGAAAACCAAGTCCAGTTTGTTTTACCTGTCTTCGACACTTGAGCTTTGTGTGATCAATCCTTAACAAGGATTACTATGGTGCTTTTTTTTGTTTGGTTTTTATATCTATGTACCTACACTTGATTACTGGAATGTCCCTGTCAGTTACAAAGATTTTCCATTGCCCACACAGTGAAAGTAAAACATCCCCAACTGTCTTTTGCACGATTTCCCTCATTGTCATACCTGAAAGCCGTGTTTTATTTGAGAAAGCCAAAGAGCTCCAAAGCACCGTTGCCTTATAAGAAGTATACAGCAGCAGGTCAGCATCCTGAGCCTGGTGATTTGTAATATTCCAAGCACGGTGAGTGAAAACAACAAACTCTTATTCAGTGATTGCAGATGGCTGAGATGCTGTTAACACTAGTGAAAGCTGTAAATTAGGCAGTTTAAAAATTGTTTTGCTAGTATTTCAACAGGCCATATGTTCACTTTGCGGTACTTATTAGTACGTCACCTGTAATCTCTTCTTCCTTTGTGGTGTTTTTATCTTTCATGGCAGCTTTTCAGTTGAATACATTTGGAGTTCTAGTGTTTTTCCAGCTTCTGGATTTATTTGTTTTTTTGTTTAGTCTTTTTTTGTTGTTGTTTTTACACTGCTCAGTCTTTCTTTCATGGGCTGATTTAGTTATCTGCTTCGTAGTTTTGGAAAATGTCAAACAGCAAAATATTCATAATGTTGTTTTAAATGCCACCTGCTCCTTCAGTCGGGTCAGTGCAGTTCACAAGGCTAAAGGCGCGGGTGTCAAAACTGAAGGAGAGAAGAGGGATACTTGTACAAGCCAGACTGTGGTTTCTCGTTGCAAAGTAATTAACAGTACATTACTGGCACGGATCCATTTAATCGCTGAACTCCCAGCGGAAAACCATGTAAGCCATAAGAAATCATTGAGAGGGAAGATAATGTTGGATTCACAGAGCAGAGCGGGGCAGTATGGATTCTATACAGTCCCTGGTATTCCACATCGGGTGGGACACTTAATGTTAGCTTTGCGCAAAATTCAACTGCAGTTTCACCGAGAAAACAACATAATAAGCATGCTTGCAAAAGAAAAAAGAAAAGTTGTGCTGCACATTTAAAAAAAAAAAAAAAAAAAAAACCCAGGGAAACAGAAAAGATTACAGGTTTAACTCTAAAGTAAGTAATATAAATGGTGACAGTTACTAGATTAAAACCAGTGCACCCTGACCCAGGTGCGTTCGGAGCAAGTGGGCGCCTCTGTATAAAACGCCTCCAAAACACGCGTTTTTATTGCGTGAACGTGCAGACAGACAGGTGAGACATCGTTTCAGTGCACGAGACTACACAAATAGTTATTTACCTTGTTCGTGTGATAATAGTCCAACGAGCTCAGGCAACTTGGATCAGTCGGTAGGGAGCATGAACCCACATTTGCCGGGGGCGCAGGATAAAATCTCACGTCCATCTCAGACTGTGCGAGACTGAAGGCATGAAATCACTTTCAGCGTCTTTGACGTACTATTGTCCTGGCAAACACAGCGCCAAAGCGGGAGAGACGAAAAGAAGTGAGGGAGTTTTACTCGGCGCACTCTTCCCTCACATCCGTTCGCGGCCGAACTTCGGCACCAACTCTAAGTGATGCGCAGTCCTCCTCAGAGCCCCGCGCCGGGATGCGAAACACTCACTCACTCAGTCACTCACTCAAAAGCGAGAGTACAAATTCACTGATAACGCACGTGCTGGCAAAACAATGCAAACATCCAACTTAGATCCTGTCTTACTGGGTATTTCTAAAAGCTGAACAGCAGCCCGCAAAACTGCAGCCTGTCCTGTCCCGCCGCTCTCAGGACTCCATACAGGCTTTGTTATGGAGGTGCATATTCTTGCATTGGTTCCAGTACAGAAGTGGTTGGACTTCCCTCTGCCATGCGACCTCTGCCGATAATAAACGGGAAAGAGGAACGGAGGGAGAAGGGGGAGGGGAGATTGGTGGCTGCCTTGGCAACCGCTCTCCTTTCTGCAACTGCGCGCTTCTGATTAGCTGGAAATGTAGTAGTGTGCACGAACGGGCATTATAAAGCGCACTCTGCTTCCATCAGAGCTTCATAAAGGCTTCCATTTGGGTTATTGTGCCAAGGCGGATGGGAGGAGATTGCACAGTCTTTCTGTAGTTCGATCATGTTTTTTGTGTATTTTCATTTTTCATCTGCTTTAGACATTGTAAAGCTCCTTGAGCAACTTCATATATATGTATATCTATATATATATATAGATATAGATATATATATGCTGCGTGCATTTAAGTCGCGATCACTCGATTATAGCCTATACAAAGACCCATCACCGTCCAAAGCAGTACGAATGTACATGTATGCCCATCTTCTGATTTACTGTATTCGTTTTTTATTAAAGTTTTATAGAGTTTTCGGTGTTGAAACAGGGATTAAAAGGTTTATCTATGTAGGGTCTATATAGTGTTTTGCAAAAATATACCCAGAAACATTAAAAAGTAGACACCAATGCAATACAAAGATGCTGCCTTGTAAGTGTATAAGATATGGTGTGCTGAGAGTGGAATAAGTACAAGGAGGTTTAATCTTGTATTGCCACACAGTTGCAAATGTGTATGGAGACTAGCTAGGCTTGTGAGAGCTGTATCTGACAGCTCACTGAATGTGATGGATAGCACACCCTTGCCCTGTGATGTGCATGCACATTTGATGTTGAAATGGCCTATCCATGGGACCATTGTCTTTCAATCATGTCAAGGCAAAGTACAGAACAGAGCACATTTTCTGCTGCCTGGCGTTATTACTATGCCACAGTTTACAGCACAATCCATACACCGTGCCTGCACAGAAATGTTCTTCAGTCCTTCTGCTATGCTGTTCACTTTAAAGATACCTAATTTGATCCATTTTGGGATGCATCTGCATTAAAACAGTGATAATCTGGACTCTTTATCAGTCTTTATAGTGCTGCAGACAGGCTTTCATTAGGTGAACCTGCATGTGAATAAGGGCGCATGTAACGCAGAGGAAGGGTGTAATTGTTTTCACACAAACCGTGACAGCAGCATCTGCCCACTGCTGCAGTTCTTATGTTCCCAACCTTCTGAAATTCAAAAAGCCGGTCATTATTTCAGCAGGTCTATTATGCTGCAGTGCAACCTCTTTATTTAACAGTGAGGGCCCTACACTGGTAGGCACGTCCTGCCACGGCCCGGCACACAAAGGGTTAACCACATGGCTCTGTGCCATGGCTTCATGGGAATGGAATGTGGAGTGCTGTGTGTGCAGGGCTCCTTTCCCAGCATCCCTCACTGCCCAGGCGCATGCTAATGATCAGTATTATTGAAGCACAATTGATGGGCTAGCAACCAAACAAGAGAAACTAATTACTACTAAGGCTTTATTGTCCTTTAATTACCGAAGCTCTATGGCAATTAGTGCTGCACAAAGACACAGCCCTACTTTAATCTCAAATAAAATGTGATGCAGATGAAAAAATTTGGAAGATGAAAGGTAGATAAGATAATTTGGCTTTCGGTTCGTTCTGCAGAAATGATGCCTGATTTGGGTAAAGCGTGGAACAACAAAAGAACTGCTGAGGACCGTGCTAATTTAAACTGAAAATCATCTCAAAACAGATTCAGCGTGTGATATTTCAGTGACCTTGGACAGCTAAATAGCCAAAAAATGTGGATGCTGAAAACCTGTTTCCAAGTTACTGTAGAAAATATTCAGGCAAGCCTCCAACACTTGAAGTCATTAAAATATGACTTACAAAGTTGCCATTATGAAAAAGAACAGTGTCTTTGCAAAGCCACTCTTTAGCTGCGTTACACCTTTCTGAGCTTCTTCTTTACTGAAAGAACTGTTCAGACCCAGCATGGGCAGGGGAAAGTGAACCTGTGTAATATTTATAGTGGCTAGGCCAGTATATGTAGCTATGCTCAATATCAGTTTATTCTCAAGGAGACTGTGACAAGATTTCAACTTGGGACAAGATAACTTCAAATTTGAAATTCTTCTCTTCGCTTTCACTTTGAGCAGTTGCTGAATACCCTCCCTCCCCCCTTCTGCATCAGACTTTTCACAGTTTCGAATGTATCATATCCATTTTAAACATCTAAGCAGGTTCATGCATTGTTAAAGGAGTTTCAAAATTAGTGTAAAACATACAGTGAAGTGAAGCTACACGTGTCAGTGATAGCCTCTACTAATTAAATAAACATTCATAAATAAAGTCACAGATTCGAGCAATATGCAATTTATCTGGAATTTGGCAATCTAGCTTCTCTGTCAACAATCATGCATACACAGCTGCTGATGAATTTCAGTTACAAAACTCTTAGCACACTACAGAGTGCAACAAAACTTGGCAAAGAAAACGATAAATAGTTGAGATATGCACTAACAAGAAAATAATATATAAAGAAGCAGGCAGTATAGTAGTTAGGAAGTAAGTCAGAGGTAAAGCTGGAATAAAAGGCACAGAAAAGTTATGGGAATGGTTATAGAGTGTGTGTTTTTCACCTCTTCAGCCTCATTGTGTTAGCAAAACAAATAATCTATCTGTTGTTACTTATTACATTCTGATTCTTAACTAGCCCTTTAGTATTATTGAATTATCTCATTTTTTATTATCATTTGTTTATTTTTTACATTGACTTGCTTCATAACTGCTACATAAAACGACGCACAAAAGAAGGAAATTGCACAATGTTTTTGTCAAGCAGAAAGCCGTGTGGGGGTAAATGTAGGTGATCTGAAAGAAGTGTGTTTAAAAAAAATTTTTCCAGTGATTATTTTGCATTGAATCTAAAAAAAATGTACATGATGTAAACTCACACGATTCTTAGCAGGTAGCCCTTCACCTCATTTTAAATAAAGCAGCACATTAGCACTTCGGCCGTGTGACTACATGTATTTTTCAGGGGAATTTAAATTATCATAATTCTTTTAAGTAATAAGATTAGAAATAAACATTCATTTGCATGCAGCTGAATGAATTATACCACATGAGAGCATGATTTCTAATTTCTTTTTTTTTCTTTTTCTTTTAAAAAAGTTAATTTGAGGTTGTTGGATTTTGTTTTGTTTTTTTGTTTTTGTTTTTTAAAAATCATTTAGATATAAGGAAACTGAAATAACAAGGAATGACCTACATGCCATTTTGTGTAGGAAAGATTGTTCTGATTTTGGTTTCATATGAACTTGTGTATATATGACAAACCCAGAGTAGTGCATGTTTCACTTGTACTAGTTAGTTCTGTTCATGAAAACTACGTACCTAATGGCAGATTTGTTAAGATATGTATCTATGTTACTGACACAAACAATATTAAAACAACTTCCTCCACATTAACCAGGAAGGATTAGTCTGCCATTTATGAGCATTAAATAAACCTTACAGTATATACAGCTTCTTCCAAACAACACATTACCTACTCCCATACCTGCCTTGCCATCACTCCATAATAAATAACAGCAAATTCATGAATGCCTTCAAGGCACGTCCAGTTAAATTCATCGCAGGGCTGAGGGATACATTCGAAAGGTTGTTAGTTTACTGAGAATCAGTTCATAAATTGTTAATGGACCTATGTCATTACTCTTCTTTCAAAAGAAAGGAGTAGGAATATAAACAATTAATTTCCCTGGTGCCGTGAGTTTAACTATTATTTGCAACTCTCAGTCACCTAAGGAAAACCTAAGGGGAAACAGTTTGTCCAGGAGTGCTGACCTTTGACCCCTTTGTCAGGTTGCACCGACCTGGATTATTATAGTAGGGCATGGGAACCAGCAGTGTGTCTCGAGTGTGTCAACAACCTGATCTAAGTGTACAAACATTAGATAAAGTAATATGTTAATAATTCATTTACAAAAGAATGATGGGTAATTTTCCATCTGTCGTGAATATAACTTTAACCATGCATTATGAAACAGAAGAGATTAGAGGTGGTGGTATATTGTCCTCAGTGCAGCTCTGCAGACAAGGAGGTCATGACCTAGTTTCCCCAGAGGTCAGCTCCCACAGTCTGTTGCTGGACTTTAAGCCTTTAAAATCCGAACCACTAAAAGATTAAGTCCATGTGTGGTTTTTCCTGACTTACTTCATACAAGGAAAATGCTCCCTCAATAACAGACACAGTGCCTGTAAATCTGAACTAGCAGCGAGGAAAATGCTGAGATATTACTTGACTGACATCATGTCCTCATTGTGTCATCCACCTTGCAAATCAGCCTGAAGCATAATTAAGGAAAATCACCACAGGGCTTACATGCATTGACTCTTGATTTGGTAAAAGAGACATGTATACCTTTTTCCCCTCTGCATGAATGGCTGCAGGAAGACAGAGAAGCTCAGTGAGAAAGAGAGCAGACTTGTCAGTCTGACCACGTTTCATTTAGCACTTAATTTCAAGGAAATTTAAGAGTCTTCTAATTGCCTATAGCATTTCAGCTCTCATTCTGGGTAAGAACATACTGTAAGTCTGCAGGAGCTTACTTCACTGTGTTTTCACATCATTAAAAATGGCCAACAGTGTCTGAATAAAAACAAAAAAGTGTGTTATTTTGATTGCATGTGTTTAGTATGCGCGATCACAACAAGTTGGCGACATTCGATCAAGATTTTTATTTTTATGGACATATCTTATCTGATACCTATGAGCGAGTGCATGTTTTGTGCACACGTAGGAAAACAGGACCTATTCTTACTTCTAATCAACGTGGCACACGGCATCATTTGACAGTGAAAATTGTTTGTCATTCAGGCGGAGATATTATGAGTCATTTCTATATAAAGAAATTCAAGCATCCAATCATGGTCCCTTTCAGATGAGCAATTAGGACTCTTTTTGAGTGCTCAAATTACATATGGTTTTTATCAAGTGGGAGAAAATAAGAGAAAGAAAAAATAGGCTAATTTGGATTCATGCATCTTTTCATGCAGAAATAATAACTGATAAACACTTTGTATTTTTCTGTCAATGCATTTTTTTGGAATTTACACAGAGTGTGTTAACATGTTATATTTGTATCATTTCATATCATATAACAGATCCTGGTATTCTTAATTTATTTAGATCTGTATATGTATAATATGGAACAACCATAAATTTCTATAGAAGTAAGTAAGTAAAGCAATAAATAACTATATGAATTTTTAATGCAGATTCTAGGTAATCTCTATCGTGCACGGTAGTGAAGGAGTTCTTTTGTTTCCATGTTCCAGCCACTGATTAAATGAAGCATACTTGATCTTTATCTGGGTTGAAGTATGATGGCTGCACTGGCCTTATCCAGGTCCTGTAAGCGCTGAAATAAGAAAAACACCACAAATTTATAGGACACGTCGAAATAGTTTCAGATTTTTATTTTATTTCGTGTACTTATTTTTTTGTAAGCAAGTAAGTATTTTTTTTTATGTATAAAACATTTTCCAAACTCAAGTGCTTTTTAATAAAAACAGTGGTAGAAGTGACAATTTCAATTAGAGTATATTGGTTTTAAGGTACTGTTTACTGGATGATCAGGAAATATTACAAATAATCAAAAAGAGATTCTGTTATTCACTGGATAATTGGAAAGTATTTCACTTATTTAGCCTACATTATACAAGCTCTTCTTGTATGTTTTAGCTTTTAGATTGGGAAAAACTAGTATATCCAGTATGTCTTTGTAACTTTGCAGACTTAAAACACTAGAGTGGGAGGACTGCTTTAGCATCAAGCAGGATATGTTTTTGTTAGCAGGAGTTAAAATTTTCCTAGTGATTAAAATGATCATACAAGTGTCCGTAAAGCAATTTAACTACAAAGCTATTTGTACTATAGCAGCTCATAGCAATCCTGTATTTTGTAGGTAACATATTTCTTCACTATGAAACACTGACTACTCTAAATGTGGCCTTGTTTGTTTTTATAGACAAAACATTTTGTCCAAAGGAAAATTTTAAATCCACAGCTAAATTTTGCCAAGAACTTGAATGAAAGAAGCTCAAATTATTATTCTACCCAACACACAAAACAGTTAGTCAGTTTAGCTCACAGTTCAAGGCTATGTTCCCAAAGCCTTCTCACGTCAGCCTTTTTAAAGGGACAATAATATTATAGTGCAACTCTGCAAGAAGATTCACGTAGAGAGAAATGACTGTGATTACAAAATATGCAGAAAAAAAGTGGTAAAATGGTTAAATTCCTGAAAAGGTTACTGCTCATTGCCTCATTGCAATTATGCATCACTGTACAATGCTTTAAGTCAAACCAAGGTTTTATTGCAGTGGACACACAATGGTGTGCTTTGTGTTGGCTAGCAAGCCAATCAGGACTATATTCTCGCTGAGTGTTGATGTGCTATTAAACCCCACCATAGCTTTTTGACAGCATTAAACACCTGGGTGATTTGAAAGAATCTGTTATGTAATTTTGACCTATTGTAGCAAAGGTGCCTGTAGGGAGGCCTGAGTGCCTTATCATGTCTAAACACACTTAGTAATGACAGAATGGAGCTCTGTCAGCCTGGTAGGAGTGGCATTGTTGGACACTGGAAAGCAGAATGGAGAACATAGTTTGTCGGTGGATCCCTTGAGAGATTGTAGATTAGAGTTTTATCGACGCTACCTCGCAACAGGATGAAGATTTTCTTCCAAAGACAGACAGAGTTGAGTCAAAGTACGTGTACTGTATGGGTCTCTCTGTTGGACTTGACTGCTCGCATGAATAAAATATGGCCGTTGAACACACTGTTCAACACTCAGGGAACAACAATATCCTTTTAAGAGTAATTTCATTGGTGTGTATCCTCACCAGCCTCACCCCTTCTTTATTTCCCCCCCTCTTTTTTTTTTACAGACACAAACAAACACAGAGACTCATATTTTCAAGGGTGAGAGAATGCTACATTGCCATTACCAGTGAACAGAGAGGCTAGGAGGAGGGAGAAGAAAGAGGGAGGGGGAGCAGGGTGGAGGGGTGGGATGGGATAAAATCCATCAGATTTGATGGCATGGTGATGTAGATAATGTTTTTTCTTTTTAGCTCAGCTCACAGAAAAGAAGGCAGAACACAAGCACTTTCACTCTCTCACACTCTGTGTTTTGAATGAAAGGGAGCACAGTGTACCGAGTTTGTGCGTCTAACATGTCTCTTTGTGCACAAACACCGTGCCCTTATACCTATCCGAATGATTGCCCCACCATTATGTGATTTAATGGTGAAAAACCCCCCACAAAAAACAAAACAACATATACTCTTAATCCTGCTACAGCACTCTGGCAGAGGAGCTGGGCTTATTCTCTATGGTTTAAAAAAAGGAAAAAAAAAAGAAACACAATTATCCAGTTTCTCATCTGTTTGCACAAATAGGGCAGAAAAGCCTTAAAAACTGCTCAACGCTACGGTAATTTGCTGCAGAGAAACATTGGAAAACAAATGTGTTCAGGAAATGTAGATGGGTTTTTAAGGTCTGAAAGCCACAGCTGCTTGGCAAGCAGGAACTGGCTCCTTTTGTCTTTTATCTTCTTCTGTAATGTGCACAGGTGCTGCTTAATTCAATTGGAGAACGTTGCCATGGTTTTACATTAATATATTTCCATGTTACCATTACGACTGTTGTCATGGAGATGATAGGACCTATTTGAACTGAAAGCAGTGATGGTTTTATGGGGGTTCTGCTCTCTCCCTCCTCTCTCTCTCTCTCTCTCTCTCTCTCTCTCTCTCTCTCTCTTTCACTTTTTTTTTCCCTCTTTCTCTCAGTCTCTCTCTTTCATTTGGTTGCTCCATGTCAGGTCACATGGTATGCAGCCAGATTTAAGGCTTGACTTCACTGTTCATTTCCCCCCTTTTTTACTGCTTCTAACTTAGCATTGCTGGAAGAGAAGATGCATTGCAATCGTACCTGGCAACCAACACACCGAGGGATAAAACACAGCTCTCATTTGCTCATACGAGACTTTCACAGCACAGTGTGCTTCTGCTGTGATGCAAAAATCATATCCAGTATTGTACTTATATGACAATGATAAGAATTTTCACTTATGTTCCCACCGACTTTCATTACCACTGAACTCATGTTGACTGAATATCTTTTGAATCCCAAGAAAAATGCTTATATGTAAAAATAACCAGGCTAATCAGGCACAAAGGCTGGATTGCACTGGAAATGGAATTTGCTCAAAATCAAAACAACTATATGCAATGCAGACATTTTTTTGAACATAGTCTACTACAAACATCTAATCGAGACACGGTTATTCCAATTAAAGTAATTGCACACTTTCATAAAATCAATACTGCTCCCTGGAACCGTAATTGCTTCTTTCAATCAATTTGATGCATTTTCTAGAACAAAAGGCAAAGCAGGGGTATTCAATTTACTCAAGCATACCAAAGTTGATGGAATGCTTGTATTGGCTATTAAGGCATTGCTTGTTTTCTTCTTCTTCTTAAGGATGCCAGTGGAATATCTTCAGAGGCAAGTTCAAAGTCACCTTGTTATCTCTGGATTTTGTCTTCGATACCACTGTAACTCATTATATCCGCAAGCACAAGAGGAGAAACATATTAGTACCCTGGTACCTTTCTGAAATGAGATGCAAAATGTGCCACAATATGCAGTAACTTTGTTGAAATCGACCTTAGTTTCAGTTAATGAACGTACTCACGCATAAACACACACACGGACACATGCACACAGGCTAACTCACACCTTGAAGGTCCAAATGAATACAGAAGAAATCTAACAAAAGCACCCATGAGAAACTGGGCTATACTGACAGCTTTGATCCATCAGCAAACCATGATGCAAAGCAAAGTCAAATGTGCCCTACTTTTCTTTGCATTGACTGAGCTCAAAACATTTTTCAGAATTTTTACACATACAGTATTTTAGGCTGCTCCTCCCTCAGCACTGTTTCGAAATGAAGCAAGTTAGAATTAGAAATGGGTTACAGTCTGTCTCTTCTTCTCACTCTATCTCGGTCTCGCACACAGACACACGCACGCACGTATACACACGTGCACGCGTGCACATACACGCACACACAGAGGGAAAAAGACAGAAAAACCCATGTTTAAGGCACTGCAGTTTTTTTTTTTTCCTTTTTCTGCATTTCATTCCCTCTTTTTTTCAGATAATGAAAAATGTCGGATATGAAACTCTGGACTCGCAGCGCAGCACCCAGCTTTCTGCTATTCTTATACAAACACAAAGTGACAAGATGGTTACTCTCTCTGCACACTGACAGTTCATTCCAGACTAGGAAAAATGTCAAAAATGTTTAGTCACGGCTGAGTGGACTTAATTACCATCCTCTAGGCTGCCTCAGAACTCAGTGCCACTAATGGTCCCGAGCTACAGATAAAATTCCATTTACAAGAATGTTTCAGCCACAAGATCTGATTTGGCCAATATGAAATATTTACTTTGATGTAATTAAAGTGACAATGCTTATCACCCATCCTGGCCCCCAAAAGAAGGGACTACCCCATTTAGATAAATATGAAAACAATGATTATTGGCCTTTTAGATCAAGTTGAGATTAAATTTAGCTTTTGTTGTGTCTGGAGATAATAACTGGAACAGCGTGAACTTTAATGAATTATTTGCATACACTGACAATCTTGGTCTTAACGAGGTTACTTACAGAGATAAAGCTGGCAATGTTTCGAGGAACCCTAAAGATAACTTATTTAAATTAACTATTCATGAGAAAAATGTTTCTATAAAGTTTTATTTAACTTTATGTGCGTAACAATCTTATAGCTTAAAGGTACATTACATATTTTAGAGTTACTCCTGTCACGTTGATTGACTTTAACATTCAAAACTAAAATATTAATATCTTCTGGTGATCTTCAGCAATACTCTTGGACACAATTTTACAAATTTCCTTGGCTTTTAGAAAACTATGTGTACTTTAAAGTGTAATCTTTATGACATGCTGCTCAGTCAAGTATTAAGGTGCTACCTCATCACTGACAGAAAATGTGTGACTTGATTTATTCATTGCAACAGGAAATCTCAATCAAACAACATCAAATGTTTATGTAAGTCTTAACCATAGGCTGAATGTAAAAGATAGATGTAGACACAATGACCTCCCTGTTAGTTTGAGTCTCTTTTTGAGATTTCAAGTTTAGCTTTATGGTCAATGGCAGCAGTAGTGACCACATTTGGACATTTGGAGTGGGGACCGCTAAGCTGTTAGCTAAGGTTGATAAGATAAGATTAGCAAGCATATACATAGAACGTATGGATGCACTGCACACATACAGAGATACCTGCTCTTTAGTGATTAAAGTAACATAAAACCAAAATACTTTAAAGTAAAGCTGAGCATTACTGCCTAAAATCTGCATCATCTCTGAAGGCCACCAGATGGCGATAGCTTTTGCTGCACAAAGAGTTTTGCTCCCCAGAAAACTATAAACTGCAAACAGTTTTGTGATGAGTATTTGGGCTCAAATATTATATTCGTATTAACTAGTAAATTAAGTCTATTTTGTAAAATTTGGTTTTGCGATGGTTTAATCAATTGTTACAGTTGTTACTCAAAAAACAGTTATAAGTTTTTTCTTCTGTGTGCCTAGCATACAGACAACTGAAGAACGTTTGTAACGCAAGTAACGGGAATTTGTAACTGGAATGTTATTACTGAATTTGGTTTAGTGTATTACTCAAAAATGTAATGTGATTACAGTAATGAGATACTTGTGTTCAACCCAGCACTGCTCGTGACATCTGTTTTTTTGCAACCAAGACGTCAACCGTGGAAATGCTCATCCAAAGGCTTCAAGCGGGACTTCAGAAACCAGTGGGCAACGTCACAGAAGTCCATCTTTTATTCTGTCCGTGCAGTTTGCCTCAAGTGGCCACTGAAGGAACTGCAGTTTTTTGCACTTCATTTTGGATTTGTTATTCAGTTTTTGATTTTGCATGGTTGTAATCCAAGCAAGACCTTGAGTACAACACTGTGGCCTGATTTTATGTGGTCAAAACCACACACTCTCGCAAAGCTAGAATTATTATTTTTTTTTAAATAAGATAAAATACATTTTCTGTAGTATTAAAATGCACACTTCACATATAGTTTCCCTTGTGGTAGCAAGGCTAGCCTACTCATGACCCCATGTGGACATTGTGCCTATCTTTGTAATAACATTCATTTACAGTCATTTTCCGTACTCTCTAATTTACCTATAATGCTGTCTAGACAAAAAAATAATTTATTTAGTTTTAATTTGTTTATGAGATATCTATCTCTGAGACTCTTGCCAACACAGCGGTAACATTGTGGAATAATTATTAATAGATTAATATGCATATTTGAATCTACTCACACTGTAGTGCACTGCTTTGGAAAGTTTGATATTTTTAAGCTGAGACCTCTGCAAATTAGACTGCATCCCTCACATCAGTCCAATAAATAAACAACTAAATAATTTTCACTGAGATTCAGTCTCAACCAAAGTGTTGTGTTTGGCTGACTGTCAAACACAACACTATGTTTAATGCTAAAAACCACACGAAGCTCCTGTTGTGACGCTCAAGCCTGAGCTGCTGTATGGGCCATTCTACCTCTCCTCATCCTTCCCATCCATCATGAGAAAATGAGTTCATGTGCATTGCTGCTAACATAATGTTCTTAAAAGGCTGGGAGAATGGCTCACCTAACATGCAAGATGGCACAATAAAGAAGAACCCACTGACATTAATGAAAATGTATACCATTTAAAACCAGTGGAGGCAATGGCTAAGTGGAAGACAGAGCATTATTTATTATTAATAAATGCCTGAGTGACTGGCTGTTGATGGCATGAGCTATTTTAATACCATCCCCGTATAGCCGATGGGCTTTGTTGCCATGTTTTTCTTCAGTTCCGTTGCTTGTTGGATATCTGGTATTTTTGGATAATTCATGTAACATGTCTGTGGCCAAAAATGAAGTCTTTTCATTGAAGATTACAGCGACAGATATTTTAAGATCTCTGAGTATCAAGAGCTACATCAATTTATTAGATAAATTCAAGTTGAAACTTTTTTCTTTTTTTTTTTTTAATTTAAGGCCATTTAAAAGGAACCAGTTAAAGGAGGCTCCAAGGTTGAAACTGACTGTGCGTATTAAAACTGCCATTGTAAGGTTTCTGGCAAAAGACTTAATAACGCATTGATTTTTACATACAAATGTGCAGAATTTATGGTTTTTATTCAGTAATAATATATAATATTATTTATAAAAATACAAAATACTAAATGCCTTCTTATAAATCTTATACACTGCAGTATTTCAGGTTTTCCCCAGTCCTAGTTTTATAGCCCATATTTACATCAGTAAGACTAATATGCAAACCTCCCTCCTTACACCATCTTCATCCTCCCTTCATCCCTTCCACCCTGCTCTCCCCCCTCCCTCATCTCCCTCAGTTTGTAACCTGAATACAGTAGCGCAGTGGACCAATCGATCACAGGGAGTCCTTTTTTTTTTCTTCCCAGCAATTTTCCTCTGAGGAAAGGGGGAATAATGTGAGCTAACAGTGTGGAAAATCAATGCTCCACTGGCATAGAATAACTTGGAGTCTGGCTGGCAGAGAGTACCGGGCTCCATGAGGCCAGTTTGAGTGATAAAGCCACCCCACGTCCCTCCTCTCATCCTGCATGATATGCAGCTGCCCCTGCAGAGCTACACTCACTCTCAACAGTAGGTTAACAATTTTATTCCCCAAATCCTGTGGATTTATAAGGTGTACACTTACGCCATAGGGCTTTGAGTGCATAATGGATGTGCGAGTGTGGCTGTTGTTTTCTAGTGTTTTCTTATATGCTTTCTACACACCAGAGCTCTATGTAACCTCTAACATGTAAATCACTTTGACCCGTTGGTGGCCCAGTCATTTCAAACCAGTGCTGTGCAGCTATACTTTGCTCAAAGCCAGAGAGCTTGAAAAAAAAAAAAAAAATTATAAAGATGAAAAAGTACCGTAACGCCAAATTACGATACTGTTTATGCCAACAAATTTTAATTAGCATGCCAAATAAGTCAGGCTGATTTGCATAAATGATGGAGACATAAAAGAAACTTTTAAGATTTAGTGGTTTAACAATATCTTTTATTCTAAACTTGAATAAAGAGCTGAATCACACTAGAACTGTCAGACAGTTTGAAATATGAAGATATTTTTCAGTCAGAAAAACTGATTTTTTTTTAAAGTAACCCCAACACTGGAAGAAAAATGAAAACATTTCAAACCAAATCAATATGCAGTGCTTGTGTAGAGACATTCACTGACATTCAGCACTCACTGTGTATGTACAAAGTTTGGGCACATGCAGAACTGCAGGATGCCATTGTTTCAGTTTTTGAAAAGGTTTCATAATCAACAAGAAACTGTTTGACACCCTGTCATTTTTCATAACAGTACTGCCACAGGTACACCGCAAAGTGTGCTTGTCTGCCTATATGTGTGTGTGTCCTTTCAGTGGTATGCAATCCTTTCTTAAGCAACCACCCACACTGACCCAGGCAGTCTCAAACCTGCTGATGTTGCTTTTAGTAAAGTTAGATAAGCTCAGAGAGAGAGAAAAAAAAGATGAAATGTGACCTAAAACCAGATAGATGGGTCTATCTATCTATCTATCTATCTATCTATCTATCTATCTATCTATCTATCTATCTATCTATCTATCTATCTATCTATCTATCTATCTATCTATCTATCTATCTATCTATCTATCTATCTATCTATCTAAATTGATTGCCAGGTAACAACACAAGTTTTAGTTCCACATGAAAGCTCATGCATATGATTTCCTTCAACACAACATAATTAAGAAAGTTGCTGGTCTCTTCATTAGGAACTGCATGTTGTAACAAAGCATGGATCCGCATGGGAGACACCAGTCACATCTCGTCTTGCCAATTACACTTTGCATGATTCCTCCCCCAAATTAGGATGAGCCAAGATGGAAAATGATTCTTGGCATGTCGTGGGCCCTAATTATCCATTGAACAAATGGAAATATCACTGATGTTGTGTTCTCAATCCAACCGTAGACAGAGAGCAACAAAGCACTCTGACAGTTTTTTGGCTTGCGGAATAAAAATGTAAGACTGCCGAGAGCAGCATGTTGCGATGAACAGCCTGGGAGCTTAAATACATACCTTGTCATTAAAATTGTATATGTGGTCGATGCAGATTTCTAACTTCATTTTTTGTCTGATTGGATAACTTGGTCTGATGATCACATGACAAGGATGTAATGAATGCTAAGCTCCTTGGAGCTCAGAAGAGACAGCAACCTTGAAAAACAAATGGCATTGTATTGCAAGAAGTTTTTAATTGTGCTATTGTATCTGAAGAGCATAACTTGAATCTAGAATGTACTCCTGTGTGAACAGAGGGGAAAAAATCCCCCACACATACACACACAACCTCTCAAACACAGACTGGGAGAAGAAAATATCACCCATCGAATTTCCAAGCATCACTTCTATAGCAAGATGCGAGCAGATCTCAGCAGCTACCTCCAAACACTTGTTATTCACAAATACACACCGCAATGAGACAAATATTATTTTAAAAGAAACTTTAGATATGTGGTGCATCTGCAAATTTGACTTTATAGGAATAGCAGTGAAATAACATTACCATAAGCTTGGTGCAATGCATGCATAATAGATTGTTGTTTTCACTCTGCATATGGTAGGAGCTGGATTCGCTTCAAAGTGCACCAAATTTGCATGATTCGATGTGAGGGATTCTGGGATTAGAGAACACCACTTCCTCCCCCCACCCTTCTTTCACTCAGCTATAGAAAGGTATCACATTCCCACAGATGGTGGGGAACATTGTGAAAATGCAGCCATTATGATACAAAAGAGCAAGCACAGGAAACTAAGAAAATAAAACAAAAAAAAGCTTTTTTTTCTTTGTCATTTTTTATTTTGTGATGCATGTTTTTAATGAATATTAACAGGTTCCAGCGTCAACTTTGTAATTTCTTTTTGTTCAGATTTGAAGTAACATTTTGCAAAGATTTCTGAAAACTCTGGTCAGAGATGAGATTTTTTTTACCTCTTCCTGCAAGTTTGGAAACTTTTAAGATGTTGTGATTGAAAAGGAAAGTGACAGCTCTTACATGTGCCAGAACAGACCAGCATCAACACATGACACACACACACACACACACACTTCTGTGCGGGTGCTTGTTGCTGACATTCCTCACCCTTGTCTACAATCACTTAAAAATGACAGAAAACAGAGAAAGCGAAAGAAAAGCCTGTTTGACTGTAGACAAGCCCCAGAGGCTGTTTCTGAACACTGTCTGGCAAACAAGAACAAAGTGATTCACAAAGCATTAACAGCACTCAGAGCTGTGGTATTTATGAAAAAGCAAATGGCACAAGAGAAGCGAACTGCTTCCTTACAACACTTGTGAATTATTTTCTCTCTCTTCCTCTCTCTGCGTCTCTCTCTTTTCCACCTGCCTGTTGTCTTGTCTTGTGTGATTTTGGCGATACGCTTTCCTAAAAAACACAAGGTGAAGGCGTATGTCAAAGGCGATGGGGGTGTTTAAGGTAGTGTGCACTTTTATGCAAATTGCATGTCCATCAGTGATGAGCAGTTCATCTTCTCACTGGATAACCTGATTATAATTTAGATCAGGGTGTCCATCTGTTAGGTGAACACCCACGCAAGGCATTATGCATATAGGATGAATGAAACCATGCATTGCCCCCCCCCCCCCCACCAGTTTCTTCCTTAGAGACAGTGTGAGTGAAGGTAGGCAGAAGGAAGGGTTTGTCTTTACTGGTCTCCTGCAGTTTTACCATCAATTCCTGTTCACTTTTGGTGATAACTGGATAGATTTGAGGGTCTAGTGTCCAAGATTGAATAACTGTAATAAGTTTACAACATGATCCTGACAGTGAAATCAACCATTTGCAGCAGATTTCTGTGCTGATGAATCCAAGCCAGGTGAGAGATATCGTAAATATGTTCACCAGTATGAGGACCGAAACATTTCTATATAAGACAAAGGTTTGTAGATGGTATTTTACAGCTCCTGAAATTTGCCACTGGTGAGTATCATGTTACAGTGACTGCAAAACACAGCAGAAAGATTGTTTTGAAATTGAAAAGTAATCTACCAGAATTTTGTGCTTGCATGTATTTGACTGGTTGATGGAATTACACCACACTGGTAAGATCTTAGCATGTTTTAGTAGAGCTGGAACGCAACAACATGACAACACAGGTGCCTAATAAATGAGAGGGCTGTCACTGGTCTAAACAGTGCACCAATGGCTCGGTGAGGCTGAGCAGGGGTGTAGCACAACATTCTGGGCCATATTTATAACTAGTCTCTGTGGGCACCCTTCCTATTATAATCAATAGCTCTCACGCATTTTTGAAGCAATATTAAAAATAACTGAGCAAAGCTATAGCGCTTACCAAGGTCACACCACATAAACAACAACACCCTGTGATGTCAGTGCAGTCTCACCAGTAGTCTACAATTATAGTGTGATTCTGTTTGTAGCGGTGGGAATCACACAGTACTCTTACTATACCCAGGACACCTTAACAATGGCATCACTGTATAGTGATTCTGCTATTCTGTAATACTTTAAATGTAGTTACATCATGAAATATGTGAAAGTGAAGAAGAAAAACAACTAAAAAGGCATTCATTTACTGCATTATGGTGTCAGTGCGAGTGTATTATTATTATTATTATTGTCATTAGCCAAGTCAATTCAGCTCAGTTTAATTCAGTTTTCATTTTTATTTGACTAAATATTATTCCCTAGATATGAAATAATGTTAAAAATAAATTCCCCTTTAGTTTGGTAACACCTGCACTGGAAAACTGCTTATAGTATTTAATGGAAGACCACTTAACCAGACTTCCCTATGTTTTGTTTGCAGTCTGTTTCTTTTAAATACAATTATCCTGTTTGAATAGTTCAAAAATATTTCTGCCAAAAATAAATATTATATATAAAAAAAATAAAAATGTTCCATTTGAATTGAATTGCTCTCCTCCTCAGTTCTCGACTCATCTGCCCTACTTTGAGCCCTTTGAAAATGAAGGTCCTCAAAAGAAGTAGAAAAAAAATCCCACAGGTCGCTTGACCAAGCAGCTTATTAAAACCTATTGTTGTATTAATAATTTCTGCTGCCCTTTTTTTTTTTCACCTGATCTCTCTTGAAAAGGAGATTTTTAATATCAATCAGACTTTTTTTTACCTGGGTAAATAAAGGATGATATTTCAAAATTAAATGGCCTATAGCGGTTGTGTGAATGACTGTATGTAAAATGTGATTTTCACTCCTAGAAAATAGAGATTCTTAACATGCATTTAATGTTGTAAAATACTTCATTTTAACCGATCCTTGCCTAAACCTAAGCAGTTTTATTACAGTGTCTGTAATATAATATAACATTTTCAGACACAAGACTCTAACCCCAGTAAATGGTAGAAAGTTATGTGTGGTTGTGCCTTATTAGATCACAAATAAAATCACTCAATTCATACCAAACTGGCTACCCTGCTGGTAAAAGTGATAAAAAGTGAGAAGTGTGCTCCAAAGCTGAATAGTTTCTACCACAAGGTCGGCGGCACCTCAGGCAGTTTGTTAATAACCTTTAGTTGCCATTTCATGAGCTCACTTTGACTGCATGCTTGGTAACATTCTTGATGGCTGAAACTCAGGGCCGAGTGTTTCATGATGTTAAGCTTTGCTGTGTTGCCAGATATAATGAATCTAGCTATCATGCAGGATTTCTGGCTGACTGCCTAGCTCACTCCATCGTTAAACAATGTTTGTATGGTCACCTTTTTGTTTTCCATTAGTTTACTTCTTTCTCTCTGTCTCTGTTGTTTTTTGGTCTTCTGATTTCCCACTCTTGGGAAGAGACGCCGCTCTGTCACAGCGCACATCTGCAGTTACTCAGCCTGATCGGCTACATTCAGGAAGGAGTGCCAGTTTCCAGTGTAGGCGTGAACTAATTGAATTGATGTTTGTGGTGTCTTTAAAACAGTGCATTGTAAAAATTCAACAGTAAAGGACCTGTCCCAGCAACACTGAATAATTCACTGAGTGCTCTCAGCAGGGACTACTTCTTTGGAAGAAAGAGGCTCAGATCAAAACTGCACCACATGTTGCTTGAATCTCAGTCATAAATCTCAAAACCTGATTACCACTTGAAGTAAGTGTTTTTAATGCAACTTTGGAGACCTGACCTTTAAAAATCCAATTAACATCTGCGGTATAACGCGTCCCTTTTCAACCACCGTGTGTCCACTGTTAGGCTGAAATGTCTTTTTCCTGCTTTACTGATAGAACTTAGGCAGAGTTATTATCTGTAGTGCTTTGGATTAAAATTTGTTTGATCAGCAAACCAAGGATTTCTTTCTTTTTTCTTTTTTTTTTTTTTTTTTGCAAATCTACAGGTGACATATCTTCCATCAGTTTCAGAGATAATCTGGTTCTGTGCAGAAAAAAAAAGTTTAATAAAAAATAAAATCTCCTCCCTGCAGGTGTACCTGAGTAGCTGACAGAAAAAGAGAGGAGCTGTTGAAGTGTGTCCTTCTGGCAGCTGGTGGAGGATCAAGTCTTGTGATGCCCCTGACCTAATATGGCTAGGTCTGGACTATCAGCTGAGAATCAGGTGCTTACTAAATATTTAGGAGGATAAAGACTTCCTGCTGGGCGTAAGCAGTCATCATAAGGCTTGGATCAGGCCTTCTTTTCCATCGCTGTTTCTCACTCACACTCTGCATACAGCTCACTCGTGTGTCCTTGTTCTCTACCAGCGTTGTCTTCTTTTCCGCATATGATCACATCTACTGTCGGCATCCAAGAGATTTTGTGTGGGAAGTCTGGATTTTGTGTGGGAAGAAACATTTAAAAAACAAACAAAAAAAAAGGGTTTCAGTTCTCTGAGAGGACTTTGAGTTTTCTTTGAATGCTTTAAACACGATTGGTATGAACCATGTTGATCATTTCTAGCAGTTAAATTTTCGTTGTCATTAAATAATATTAACAAAGGCAATTCAGTATTTTGGTGCTGAAGAATATTGATTTCACACACTTTATCGCCGATGGATGTCTTTGGCATGTAAACCGAATTTTTTTATGTTAAATTAATAAAATAAACCAAAAACTAACAATGAGGAGATCTAAAATTTCACAGGCCCTGTTGTATGATTACTGTTGTTTCAAAAAATGAATAATATTTTTAAGTATCCACCATCAAAAGTCATGACATTTCGCATGTTTTCTGTCTCTTACAAAAGTATGGCAAAATGACTAATTACTTTCTCCTTCTAATTTCAAAAAATGATTCCTTGCACTATGTTTCTGCTACATGAACAAAACGGGCGCCTCCAGAATTTTTTCATAGGGGTGGCCATATGGGGGCCACCCCTGAAAATATTGGGGTGGCGCATCAAAAACAGAATTTCCAGGTTTATGATGCTTTTGTCAAATATAGGTTACTTAAAAATATGGCAAAAATGAGAGAAAGAAAAGAATTATATACATAGTTAATTTCCTGCTATTAAAGTTAACATCACTGAAAATGAGTACATATGAAAAACAAATAACATTTTGAATTTATAATTATCTTTTATAAATAATAAGTTAATGCTTGAACTAATTGCAGGGTGTCTTCTGTTTCGTTCATGTTTATTAAAATTATTACCAGCATGAGACAGTCTTGCCAGGGTGGGCCACTGGGGGTTTCATAAATGCACGAATGGCTTGGCGCGCCAAAGAATAACGTCACAACAATGTGATTGGTCACTTGCAATGTTGAACCTGGAACAACATTTTCATGATGATCTGGGAACAACACGACGATATCAGATCATCCATGGACAGATACAGAGCGGAGAGAAACAGGCAAAGCCGGTGAGAGACTGTGGATGACATGCCTCAAAGGACCCAGCCACAATTGAATCTTGGCCGAGCAGGGACATTGCCTTGATTCGCTCATTCGATCAGCTGACTTAGTAGGCAAACATATTACACCTCTGTGTAACATTGATAAAAGCCCAAGCCTGAAGACATCTACATGACCGTAATTACCCCCCCACCCTGCCTGCTTCTAGCTGTGTTGCACCCTCGCACAAAAGGTAAAAGGGCCCGATCATGGCTGCGTGCCATTTTCAACTTTTCTCTGAGCATGTAGCTGAATCCTCGCTGATTAAATTCTACCGTAAATGCTTCTGCTCAACGAAATGCAAGCAATTAAAGTAAAAGCCTGATCAAATGGTGGCTCACCGTCAGTCAAATAAGGTGACATGTAATTGAAAATGCTGCCGTTCTCTTGCTCTCTGCTGCCCCTGTAATATGAATCCGTTTAAAAACAGATCAAGTTTCCCTACTGCAGGGGAGTAGATGATACTTAATCAACTAATTGACACAACAAAGACCTTTTCAAATGTGTGCATTCAGTAACATCTGGTCCTTCTCATGTTTAAGGCTAAATTATTTACCAGCCATAGCATTCAGTGTTTGGCATCCAAACTAGTAACAACTCAACATTTCAGCTACTGATGTAAGTGTCAGGCAGCAAAGGTTAAAAGGTTAAACTGAAGTAAACCAAAGTAAAGACCCTGGCAGTACAGCTGATGTAAAATACAACTTCACTTTGTAAATGTGATAATAAACATACTGGCACCTTCTGCAAAACTGATCTTTGCGACAAAAAGAAGAAAAGGCCAAAGACTTAGTTTCATTGATCAGCTATAGTATTAAACGTTATTACTCGTCAGGCTTTGCAGATCAAAGGTAATTATTCATAATTCACCTTTCCAAAATCCGGTGGTGTCGCTCTGCACTACAACAGGAGCAAAGAACACAGAATACAATTTAATGGATTACCATTTTTCCTGTGCTTTATGACACAATGACACAATTACCTTAAAGCTTATTTTCAAGGCGGGCAAAAGAGGATTGGGTGACAGAAAAATAAGGCGAGTAATACTCCCAGCTGCATTTAACTCTGACAAACTTACAGGCTCAAGGCATTAACTGTTACCTACTCGTTTGTGTCGTGCTGCAGAGAGTGGGAAGGGCCTTGCATGATGTAGCTACAGGTCATTGTTGGCCCACAGATGAACTAAGTGACAATAATTGAGTTAAGAGGGGAAACAAATGATGTCACGAGCGCATGAAGTGGAACGAGTTGACTGATTTATTTTTCAAAACAATACATGCCAAAGCAAATCAGTTTTATTAGGAGGTATACGGGGGTGGGGAGTCAAACTGTAGCTTTAATTCACTCAGCTTCAGTGTAGCTCCAGCATAAGCAAAGTTTCTTTATGTGTGATTGTAGGAGGGCAAAGATTGCAAAATGAGAGAGTGAATACTTAAGAGGCAGGAATACGATTATCTGTGATTTTTACTTAAGCATGACCGTATTATCTGCACATCTTTTCTATTAATTAATCAATAAATCAATAAATACGCCTTTCTTGACATTTGTTAAAGTGTTCCTTTGGACATGCTTTTTCACTCTTTTTCAGTCCAGTCCTTTAACGTGACCATTTCAAGAGGAATGTTTTTTGAATGAATCACTCAAGTATGAAAAAGCACCTAACTTAAGGGATAAACCTGTGTTGTGTCAACACATAATAGACAAATTAGCATAAAATCAACTTGAACTTTTTTAGGCTGTTACTACCAGCCATTTGTAAAACACATTATTTGTTCCCCCACAGAAAGTGCCAAAGATTACACCGTTTGACAAGCATCAATAGTATTTTTGGAACAACAGGATGAATCCCAAAGAGAACTTAGATGAAAACCTGGCATATCTCAGCAAGTGTATCCCTAAAAAATACGAGGAAACTGGACAAATGGAAGACAATAGAACATGTTGCAGGCTGTCAAGAAGCCATTCTTAAGGAAGGAAACAATGAGAAACGGTTGTGGTACTGGATGATAAATTATGCAAGACAATCAGTAGCAACAGGTCTTATGGTGATAAATCCAAATTAGTATGTATATGGAGGAGGTCAGGAGAGAAATACAACAGTGAGTGTCTACAACCATCATCATTGTAAAACATGGCAGAAGCTCTGTCATGGTTTGTAGTTGCATTTCAGCCAGTGGTGTTGAGGATCTTGTCAAAAATAAAGAGATTGCGAATGCAGAAAAGTAAAGTTAGATTTTGATCCACCATGCAGTACCACCTGGAACGCATCTGATTGGCAATGGCTTAATTTTTCAGCATGTCACTGTTCCCAAACACACTACCATATATCTGGATTGAAAAAAAAGAAAACCCCAAACATAATGGTAGACTGTCTCTATCAGTCATAGATTGGACTCATGACAGAAATCATCTTGACAGAGAACAGAACAAAAGGCAGTAAATATCCAAAGAAGAGCTTTGAATGTCTTTCAGGAAGCCTGAAGAACTATTCCTGAAGAAATTACAAGAAAGTTTACCTAAGACAGTTCAGGCTGTGTTGAAGAATGAAGGTGGTTTTGCCACATACTGACTTCTAAGCTTATTAAAATGTTTCCATGTATTTATTTATTTATGTAATTCCATTTATGTTTGCACATGTTTCAAAAAATTGCTGCACCTATTTCCAGTTTTCCTTTGCTCAAGACTTTTGCACAGTGTGGTATATTATCCTATAATTCCCTGCGTCACTAAGTCTGATTCTGGTAACTGTGCTGAGACTAACTTAGTTTGCTTCATATACTGTGTGTTTTCATGGTGATCAGACAACGTGGCCGCTGTTTCCAGAAATACAACAGACACAGTGCACACTCTTTCTAAATACACTAATATACGGCACAGGTTGATGGTGTCACAGCATCATCTGAAAGAAGAGCACTAATGATGTAAAATAGGACTGAAGGACATGTTGAGTTGTTGACATTCAGCTGCAGGAAACTCAGTCCACTCCAGCGCTGGGGGAAAAAAAAACAGAGGAATGATTAAAGTGATAAAGGTTCTGTCTGCTCTTGTGCTTTATCTGACTGATAACTTCACAGAAGAGATACTAATTGCGCTCAGGATGAAAGTGGCCACAATTATATCCATATAATGGCACAGATGCATCCATTTCAAAGAGAGGTTGCAACTTCAGATGAAGTTTGGCTGATGAAGCGCGAGTGGAGGGCTTTTTGTTCCTGCATGTTTACATTTGACTGTTTGAGATTTCACATGCAACTATTTTGGTTTTATGAATTTGTATGCAACAATAATTTAATGTAGGTCATTGACGCTGTTTCTATATATGCCTGTAATGATCTAAAAAGCCTATCAACTTTTGGGATTATGCACATCTGGGATTTCAAAAACAATGAAAAGATTTTGAAATACATTTTGAAAGGTCAACTGCTACACGTCAGTCATGGTTGTTTTCACAGCTGAGGGGGATGTTTACCTTCCAACATCAGTTTAAACCGGATCTAATCACTTCTGTTGAAATTTTAGGCTGCACCACATTAAAAAAAAGAAGCTATTGCCCCAGTTTTAGTGCGTCAACAGTCACAGGCATGCTGCAGTGGTAACTACTGTGAAAAGTTTTCCTGTCTGTAGGAGTGCGGTAAGGCTCTTCTTGTACTCAGGTAAAATATGACTCACAATCCCAGATGACTCATGTGGTGAGCTGAAGTCACACCAAGGTTTGCAATATACAGGATGGGTATAGTTTTGACAAGATTGGAGCTTCTTCCTTTTGTTCTACTTTTTAACTCTTGTCTGGGGGATGGCTGTGTTGGGTGGTGTGTGTGTGTGTGTGTGTGTCTGTAAGACTCGCTTATCTCTGGAAAAGCTTGATATGAATAACTGTGCAGAAGAAACTAGAAAGTCTGTTAAATATGCATTTAACAGCAACAAGAAGAACAGACAGTTAAACTAGCTTAAAGGGATATTGTAGCTTTAGATATCACAGCAAATGATGCGCTGTGAATGCACCCCAAATGCCTCGGGCCAGCACAGTGACTAATGCATTTAGCTGTGATTAAACAGGCTATACTGTATATTTAATGTGAAAACTGGTCACATTTTCCAAGAAATAAAAGGAAAAACATGGGGAAAAAAGGTGGTTATATAACTAATATTTATAACTATTATTTTTGGGTCTACCTAAAAAAAAAATCATGTATTCTCTTTAAAATTCATCAAATAACTCACACCATTTAAAACGCTCTTACTTACGCTTACTTTTGTTTTCAGAGCATGGTGTTGCAGGAAAAGGGCGATACACTAACTTGTTATTTACTTGTTATTGTGGACTAAGCTGTTTCCATTGTTTGTCACAATGCAATCATACAGAAGAACAAAGGGATGCCATCTAAAACAGGCTTGAGCTCAGGAAAATGTATGGCCAGCACAAAAGGTACCCTAATTGTGTGCTGCAGCTAAACACACACACACAAATATGTGAGCACACGCCACAATTGAAAAAGAAGTGAATGCATTAGTGTTTCTTTGCACTTTTCAAATGCTGCTAGAAAAGTGCAGTTTCTGGGTCACAGCAGGGGGAAGAAAAGAGCCGTGTATAACTGCATTTAATACATTACATTTATAATTTTTCATGGACACATGCATACCCTGTAAAAGCATTGCATTGTGGTGTCAAAAACACCCTATGCCACCCTATGGCTTATTACTCACAAGCCATCCCTGTGTGCAGTTTGTTACAATTCAGATTTGGTAACTGAATATCAGACAGCTGCATATACGTTACACTTCTTCTGTTCTTTTAAAAGGAACTATAAATGCTCATTCTATTTGAGATGATGTTACACATCTTAACAGAAGCAGAAGTTGGAAGTTCTGGTCAGTCTCATATTCCCATGAGCACGAGCAGAATGGACATCAGATCCCGGCGTTGACACTGGATTCTCTCACTGATGTTTACGAGGTAACGTGGCAGACGGAAACAATCCCGATGCCATAGTTGAAGAAACTCATTCCTTCTGTGTTTTCAGGTCAGTGGCTTTCATTAAATGTAATGGGGTGGCAGTAAATTATGAATGAAGAACCACTCTGTGGGCGAAGAGGATGATGCAGATTATTCATCCCTGCTTCCTTCGATGCCACTTCTCAGCAGAGGGATTTCACGCCGAAGGGATGAGGACTGTATTACTCAGTAGTGTAAAGTAAGTAGATTACAGGCTGCAGCCAGCGACTGGTATCACTATCTGGATTATGGTGCGGATCAGGGGGTCCCCAAACTTTTTTAGAATGTCAAAGACTACTATCGATATACGGTGCATTCAATCTTCAGTTGTTTAATCTGAAAAAACTTCTCCTGAGGGCTTTTTTTTAGTCACTGTTGAATCACCAATGCTTTGTGTGTATTTCATATGTATTTATGTAACTTTTGATCTTTGACCCAGTATATTTTAGGGGGTTTTCTTTTAAGATAGACTTCTGATCAAAGTGACGGTTCAGTTTACAGAAAAACGGGAAGGCTACATGGATGCTCGGCTTTGCTTAAAGATGATGATAATAATGATGTGTGGGTGGAGGAGCTGAAACAGCCTGGGAGTGATGGCGATGGAGAGAACAATCAGACGGACAGAGGATCCTGAACTTCTCCATTACTTCCTTCCTCCTTACTTCCTCTGTTCGCCATGACTACAAGCGAGCTTAGCAGGAGAATAAATGTTTTTAATTTACTTTTAAAACACAGCCGTGTCTGGCAGTTTGTGGGCCCTAGGCTAAACATCAGCAGCGTGGCAGGGAAGAATGATTGCTGCTGATCATGCAGTATGCAGGCTGCTGATGACTTTATCGGAACAGATCAAGTTATGGATGATTAATTTAGAAACTGAATCAATGCTTGCCGTTGGCTTCATCGGAGGCCTTGCTGACCTTACAAACCTTCATTATGTAGTGCGAGGCGACATGCTAAAGCCACTTCCCCCCTTCCCAGCATCATCACTTTTTAGCAAATTATGTTGGAATTTCCTTTAAATCTTTCCTAGCTGAACTATGCTTCCATTTTCATTTGACTTTATTTACCTTTGTCCAGCTTACTGAAGTCACATGTGTCTGTCCCAATTCCCGATCTCATGATTATAAATTTTATCAGTGAGCAGCCAGCTGCGCAGGACCCGGATAGGAAACACTGATGTGATCTTGAGTGTTAAAAAGATACCATACTGTTTCCTGTCTGCTGTCTGGCAGAGGTATAGGGGGAGAGCAACCACATGCAGAAGGAGAGAAGAGCAGGGAGGGGCCCCTAGAGGAGAAATGAGGTTGGGCTCTGACGAGGAGGAATAGTGAAAAGAGAGGAAGAGAAGGGGGGGGAGGCAGAGGGTGGGGTAAAGAGGAAAGGGGTGGATTGAGAGGAAGGGGGAGAAAAGAGGGGAACCGATATTGGGGGGAAAAAGGTAAGGTGAGGAGGGGGAGAAGGGTGCTTAGAGGGGTCTAACTCTGGCATAAAAGTAAATTCAAATACATTATTCATGGATCTCTGTGTCAAAATATCATTTACGTGTGCTGTGTTGACTCATGGCTCGTAAAATGAGAAGGACATGAAAAGAAAGAAAAGGAGGAAGGAAATAAACAACTCAGGAGGCTTTCTCTATTCTTGGCCAGAAATAAAGAAAAAAATAATAATAAAAAAAGGAACCTCAGTGCAGTCGCCCTCAACTTATTAGGCATCAATAATTTATCGTACCCTTTGTTTACTATTCTTTATCCATGTAATAAGCAGCGCCCCTTGTCAGCTGAAGTCTCAAATGTGTTGTCAGAGTTTCTAGGTTTGAAAGGGACGAGTGTTGCATAAAAAATATAAAGAAGAATAAAAAAAAATATTATTTAGGACTGTAAAACTTGGCAAACCAAGCCACGGATTTGTGAGGGTGGCAATTTTAAAATCAACCATACTCGCCCTCTCAATACATTTTTGAGTCTTCAATCATCTGATTAAAATATGGGCCAGCTGTTTGTGAGGGGGTTTTTTTCTTCCCCCCACATTTTAATTTTCTGGATTTCCTGTATAATGAGTGCTGCTGCTGCTACTGTAACCATCATCAACCTTCCAGTTGACACAGTACACCGACACCACAGCAGCCCCTACAGGTACACAGCGGCGCTGCCATCAGCTCCAGTCAGGTTTAATTACAGTAATAGAGGTTTCCAAACTGCAGGTTGATTGCAAGATAAATTCAAAAGGTCACGAGACGATTAACGGGATAGGGAAGCAGACAAAACCTTTATAGTGCACAAAGTTAAATTCACGATTCCGGGCGCTTCTATTTATCTTTGCTTGTGAATTACTGGCTAATTTTACCTCTTTAGACATCTAAAAATAATTCAAATACAGGGCAGGAAAATAAACTTGCACATTAAAATAAAAAAACAGAAAAGAAAAAAATCTCTTTGTAGGTCGTGAATGACGTACGACCAAAACAATGGGCCACAAATACTTTGTTGTAAAGGTTTTTAAAAAAAAGAAGCTAAGATCTTGTTTTGGTGATTAAGTGTAAGGGAGAAAAATCCGAGAACAATTGGGCTTTGTTTTCTGTGTGGACAATAAATACAACCTTGTATTCTGATATAATAAAATGAAAATGAATAAAACTATGTTCCACAGACTTTTCCTCTGATTTCTTCTTTTCTTACCCCAGGTTTTTGTACGCATGTGTGCCTATACACACACACACATATATATGTATATGCATACACATGCAGTGTATATATATATATATGTGTGTGTGTGTGGGTGTGGGTGTATCCATTGATGGTAGGGGCACATATGACCTGCTCCACTTTTATTTTGATTTATAAGGCTAGTAGAGAGCATCATCACAGAATCGCTTCATCTTCTCTCCTTTATTACACCACATTTGTTTTCATTTTACTCCCAAGGCCTGGCTGAATACATTACAGATATCCCATGGGGCCGTGGGGGCCAGCATCTTCGCCACAGGAGACAATGGGATGACGGGAAGGGATTTGCGAGCATGCTTCATCATTACAGGCATTAGTATTATTTTGACTTCAAAACACTATCACAGGGATTATCATTATTCTTGGTATTAGCACAGCAAGCGGACACGTGGGTCAAACACATTGATCGTAATAAGAAAAGTAATTATTTGTCAAGCCTGCTGGCAATAATTGGAGACATTAGTGTCAGGTGTCTGTCAGAGAGGACAGCGCTAAAGAGCTAAATTCTGTTTCTAATCAGAAAATGATGCTTTACATGCCCACCTGAAACTTCCCCTTTCAGTTGGAGCTCTTCAATGTGTGCTTTTACCTGACTTTTTTGGTGATTCAGGGTCCAACCCCTCACAACCCCCAATTCTTTTTGATACGTAGCGCTCATTTAAGACTTTTCTTCTTCTTTTTTTTGAGCCCGGGGGTAAAGTGGGGGACAAAATCTGATTCACTGGGAGTGGGACATTACAGTGGAGATAATATGGCAATTGGGTTTAGCATAGAGAGGTCAATGGCAGGTTAATGCACAATGCAATACATCATTCAGTAGCAGATCTTAGAGGGGAGGGGCCTAGAGGTCAAGAGGTGGCTCCGAGTCTTGTTTTGGGGCACAAGAGCACGAGATGAGTTGAATTATGTCCATTTATCACGTTTGTCATATGATTTTGTCATGATGCTGGAGAAAGAAAACCTAGGTTCATGAAACAGGTCCATATTTAATTTCAGAAAGCTAGACATCCTCAAAAAAATAAAAAATAAAATTCCCCCATCCATGTTGTGCATATATCAATTTGCTGTTGTTCATTGCTACATGGCCACATCTATAAGCCTGTGTTTGAGGACAGTAGAAAAGGAATAATACGGCCATAAACGTGGGCAGATGACCTTATTTGAAGCTCTCACAACTCCAGTCATCACCGCCGTCACCTGCTCGCTTACAGTCGCACCGAACCATCTTTTTTTCCACCTCATTCACACGTTCAACATTCACAGCCAGCAGTGAAACTGATAGCATCTACATCATTTCAAGGACATACAATAACACCCACCAGCCAAGCCTTGTTACATGAATACATAGAGGAAAGGTTTCCAGCAACACTGTTCCATGATTGAATTCCCAAGGACGAGAGGAAAAGGGAAAACATTGGAGGAATAAAAGGGGAAGCGATGGAGATGAAAGGAGGTTCGGATGGCTGAGAATGCAAAGTGAAACATACCTCAATTTTCTTTTAATAAAACCAGTTTATGAAAATACTTATTTCTAACCTTGTTTATGAGCTTGAAACATGCATGTGCAAAAGCATCTAACATACAAACCTTTCAAACTGTCCAGTATTTCAGATAACGTTCGAAACCAGCTGACAGTAAGAACAAATGTCAGATCTTGAAAAGCCCACCGATGAAATCCCACTGGCTACTAAGCTTGCTATAAGCATGACGGCTGGACATGTAAATTGCACGGCCTTTCCACTCCTGGGGGTAAAATTAGTCCTCTCTACTCACTGCACCCCGTATAATAACCCATATATAATATCTCTCCTTGTTTGAGGATTCAGGGGATGCCTGTCAATCATCTCAAAGGAACACAGAATACATTTACATAGTTATACCACAGTGCAGCATCTGAGAGACACTGACAAGAAATATTGTCTGAATAATGCCATTTTTATGAACAAGATTTATGACACTATCAGATTTCCTAATTTTGATCTAAACATTAAAGCAATCTAATGAAACACTTAATCTTGGCTATTGTTAGGAAGTGATCTGTCTTAAGCAGCAATTATGTTTCACTAATAAACTTATTTGACTGGAGGATGATTAAAAAAAGGTTTAGTTTGCTGAGATCCTCGAATGGAGACAGCCACCCAGAGGATAAAAGAGGTACTACAGTTCACGCATGTCTATTACTCTAATACCAAACTATTCCTGTGCATGGCTGCCTGCACTGCCATGCACTTTAAGGAATCACTATTACTTTAAAAGCATTTGTCAAAACCTTTATTGCCATATTTCATATCAACACTGAGGTTCTTTTTCCTATTAAGTAAACCAGTTATGACAGATCCTTTCTTTAACTGTTATTACAGCCCATCTGTGGCCTGCAGGATGCTCACCAGCTACTAAGGCTTCCTGTTTACAGCCCTCTTCCTGTTACTGCGATGGCCGAAATGTCACTAAAACCGCTGACAGAGCTGCTCACACCACAAGAGCCTCGCTATATAATACTTAGTTAAAACACTTTGGGAAGCATTTCACATCATTTAGGTTGTGCTTGTTAATACTGTATTTAACATTAACGTTCTTTTTATTTTTACTTTATCATTTATTTAGATCAGATTGTTCATTTCATTTTAGTTTCAACTACTTTTTCTTTTTTTCAGTTTCATTTTTATTGTGTAACATGCATTTCAGTATCTGTTTAGTGCTACTTGGAGGAAAGATTTAAGAACTTAAAATAGGTATTGGAATACAGTTTATTCACTATCATGTCAACATAAAACCTCCACAGATGCATAATACTAAAGAGGATTCTGTGCATTTTATTTTTATATATTTTTTATAAGGGAAAGAGTTTTGAAAAGGACCACACCCACCCTAAACCGTCACTTTCTTTCATTCACAATCTTTCATCCAAACAATAAAATATAAAATTATTATTTTGTTCTCATTTACAAAACTGAGTGCAAAACATCATAAATTAAGGATTATGACAGAATTTCTTCTCCAGTGATAAAACGATGAACAGCTTCAAATTGATTTGAATGGAAAATTTCCAAAAGACCTTATTAGAAGTTATTTCTTTATCTCTATAAATTGTAAAAATACTGGCAACTGCCAGTGCTAACCCCTTAGCCTCCTTGTAGACACACCTATGGTATTTATTTAAAAATCCTACATCGCCTTGTCTCAGGTTTCTCCATTCACAATATTTTCAGAAACCTTGACCTCTGACCTTTAGGTGGATGATACTGAGCTTCAAAGATGTTTTAGTAGATACACCTATGGTATCAATTTGAAGCTATTTCGCCTTGTTGCCAAGTTATAGCAAAAACCCTCCCAAAGAAAAACAAAACAAAAAAACCCCAATATGATTGATATGCTTTTCTGTGGGTTTCTTCCTGTTTTTGGTTTTTACACTGATACCCACACAGATGAGAAATGTGAAATGCATAATATGCAGTTATAATAATATTGTTGCTCAACGAGGATTTAAAGCTAATACATGTCAGGCAACAATTAAAGTGAAAACTCTACTGCGCAACTGTATTAAAAAGCAGATGGTAACAGCAGTAATTTATAAAACAACTCCTGAGATGTTAAACTCAGTGCTATCAGTGTAAAATAAAAGCAGCTTTGCATCCTTCGCAGAGTCACGACAGTGCACAGTGAGATGTAGGGGAAATAAAAAAAAAAACAAGCATTGTTTATTTATTAGTCTTTATTTATGAAAATAGCTTTGTTTAAAAATGCATTTGTACAAATACAAAAGAAGTGAAAGTTTCTTATTGACTACATCTCATTGTTTCCATGTCGTTTTTGTTATCAGATGTATTCACACTTCGTCATTTCAGGCACGTTGAGGACAAAACCAAAGACACTGTATAACGGTGGATACAAAACCTGTATTTAATGCCATTTGCAAATGACTAAAGTCTTACTGCTGATCGTCTTTGTGACTAAAGCACAAATACCTCAAACAGCGGGTCCTTGGAGAACAGAAAAAAAAGTTTAAAAAAGAGGAAAAAAATGCCTGGAATTGTGTGACTTTGCAGACTAAAAGAAAACTATAAATAGTAAATAAAGCACTGATTGTAGCTAGTACTCATCTCTGAACAGAGTCCAGTATTTACTTTCAGTGTATGGCAATCTCTTATTAAACGAAAAATTGAGTCCAACTTGTCTATCTTGAGTCTGTCTTTATGGTTGATATGAAATCAGTACGATTTTTTTTACATTTGTAAAAATGCTTATTCTTTTAAAAATGTCTTTGACACATTAAATCATTACTATCACCTCTGTGCCTTTGGCAGAGACTAGAGGAATCAATGTGGAAGAGAGACTCGGGTATCCCTGCTCTGATGGTTGGTGTGTGGAGAAAAGTGTCCGGGCACCATCCACCAGCACACGCTCGCACTCACCGGCATCAGAACACTGCCAAGGTTAAATTTAATTGGGGAAATATGCATACCTTTAATATCCCACTACAGCATTACACTTTCCCCAAATGTAAACACGAGTTAAATGTCTTATAAAGTGCTCAGTTTAAACTAGTACCATTCAAATATTCCTCATGAAGAGTCATTCACTGCATTAGCGTGAAAAGCACTAATGTGATTTTAAGTATTTACACTAAAACAATCTTTCCCGTGAGCCAACACGAGGCTTTTAATCGCCGATTTGATTTGGTGCGCTGGTGCAAATAACGAACTGCTGTCTATGCACGGCTTAGAGTGTTTTACAGAATCGTTTCACTTCTTCAGCTACCAAGTCAAATCTCCTGTTAGATAATGCCCCCTTGAAAATATGTAATAAAAATATCGTATTGACACTAGCACAGGCATTTTTTGTTTTTTTACAAACCCCCAAAATTTTCCCTTGTCCAAAATCTGGTTTGAAATATATATATGTACCTCCCAGCAAGAGAAGAACCTGCTAACACATACAACGTAGACACCATCCTGAGCAGAAATGTAGTGGAAACTCCCTTTCATTATTACTCTTTTAACAAGGATAATTTGAATTCTATATATAATATAAATTCATTACTTCTACACAGATTTTTCCCTGCAGATGAAGGCAGACATCGTACCATTTCTTATACCTGGTCACTGCTTTTAGAGCTCTCCTCCGCCCCTTTGGCAGAGGCTGGAGGAATCAATGGGGAAGTGAGATTCAGGTATCCCTGCTCTGAAGGTTGGTGTGTGGTGAAAGGTGTCCGGGTGCCATCCGCCAGCACACCATCGTCCACCTTCACCCGACAGATTGCATCCAGGACGTCCAGTTTGTTACCAGAACCTGACGTCAAACTGATGACAAACCACAGATGATATGAAAATTGCCCAAATTGCAAAAATCAATCAATATTTTAGGTCAGCAAGCTGTTCTCTTAAAATTGTCTTACCTTAGTGCAGATGTATGTAGGATGCTGTCAGTGAGAGCATCAGTGGGAAGCATTTTTCTGGCATTCTGTTGATCATTTAAAATTTATTAGCAAGCATGCCAACATATTTTTTTTAATACAGTGAGATGAGAAACATTTTTACAGTGTTTTATTCTTATTTTATTAAAAAAACAGTCATTTAGTGAAATGGCAATTTTTAATATGTGTATGTGTATAGAAAAATATTGCAAAAACATGAAGATGTATAAAGAGCTACCTCCATGCTGTAGAGTGACTGGACATTCCTCAGAGCACGCTCTAAAGAACTGACTTGATTGGAGAGTTTCAAGGTTTCGTCCTGCAGTTGTTTGTTTTCCACTTCTAAGAGGTTAACCCTTGAACACAATAATGTTCACATTCACAACGTCATAATAATTTTTCCAACATCCCTTTTCATCTTTAGTTACAAAAACATTCAGGCTAACAACTAAAAAAACATGATTTTGTTGTGTTAAATACTAAATATAAAGCTTTCCAACCATTTCAATATATGTACAAGTAAATGTGATTTCTTAGCACTGTATTATGCAACTCTAATGAAGTTAACAAATAGTATTTTCTACTTCTGGTTGAAATAATTAAAAGAGTAATATTCATACTGTTCTGCATCATGTACATGTGTAAACAGTGACTGAGGATACCTATATTGGACTGTTGAGGCGGTCTTCATGGCCTTGCTGCCCATCTCCTCGGCCTCAATTATCTTCTGCACCAGTTCCCTCTTCTCCTCCAAAAGCTTCTCATTGACCTCCATCACTAACTGGATCCTCTCTTTGTCCTATCACAATTCAGGAGACAGGAGAAAAAATGATGAAAACAGATTGTGAAGAACACTTTTCTACAGTGCTTCACATCTCTTCAGGAATATTGAGGAGTCAGCATTCTGCTTCATGTGTGTGACCTTCTGAGAAAGCATGGAAGCAAGCTCGAGATCATTCTCTAGTTTCTGGATGGTGCTGTCTCTCTGTTCGGTTGCCTTTAGAAACACCTGCTTGGCCTGACGCAGTTTGGTCTTGTGTTGACTCTGTTTTTCATTGTACTTTCTGGTTGGTGGAGCAGAGGAAAAAGGTTAATGTAACATAATTACCATTTACTTTATGTTATATTATGGTTGTTAGATGCATCTAACCTGACATGCACGTCGAGTTGGAGGAGAACCTGCTGCAGCTCATCCTGCAGTCCTTTACAATCCTGCTGACTGGCCAACAGCTCCTCCTGCAGCTTTTGACGTGACGCCTGGCTGTCCTTTGCCTACAGAACATATACATTCAACAGATATTACAGCTGCATAAAATGTACAATCGTGCTAAACACAGTGAAGCGCTGACAGCAAACTGCTTGCAATATGATAGTTTTTTTTGTATATCTGTCAGCAATCAAGCAATCTTAAATAATGTACTTAATAGGTTAAATGTGCCGTGTATAGCAGCTTACTGTCAAAACTGAGTATGCATTCCTCTGAAAAACTTTCTGGTTTGCAGCAAAGGATTGAAATCTTAGCTCGAAAACAGAGGAAGTGACAGAAGATACATATTGCACAAACAATGTTTGATATGGGCTGTCAGCAGGGCACCTTAAAAAAACAAACAAACAAGACACTTAATAACACACTCCTTTTAAGGCGTGTAGCAAACTTGGAATGGGTGTATGTTTTGACTGTCACTTTTCAGGGAAAGCTTTCAGTTCAATGAGACCTCAAGCACCACAGCAGATCTTAGGAAGCATGGTACACCATTCCTCACCTCCTCTCTAGCATTGCTAAGCTCAGCCTCCAGGACGGATAGACGGGTGTCCAGCTGCTGGACACGGTGGCTGAGCTCTGCATTTGTCCTGGTCAATGAGGCCTCCTTATGCCTCAAGGAGCGAACCTGCTGCTGCAGCTCCTCCTCGCGCTGTTCTAACAGCTTCCTGAGAGGAGACCGGAAGAAGAAAAAAAAGATGATTCAAAGCTCATAAAAAGCAGGTGAAGAAAAAGGACAGTGTCAGCTGTGCTGCACTTTGTGGGACCTGGTGATGTGCTCTTCCTGTTGCTGGGCTCTCAGAGCTGACAAGGCGTCAGACAGATCCCTGCTTTCCCTCTCCAAGCGGTTGGTCTCGCCTGCGCGAGCTTCCTCCACACGCAGCTGGTGCTGGACAGACTTAAGCTGCTGTTGTAGTTCCAGGACCTTCCAGACCACAACAGAACCACAGGTTTTGCTCAGTCAGACACAAAAGCACAAGCTCCTAACTTTACAACCATCAACAAAATATGTCAGGATTTCCTGATGATGTCCAACAAAAAAATATTCTACAATGTTGGCAAATAATGTTGACTGCAACCGCTTCTTCATCTTAATCAATGTTCAGAAAAGCATTAACTTCATTTGCTTAAGACCAAAACATGTCATAGACTGGATATTCCATTAAGGGCTCAGTATGGTGTCACTGGTTATTTCACTGATAAGAACAACTACAGCAAGAATAACATAACTGTTGAATAAAACCACTTGGAGCCTTTAAAAGCAGTTGACACACTGACTAACCTTCTTGTCAGCAGCGATGAGTCGTGCCCTCTCAGCCTGGAGGTCCCCCTGCAGACTAGTAGTGGCACTGCGGTTGGCGGAGCTACGAGCCAGTCCCAGCTCCAATTGCCTGATTTTCTGCTGCTGATGTTCACACTCAGCCGCCTGACCGGTGACTTTCTGCTCCATCTGTACCAGCTTTGTCTGGACCTGCTTCAGTTCTGCACTAAGCTGAGAAAACATGTGGGAGGGCAGCAGATGTAAAAAACAAAAAAAAGATGTTGAGTGTTCATTTACATGCTGATTGCAGTTACACATTTGTTCATAATGATTAGTATATAGTAACTAAAGTGACTAAAGGGTTGTCCACACAGAAAGCGATCTGCATGTCGCGCATCACTTTGTTGCTGATGGTTGGTTGATAACGGAGATTTCAGGCTATGGTTGCCTAAGTAACACTCCTATGTAGTTACCAGTTTCATATGTCAATCTACAGTATTATTTGCTATCACAGTAGTCACTTCATTCGTGGTTATTTTTCCCCATCATCGCTTTAAAATCATCCAGCGTTCTTTGGCCGTCATGTTGCTGTGAATCGCTTCCTATTTGGACATCTCTTAACAGTGGAATGAAGATGAGGAAGTGATAAGTAAATTAAGTCATAAACAGAGGGTTTCGGGGAATACTCACCTTGAGTTTTTCCTGGTCCAGCAGCGTGTTGTGTCTCTTCAGGTCCAAGTTCTTCTCCTTCTCATAGCGTAACTCTTTCTCCGCTGAGGTAAACAGGCTCTGGGCCCTCTGCAGGTCTTGCTTCATTTGTTTAGCTTCTTCTGTCTTCTGCTTCAGCACAGAATCTTGGGACTAAAGATGGACACTGTTGTCAGTGTTCATGTTTATGCTGGTTTTGCAAATGAACAGAGATAGTCAAGTGTCCCCAAGTAAGATGTGGCTGTCACACAATCGGCCCTTCTGTAATTTTAATGGAACACCAGTGAAAGAAGGCCACCCGAAGCTTTTGTGTTAGTAATGAAAATAATTACAACATTATTACTTTTATCATTATTATTACTACAACACAAAAGAGAGGTAGACTGCCATAAAATTTCAGCTTTCTGCCTTTCAGTAAGATTGCTGAAGTTACTAATTAATAAGAATATTAAGATGTCAGCTACTTAAAGCATAAAGGCTAATGCAGCTGCTACAGTATGACAATTATAGCAATAAAGAGCCAGTTACATAATAAACATACAGAATATATTTTTGTTTTTCTTATGTACCTTAATATGTGCCTGGGCTTCATTCACCTGTGCCTCGAGGGCCATTTTGTGCTCAAGTCCCTGCTGCCGCTCCTTCTCCAGCTTATTCTGTAGATCACTCAGCTCCTGCCCCAAAGAAGACAGTGAAAACATTTATATCCATCTTCTATAGTTCTGGCATAAGAAATACCCTATTTACCCAAACCCCACCTAAAGGAACCAATCCAGTTACCTGAGCCAAGCACTCTTCTCTGCTTTTTTCCACTGGACTGACTCTAGGTTCAAAATGAACTATGTGCAGTTCAGGCTTCTGGCTGCTGCCAAGCACTTCCTTCGTAGTGGATAGTTGGTCTTGATGCCACTGAAGCTGCTTAACAAGGCGCTGGATCTCCAGCTCCAATCTCTCCTGTTTGCCCTCTGCTGCTAGTTTCTCGTGAACACTAGAGCTTAGCCTGGCCTGTAGCTCTGCAGTCTGCATCCGCTCTGAAGCCATCTCATCTCTGGGAAATATTCACATATATGCAAACCAAGTAAGCTACAATGTTCCAGTCTTATCTCATCACTGACTGAAAAAAGGCACAAGTAACAACTGAGGCAGTGATATCAGTTCTCATCCAACAATGATCCACTTCAATCCACATCTCATAAATACCATACATGTACTATATATTATTTGAATTTCCAAATATGCAATGAATAAAATATCTTATCTTATTGTGGAACTAAAAAACAACCTCAGGCTGTTGTGTGCTGTCTGGAGGCTGGTAAGTTCAGCAGTAAGCCGGTCAGCTTGTTGCTGCAGCTGGCTGACGTGTAGCATGTTTTCCTTCATCTCATCTTGGGTCTGCTTACTGTCTTTGTAGCGCTGCAGCTCTCCCTGGAGTCTGCTATAGGCACGCTCCATCTGGGAGACCTGACAGCCACACAGTTAAAGACAGTAAGGTGATGAGAAACTCACGTTGGGGGGTGTAAATGTCAAACTAATGCATGCTATAAATTCATACTGACATATTTATACTGACACGTAATTTACAGCCCTGCACAAAAGTAAAATGGGTACTTTATTTAGCGAATAGTTATTAAATTTACTTCTAATTTTCGGTGTCAGAAATACCTTATGTTAGTGCTAAGAGTCTGAAGTTTGTTTAATATGCTATAATTTTGTATTACCTAATAATCATGAACCAGTCAATTTGTAGCTGGAAAAATTTTTTGTTTCATATGATAATCAGTGAAATTCTAGTCAAGAAATGTTCTCTTTTTTAATAGAGTAAATACAAAGACCACAAATATCAGTTTGTTATTTTATCATATGCATAATAGCCTGCATATACAGTAGTTATCATCCTGGCAAAGGTGTAAAGAGCTAGTTTATAAACTCAGATTTGGAAGAGAAGGTTGTCTTTCAGAAATCCCAAAGCGGCTTCAAGTTTCTTCGTTTATGCTTCCTTCATTGCTTCCCCCCAATGAACGTCCCATATATCCATAACCATAAATAAAGTTTGAATAATTAAATAAATAAATCCCCAGTCTCTCGGTAGTGCTTTTTAAAATTTCTGTCCATTCACCACTTAAACACAATGAAGACGCCTGCAAACTTAACAGCACACTTGGACTTGAGCTTTTTGATTTTACCTGGGATTCATTGGTAAACTTATTTAATCAATTAGGAGTCAAGATATTAAATACATTCAATATGAAGTACGTATGCAACTTTTTTCATACATGCTGTACACTATTTTAGTATTATACACACCTGTTTTCATATACTCTAAAGCTGTATTGTGTGCTGGGTATTTTCACTTTTTAAAACATTTACACCAAAGGGCTATTTCTGCCAAAGTATTTATAGTCTATAACCATTTTCCTCTGAAGAAAGACTGTGACAGTTTCATCATGTTTAAAATGAAAAATTAACAAACCTTTTCTTCCAGAAGTGTTTTTTCCACCTTGACTTGAGTGAGACTCTTGATGAGTGTTTTCCCCTGTTGGCATTCTATATGAAGGCTGTTGTTCTCAAGTCTCAGTTTGTTTCGCTCTCGCTCGCTTATCTGCAAAGCCTTTGGTGTAAAGAACCGAAGAATAACACCCAAAGAATACACTTTGTAACTGTGTGGCGTTTAGTTTGTAACATTGTTAAAAACATTTGGAAAATACAACCATAACTCTTTGCGTCAGTCCTAAATTGAATTTCTGTGTACGTGTGGTGTTTCTGTTCTGTATTTCACACAAGGCAAAAGTCTAGTTTTTACCTCTTTCTCTTTCTTCAGGGCAGCCTGTGCAGCACTGAGGTCCAACTCCAGCTGTTTCCTCCAGTCTTTTTCCTCAGTCAGACGAGCCTCAAGCATAGCCAGGCTCTCTTGACCACCGTTCTTTAGGTGCTTCATATATGGTGAAACAAGAACACAGAAACAGGCATACTGCATAAAAACAAACAAAAAAGTTCTTCATGTCACATCATCACTCGCACCCCTTTGTACTTTGTAGTGAGCTTTACCGTAGTTACTCATTTAAATTTGCGTACTTAAGATCTCCACGGGCCATTGAATTCTCACCGCACAGTGTTGTGTAATGATTAAAGAGCATTTCTTACCAACTTTAAGTAGGACTCGGTGGTTTTGACCTCTTCTCCAATCTGCAACATTTTCTCTTGGGTTTTCTGCTTCTTTATCTCTGCCTCCAGGTTTGTGATCTGCATAGAAATGTAAGATTATTAGTCATTAGGTAAATTTGTAACTAAACTATAGTAAACGGCCATTAATAAATGACTGTGAAAACAGTTTTCTTTAGAGTGTCTGGTGCAGGGGTGTCAAACGTAAGGCCTGGAGCCAGAACTGGTGTGGCAAAGACACTGTTTTATAATTACATGACAGTCTGGAGAATGGGCTACCAGAACTTTTTCTGTAATTCTACACATTTATTTTTACAGGCTGTTTGTGGCCCACAATGTAAAACGAGTTTGATATTTGATGTTTGAACGCGTTCTAAGTACCCTTCTTCGCAGGCCCTCCAGTTCTCCCTCATGGCGATGCCTCTCCTCTTTGCTAGCATTCTGGGCTTCCCCCAGCAAGGCCTCCAGCTCCTCGTTCCTCTCCTCCAGCTCTTCATGTTCCTTTCGTAGCCTCTGCAGTTGTCGCTGCAGCTCTTTCACCTGCACAAGCCCGTCTTCCACAGCCTCTTGACACCTAACCGTCAATAAATTACAATTAAACAGCCAGAGAGAGCAGATTGTGAATACTCATTATAACACTAATCATAATGTAGTTATCCAGGAATTCAAGTTTTTACCGTTTGTGAATGTGATCTTTTTCTTGAGCTGATAAAGCAGACAGATTGTTTTGTTGGTCACTGCAAACATTTTTATCTTTTTTATCTTCTTTGGCTGCATCATTCTTTGCCAAGTGAAAAAAAAATACAACACCAGTCAGTGCCAAGCTTCTGTCATAACTTATTTTATTCATTTTGTTATAATAAATTAATAAGTATGTTCTGTAAATACTGACCTGGTCAAGGAGATTTTTCTTTTCTGACTCCAAAATACGCACTCTGTCCCTCAGAGCTCTGTTCTCAGCATCTAGTTTGTCATTTTGCTCTTTAGCCTGCTGCAACTTCATCACATCTGTGGAGTAAAAAAACAACATGTTTATGAAAAATGTATTAATGTGAGATTAAAATGTCATTTCCCCGCCCCCCACACACAGATGCTGTATTTTATAAAATTAGATTACAACCTATGGAGAACTGCCATTGCACAGGGCAGGTGGTCAATGTGTGAAGTATGGTGAATTTTTTGAGGAACTTGAGTGTATACATGTTTTTTAACATTAAAAAATAAATACTTTCTTAAAAGTTACATTTTTAAATTCAGCTGGTAATGACAATTATATTTACGGTCCAGAATCACTCGAACTAGTGTGGTCATCCAAAAGCTGAAATACAGTTCCATTTACTTATCCAGTAAATCTATCTACAACTGCAGACATGCGAAAAACTAAACTTGTGCACTTTTACTGCTTATACAGGAATTAAAAGGTTAAGTAGCAGCCAGAGGCTGATAATCAAATGCACTTGATTAACTGGCGATCAGCAAATGTGATCATCCCTATAAAAGCAGAAGGTTTGGCAGTTTGCAGTATAGCCATAATAATAGTGGTTTACACATTTGTCTAACAAGTCATAGATGCCCAGTTTGATCTCAGGAGAGGATACAAATCCCCTGAGGGTTGCATGAGGAACGGTATAAAAATCTGCCGAATCAAATATGCAGAGGCACAGATTGTGGAAACCTCTTGAGACAAGGAAGCAGCAAGATAGCTGTGTTTTCTGGTCGGGAGCAGGTATGTGTTAAAACAATGCCACAGTCATTCACCCCGAGGTCTGACCATGCAATGTTCAGAGAAATTCCAAAAAACCCAAGAGCTACAGCTCAGACTCTACAGGCCTCATTTAGCATTTTAAATGTTAAAGTTCATGACAGCACAGTTAAAAAATGGCTGAACATGATATGCTAATTTGGAAGGACTGCCAAGAGAAAGTCTCTTCTGTCTGAAAAGAAAATGCCACGGCTTAGGTTTGCAAAGTTGCATTCGAATAAAGCACAAAACTTCTGAAAACAATGTCCAGATGAGACTAAATTAAAGTTGCCTGGCCATAATGCATGGCACCCTGTTTGGTGAAAAACAACACAGCAGACCAGCACAAACACCTCATAGCAACTGTCAAGCATAGTGGTGTATGAATGATGCTGCAGTCACTGAACCAATCATGAACTCCTGTAAAAAAAAAAAGCCTTTGTTTTTCACATGACTGTGAAAGTGTAGCAGCGAGCCTCCATGACTGAGCTTCCACAGAAATGACAGATTCACCCAAAACACCACCAATATCAGGGAAACCGGAAATATTTGTAACATTTATATAATGAAATTTTTTTTACTCCAGTGTTGTAGAATTATAAGTAGCTTCACACAGCGACTGAAGTCTTAAAATTAAATTAATTAAATCTAAAAGAATTAAAAACAAACAATTTACTAGATGAGTAAAGTTTTTAAAATTATTATTATCTTTCCTTCAATATGAAAACAGATTAAATACAAGCAAAACTAAACAAGCACAGTTTATACTGAGATACAAAATATCTACATAGTGATTTTTTGTCCACCAGAATTTTAAAATAGAAAAGTTTCCATCAATCTGTCTCACCAGAGTGTTTGAGATTTTGCACTTCCTTCCTCAGGTTCTCTACTTCTTGGACGGTTCCCTGAAGCTCAGATCCTGAGATTAAAAGCATATTTTTAATTCTGTGGACCACAAATATGCTTCGTGCCAATTCGTGTCCATTCATATTAACATTCAGTAAAGTCAAAGATGAGGTATGTTACCAAAATCTAAGGGAATAAATAACAGGTAACTGACATTTCATTAGGGGGAGACATCAAAGCTACTTTTATGCTGACTTTAAACACTGGAAAGGTTAATAGGATGTGTGCGCAGGGCAAAAATTTAGATACTGTAACTGCAACATACCGCTTGGGTCTGGGTTGTTGTTTTTGGCAGCATCCAGTTCATTAGTGAGTCTGCGGATATCCTGATGAGCCATCGCCAGCCTCCGGGATGCTTCTTCCAAGTCCCGTTCCAGTCGCTGACGCTCATTTCGCTCTTGGGAAATCTCCTCACTGTGAGCCTGATGTACAGGGAATAAGGGATTAACAACTGGAGTAGGAGGAGAAAGGGGAGGAAAGAAGAATGGTAGGAATGGTAGACTGGAGATGCATGGACCCAACATGCAGTTGTGAGAGACATACATTTTCAGACTGCGAGTAATCATCTCTGCAGGCCTGGAACAAAGCAGGGGAAATTAGTTATATATTTATATCCCAGCATTCACCTGCACAGAGAGACCAGGAAGACCAAAAGTGCACATGCTGTTACCTGTGTTACGCCATCACTGCCCTATGACAAATTATGTTCTTTAAATCAGTTTTTTTTTTTTTTTTTTAGTGACAGCCACAGTAGACACAGACATGAAATTGTTGAGGTGAGAGGAGAGTATGACATGCAGCAAAGGTCCACGCAGACAGTCAAATGCAGCGTAACCATTAAGAACCAGGGACACCCCTAAAAAAATGCATTTATAGATGTATTAGTGAAATGCTCTGCAGCACAGCAGTCATGCAGATAATAAGGTATATTATTAATGTGGAAAACATTTCAAAAAGCAGTGGCCTTCTGAAACAAGCCGGTGAAGTTTGGTTCTTTATCATGATACCACTGTTAAATTACTTAGCATAAGCTATAAAATGGAGACCTACAGGGTTAATACTGTGCTTGCTCTGACCAGACCTGCGAAGGCCAAACAGCTTCTTCCACGGACTCTGGGATGAGCACTGCTGAGAGGAAAAACCACTGTATACGCACTCACAACAAACACTATTCGGACATGGAACTCATCAGGGCATGAACGTCACTTCACCTTTGCGTTATTTAAGGTCTTCTGGAGATCCTCCTTTTGCTGTCTCAGGTCATCCCCCCTCATGTGGCAAATAAACTCCTGTCCAAATGTCATAAAGAGACAAGGCCTTACTTAGCATTACTTTATACAGTCTTTGCATGTGTTAGATTTAACCATTGCTTTTCACTACAAGCATGAAGCCTTTGGGCATACTATTTTACTTTATTATCTCTCAAAACATTTCAAAATTACCTTGTTCCCACTAGATAACTGACATCCAAATAAAGCCTTTGATTTACGTAGGTCAGCTCTTTACCTGGTGGTCCACTTCCTTCAAGTTAACACTGAGACTCTGACTTTCCAGTCTCCTCTCAGCAGCCTCCAACCTTTCCAGCAGTGTGGCCCTCTCCACCAGTAAATAAGCCACTATCTCACTGGGGCTGGTCAAGCCCATCTCCACCAGGTCCTCCTGAGCCAGCATCTCTGCCAACTCCTTGCTCTGACTCTCTAGAAGAAAGGAGGATTTCCTCTGGTCAGCAGTTTGTCATGTAAGATTATAAAAACCCCCACAGAAGAACAAATGATGCTCTACAGCAACATAGTAATTACAAAGTAAATTTCCACTGGTAAGCAAAGCTAGGGTATAGCCCAAAGGAAAAAATGCCAACGCATTGTACTACAGTTGTGAAAAATTCACCCAGCTGGTGTTGAATCTGGTGAAGTTCGTGCTGCAGCTGTTCATTGTGTCTTTCATATTCTGCAGCCAGGCCCTCTCGCTCTTCTAACAGCCCACGAATATGTGCAACATAGCTCTCCAGCTGACAGACAAAAAGAATTGCAGTGTAATTTAGCTGTGACACTGATGTGTCCCACACCCATAACAAACAAGAATGTAAGTGTTCATGATTGTACTTCACGTTCTTTTTAGACTGCTTGTTTGGGCGTTTCATTACACGTCATTGGGTCACTCTATGATGAAAGTTGGTCAAATAAAACAACAAAGGAGAGTCTCACCTCCTTCATCTCATTGGCTTGCTGCACACGTAGGGTCTGCACCTCTTGGGTAGCTGCATGAAGCTTCGCCTCACTGTTGAGAAGCTGCTGCCAAAGGTGGCCCTGCTTCTCTTCTGCACTGGCCCCTGGTGACAAGCCATCCTCCTGGAGCCGCCTAGAAATCTTGTCCAGCTCTGTCAACACCTGAAGGTCCGGAGAAGGTCCAGGTATCATATGTTTTTAATGCAATGTTTACCTGCAGCTTTTAAGTGTTTATACATGAAAACACCTTTCAGTCATCTTGTCTTTGCATGTGCAGCTTTGGGTTTTATAATTCTTTGTTTGCTAATGTTTATTCAACAGTGTTATTTAAGTAAGAGCTACTATAATGTAAACTTTTGATTATTTTTCTATACAATTTTCCTGCTAGCTAACTACAAGACTAAGCATAATGAACAATGGTATATCTTTTTGCAGTGACACATGGTACAATGATGTGACATTGAACACATGTTGCAGAATTCAATACTGTACGTTGTAGGGCTGGTAACTGGAGCCAGGGGTCATGCAGACTGCATACTACTCTGGGAGCTGTCACGGCTCCAACAACATCGTGCATATTGTCACAGGCTGGGTATCAGGTCTCATGTACTTGTTGTAGTCAAACATTGCACCACCTGGTCTATGCTATCGCGGACTAAATGGTTAAAAGATCAGAAATTCAACTACTGGTGATTGTGCGTGCAAGATTTATTCGCCCCCAAAACCAGTTTAGGTACAGTGTTTTCGTAGATGAAGAAAAGTTACATTGGCCAGCAAATAGGAGCATAGCAGAAAGGTCTAGTGTATCTCAAAAGTAGCTAATGCTGTGTTACCTCTTTATTATCCATCGTTACAAATTAAGTTTGGCACAGCAGCTCTGTAAGGGATGAACTTTATCTCCATCAGTCGAAGTACTGATCCCACATAACATTTCTGCTAACTCAGTCTCCAACGATGCGCGGAGATCGGCAGATCCTCAAACTTCAGCACTCACATTGCTGGAGTAATCCATCCAGTATCTCATGTCCGCTCTGTGAAAGACGCGATTCTTTAGAACAGTGCTGCCGGGTAGGACAGGCAGTCATAAGCTTAGAGATTATCTACCTCCTACCTGCGACAGGCACAGGCATTTTAACAGCTGACACACATTGCATCACCCGAGGCTATGCAAAACTCCAAACTGGTGAGCTGTTTTATCTGCTGTTTCCTTAAATGGTAAGAATAACACATCTAGCACTAAGCTTCCTCTCCAACATTTGGGAAGATTTCATGGAGCAGGGAGATCTATGAAAATTCATTGCAATAAAAACAATGCAAGTGTCTTCCCAATAATAGACAAGGATCATTTAATTTTTTTTAAAAAACATCTTTGTTTCCCGGCTAACCTTTCTTTCCAAAATGTCTGACGAAGAGGAGCAAACGGGGATTTTTATATTTCTTTTGGCAAGATCTCCAGTCAGAGATCTGTAACAATCACAGATGTGTTAACCAAGACAAGCTGTTTTAGTAAGATATTACACAACGAAAACAGACAGATGTGACTTCCCACGATGCTAGTTAGCAAAGTTCTTTCCAAACTTACCAAGGCATACTTCACATTGAGCTAACGCTAGCTCGCTAACGGTAGCCATAGCTTTTACCACTGGCCGCTTGGCAGCAAATGATAGACTCTGTAATATCTTAAGACTCGTACTTAACCCTAACTTCTCCGAGGCGGTGAAGCTGAGCACACAATGCAAAGTTAAAGTTCTACAAACCTTTTAGAGTAAATACGGACGGCTGTGGACAGGCGTGGCGATGTAAATTGGCTTCTACCAGCACCTAGGCAACGGACCGTACCATTAAAAGGATGCAGAGGGGACAATGGATCACGAAACGTCGCCACCAACACAACACTTTGGCTTTTAGAAGATTAGCTATTAGGGATCTTGCTGACCTAGAATGAAAAGAGAATGACGTTTATGGTAATTATACGGCCGTGTCTGGCCAGTCAATAACCACGAATACAGAAAAATCCCACTCTTTCCAGCTATGTTAGCGCATAGCGTCTTTAAGGATTTCTCATTTCTCAGGTCATACTCGAAAACTGTAGAGGGCGACAAATGTTTGACAACTCGAAGACTCTCCTTATCGAACAACTTCATTGCTTGAGACTAGGGTTAAAGTATTTGCACAGCAAAACCTCAACAAAAATTACTCTAGTGGTATGTCCATCCACATTTTATTCGGCCTTTGAGGTACATTTCAGAGTTTTCTGCAGTGTTATAAATGATATGACTTTATTATGATTACTTACTAAACTTTGTACAGTAGTTCAAGTAGATCATCCAACAATAAAACATTATTTACATCTTTAATAAACTGGTGTTGCATATAGTAATGCAAAGTAATATATCATCAATCTGGGTCATGATGTTGTTGTTTTTGTTAGGAATTTACTTCTAATTAGTTTGGACTATTTTCTGCTCTCTCTCTCTCTCTCTCTCTCTCTCTCTGTATGTGTGTGTGTGTGTGTGTGTCTGTGTGCGTGGCTTCTCTTCTGATACTCTGAGTTGTTCCCACTTCCCACACCACAAAGACATGCTTGAGGTTGGATTCACTGGTGATTCTAAACTGACTGTAGGTGTGAATATGTTTCTTTACATAAATATGATACAATATGACAATATTCCATCAATAATAGCATGTAAAGTTGGAACAAAAAGAACTAAGAAACAAGTCAAATAGGAACACTGAAACATGTTCTCCACCTGGTGGTGAAAAGAAGCAGCTGCATGAACCCCGTGCAGCTGTGTCCAAATCCAGCCATTTGCAAAATTTCAATCCAGCCCACATATCACTACAGGTTCTTGATAAATTTTGGCCTGTCAAGCTGTGGCATGCACAGTGAGGTGCACCCCAAAGCTCACCTTCACAGCACCTTTAAGCCAACAAGCATAACTGACAGAAGGCTACAAAATGAAAGCTCAAGTTAAACGCAGACAAGTTCAGCTGAAGTGGGAGACTGACTATCATGCAACTTTAAAGACTGTAAAGAAAGGTCTGTGTATTCATTTGCAGGTCAATATATGTCATGCAAGGAAGAAAAAAAATAAAGATTTATTACATTACCTTTAGATCCGGATGTGTTTTGTTATATTTAATATCTCATCCCACCAGTGGCTCCCAAATCAAGCTTGTTAAAACAGGTTGCTGTGAGGTGGCTGTATGATAGCCTTCTTGTTGAATATATGATATGCTAATTTTGCTTGACTAAATGGTATAAAGCCTAATAAGTTGTTTTGATGGCTGGTTGGCTGAGGGTTGTGTGTGAGCCAAACTGTACATGCAAAAGCTACATAAGACATATAGTTTTGATGAAAATAAACTATATAAGACAACCCCTTCATTTTATTTATTTATTTTTTTCCACAATGGCCTTTAGTGAATTCCATCCAATACAGAAATGTGTGCTCATGGTTGGCTGTCAGACAGACAGATGTGTTATTCAGACTATACACCAAAACATTGTGCATCAGAGAAAAATTTATAAAAAACACATTTGGTGCAGTTCTCCAAAACAGTCTGAGTTTCTCATGTGGCCCTTTGGGAAAATTAAATGGGCAACCCTGCAATATTCAGACTATTTTACCAAGCCGTACATATAATACAATCTCTACTCTTCTTGTTCACGCTCACCTATGCTCATGTGGACTAAATGTAATGAAGAGGGGAAAGGAGAAGTAAGAGAGAGGTCGTTTTCCATCTAGTGGAGAGGAGCTAAAAATAAAAGGTAGCCAAGGAGTACAAAACACATGAGTAGTAAGTAATTTATTTACAATAAAACAAGCCAAGGGAATTTAAAAAGCAATAAAAGACAAACTAGAAGCCCCACTTACAGGTGTAACAGTCTTGAAACAGATGCTCTAGCACCAACCATCACAGAAATCACTCTTTTCACTGGTTCTGTCTCACTGGGAAAGGCCTTCTACAGGGTTCCAACACCAGTTCCACGGACAATTCCAGTCCCATCTTCTTAGTATCCTTCTGACCTATCCATCCTGTTGCTGCTGACGCTCTGCTGTGGCTTGCACTCCTTCTGTACATGCTCTGTGACTGCTCCTTGACTGCTCTCACCTCTTATCTTTATGCAGAGTGAGCAGGTGTGGATAATTTCTTTGATTAGTCAGTGGTAGGTACATGTAACAACCTCAAAATAAAATAATACAAAATATATGCAAACATGCATAAAACCATACTATAAAACCAAACCAAAGAAGCACACAGTATAAAAACATTTAAACTACTTCCACCCTGTAACATGAACATACTGATTTTGTACCTGACAATCTGGCAAGTAAAAAAAAAAAGAATGAATAAATACCTTGTCAGTGTCACGCTTCATTTACTGTTCTCAGTGATGATAGTTCATAGTTTCTTTTCTCATTATTCATTAGGTCATAAACACTAGAAGGTAACTGGATGTCTTTCATTCCTCCTAGAATGTGAACTACAATAACAAAAATGTGTTGTTGACTGTATTTGTTCTGAGAACATCTTTATTTCTGATCATCAGTTTTCCTTTTCACTTGTCCTTTGTTGTGTCTCTGTCTCCTGTTTGCTACATGGTTAGCTCTTCCTCTACTACTGTTAAGTATTCTAATACTTTTAATGCATTTTTGTTCCCTCAAGATAATGTTGATGTCTCAACAAAATGTTTGTTTGTTTTTTTTGCAAAATGTTTTTTTAACAATTTTTTTTAACAAAATGTGTGTCTTGTAATAGCGAGGTTAGCTGCTGTTTTGAACTCTTCTCCCTGGATAAATGCCGGTATTTGCTGTTTAATGTATTCTTGCTGAAAAGTTGAGTGCTTGTGGAAATCAACTCTTTTACACACTCATCACCTTCATTTAAAGGATCTTTTAGTTTCTTTCAACAGTTCATTGAAACATGCAAGGGCTGCCTTTTGTTGTGAGGCACAAAACAAAATGTTTTTTGAAGACCTACCTATTTCACAGACTTTCAGGTCACTTTGAAACCGTTCTGGCTTAGTTGATCTCAGTTACTTATGTTAGGTGTGTGTGTGTGTGTGTGTGTGTGTGTGTGTGTGTGTGTGTGTGTGTGTGTGTGTGTGTGTGTGTGTGTGTGGACTTTTGGTAATCTTTTGATAGAATTCATTTTAATCTTTTATTTTATATCAAGTATTTTGTTCTTCTTTTCATCACTTTGGCTGACGCTTGATGTCTTTCAGATGTGCTATACAAATAAAGTTGACTTGACTTTGTGATATTTATCTTGAAATGTGCTATACAAATGAAATTGTTTTAATGTTTAAACATACTTATAAGTAATATACAAATAATCTGTTTTATGATGATTACTTTTATTTGATCCTTTGGGGAATATTTCTTAACCTTTAATTACTTTGGGCTACATTTTACTCCAAAATGCCTAGACACGCTGTGTTTAAGCATTTTTTGTGTTTTGACGTGGTACTGTACATCATGACAGAGTACAGTAGATTATGTGTGCTGGCACCACTTCATCACAATCAGGGGACCGAATCAGATAATCTGGCAGTCCAGTCTCACAGCAGAGTGATCAGAAATCTAATACAGACTAGGCTGTGTGTCAGCTCATGCAGAAACAAAATGCAATTGTGCAGACTCATATTATCTCATTAAATTTGTCCCTATCACTAGTATCATGGTTCATGGGTATGATATCATGTAGTGATGTTTCTGATGTTTCACAGAGACAGAAGAATAATCTACAACAGATAGAAGAAGAAAAAGTGAGTAGTGTGCAACAAGCCTGTTTGGAGCTTTAATCGAAATGCTGAACCAACAAGATATGAAAGAGAAGAAAACACTTAAAATTCATTTGTCATCCTAAAAAATAGTAATCTCACATGTATCGATTAGTTGAGACAAAATGAAATTCTAGTAAGAGGTGAACAGACCCAAGGGATACCTATTGAACCCTGAGGGATAAAAAAAAAATCCTAGTGATAAGATACAGAACACTATATATTACCTCACAGAATTTACAGGGTAATTTTATTATACGATTGTCATACAAAGCGTACTCCTTATCTAAAAGTCTCCACAGTCTGATTCAACTAAAAACAACAACAACAACAAATAACAAAGGATTTTAAAAACATTAACAAGGACATAAAGTACTGAACAAGAGAGTAACAATTAAATTTCAGAGTAAAATTATTTCTAAGAAATGATAAACCTTGGGTACCAACAAGGTACATTAGTATAAAAACAAAGTTAACATTGAAGTGGTGTTAATCTTCTTTATGACCGTGTGGTTGTTCCCATGCTGGATAAAGAAGATATTGCAGCCTGTCTTGTTGTATTACTAATATGCAAACATAAGATTCATATCATCATTTGAGCAGAAAGAACCCCCAAAAACCCTAAATGTGCCTGACTTGACACCATATCAGAGAGAATAAAACTCTAAACACACAAGGATCTGGCATCCTTAACTGGCCGCTCAGTCAGTGGTTCTGCACAATCTTTTGAGCAAGAGGTGAACATGGACAAACGCTCGTCTACACTTTATGTGTTGATTGTAGCACTTTGTGCATTGGTGCACTTTGGCACTGTTTTTTGCACAGCTACTTTGAGAAGTGGTGGCATTTCAACAGGTGAGTTTCTTTTGTCTTGATTTGTATTGAGTTTACAATCTGTCTACTTATTGATTGTTTTCAGGAGAATGCCCATGGCACCTTAATCTTGTTCTGTAACGTAAGGGGAATGACAACTGTTGTAGAGACCACATATGCTGTGTCTATGATGGTGAGAAAGTCTGTGTCCCTCCCGTTTTCAGTGCGTGTTACAATGTTTAATGTCTTCTTAACAGTGTATGTGAAAAATCTCCTTAAATAAAATAACAAGCATGTAGCCACATTTGCATTTACTAGAGCTTCTTGTCTAAATGGATGTTGCTTCTTCTTCTTCTTTTTTGTAGCAAAGCCAGGAGTGTGCCCTGTCAGGTTCTATATACGTGCAGACTGTAATGAATCTTGCTCTAAAGATAGTGACTGCCACGATAATGAGAAGTGCTGCTCCAACGGATGTGGACATGAGTGCATGGCTCCAGTCATAGGTGAGAAATGAACAAAGTAGCAAAGACCACCCCAAAGTGAAAATGAGTAAAGTTAAAGTGAAGTCACTGTTGGTCATGGCCATTTTTTTCAGCAGGCTAGTTTAATTGCTAACATGTAAATGCAAGACACTATGATACACAACACTATTATAACGTGTGTCTGGTATGATATGGTATCAGAGAGACTGTAACTCTGCAGGCACAAGGACCCAGCATCCTCTAACTGGCATGCTCAGCCTGTGGTTGTGGACTAGTATACAGTATTTGTGCGCACAGGAGTGCCCAAACATGGGAAACAGTTTGTGCATTAGCACACTGAGACAGTAGCAAGAGCGTTTTGGAAATTACAGGCTTTTTTTTTCAAACTCAGATTTATTCAGCTTTGCATTCTATCTAAATATGTAGTTTTTTTCTCATTTGCTTTTTTTTAGCAACCAATTTGGCGATCACAAATCGCAGAATTCATACCTCATTTCCTACAGCTGATCACACTTCTTTCTCGCTTTATAGCATCAGGTCCATATTTGTTAACTGAATTTGTTCTCCTTTCAGTGAAGCCAGGAGTTTGTCCTCTCAGGCTTCCTGCAGCCTTTGGACCATGTGTTGAATCTTGCTCTACTGACAGTGACTGCCACGATAATGAGAAGTGCTGCTTCAAGGGATGTGGACATGAGTGCATGGCTCCAGTCACAGGTGAGAAATGAACATAGTAGCAAAGACCACCCCAAAGTGAAAATAATTTACAGGACATCTGTTTATTATATCATCTGCAATAGAAGGAAGAAAAAGAGTGTGCAATTTGCAAGCGCCTGCTTAACACTTCGTAGGTTTTGCCAAAAATATAAAGAATAAATTGAAAATTTGACTTAAATTTAGATTTTAATCATCTGGATCACCAGTAAATTGATACCTCAGCCAACAGGTAGATGGAGATACAGCAGTCTCCCACTGGGAAACAGAATCAGGGCAAAATAGAAAACTAAGAACATGAACTAAAAATCACTAGGGTGAAAAAAAAAATTAAATATTGAGTCATGGGGCAGAAATGTCTTTGAGAAGAAAAGGAAAGAGGAGGATGAGTGAAAAGACAGCTGGGGCTAATGAAATGTATAAAGATATCAATTAAGTTAAAACCTTGAATAATACTAATGAAGACAATGGGAACAGGAAAATCAGATGACAATGCTGAGTACACAGCTGCTTAAAAGGTCAATAAGATGTTTCACATTTGTCACACTCTTAGATAGAACTCATACCTCATTTCCTACAGCTGATCACACTTCTTTCTCATTTTACAGCTTCAAGTCCATATTTGCTCATTTTTTTATACTAACTTCATTTTCTTTCAGTGAAGCCTGGAGTGTGTCCACTCAGGCATCCCCCAGCCTTTGGACCCTGTGTTGAATCTTGCTCTAAAGACAGTGACTGCCACAATAATGAGAAGTGCTGCTATAACGGATGTGGACATGTATGCATGGCGCCCTACATAGGTGAGAAATGAACAAAGTGACCATCTACATCATATCTGTTTTATCACATCATATAAAACAGCTAGACATAGACTTTATTTAATCCCACACTGGGGAAATTCAATAGTTACAGCAGCACAAGAGACAGGAAGAAAAAGTTTATTAGAGAGAATTAGAGGTATATTAAGAAAATAAAAATACAAAAGATAAAGATGAAAAATAGTGTACAAAAAAGCCTAAATTCTAAATTATATGCAGATAGTTATTAAATAATGTAAAATGCAAGATTTGATATAATATCATACATATAATGTGATGTACACTTACTGCAAAAAAACTGAGAGCACAGAAGTTGATGAGTTGTGGATCATGTTGTGAGACGTGATTCGTCTTTATGACCATGCAGTTGTTTGGATACTGCAAACAACCGCGTGCTCACTGACTGAATGCGGGGTTTAATAACCTCATTTGATATTTTACAGAGGGAAAGCGTAACACTCTCTTATGAAAGGTCTTTGCCTTTAATGTTTTCTTATTCTTTTTAGTGAAGCCAGGAGTGTGTCCTCTCAGACGCTTGGATGACAGACGGTGTGCTGAATCTTGCTCTAATGACAATGACTGCCCCAATAATGAGAAGTGCTGCTTCAGTGGATGTGGTCATCAGTGCATAGAGCCCTACCTTGGTAAGATATGAAGAAAGTAGCAAACACTCCCTAATCACTTTTCAAGAGGTTAAAGGCATTTTGTAACTAATCATATTCTTCATTTTGGTGTATCTGTAAAGTCTGGCGGGCTCTTGTCTGAGGCCTCCACATGTGTGCTGAGTACTACATCATGATGGTCGGGGTCCAGGACATCAGAAGTGCTGTGATCACACCTGCAGTGACCTCTGCTGATTAGAAATCACATTTTTCTTACAAAGAAAAAGCAGTCTGTTGGCATTTTATTCTTGTTCATTTACAACATGCAATCTTATTTCAGTGGGAAAAACATTGTATTCAAGAAAACAGTGTTTGACTATGAATAGTATATCTGCTCCATTTCTAATTAAAGAGTTATAGCATAATTAATTGTGTGTTTTTTCTTTATATAAACCAATAAAAAATGCCCCTGTTGATTTGCTACACATTTTTAATAGGCCTCTGATTTCTGGTGAAAACAATAAGTCATGCACTCAGCTGCCATGCCCTGTATGCACACTCGCCACAAAAGACTCCGCTGCTGAAGCGAATGCATGTTGAAGCATGTTTAATGTTTGCTGAAAAACATTTAGACAAGCCTGTGAAATATTGGGAGAATATTCTCTGGTGAGATGAGACCAAAACTGAACTTTCTGGAGGCCATAATACACACAATGTTTGGAGGTCAAAAGGCATCGCATATCACCCCAAAAACACAATACTAACAATGAAGTTTGGCAGTGGGAACATCCTAGTGTGGGGCTGTTTTTCACCACTCGGCACTGGCAGGCTTCTTATAACTGGAGGAAGGATGAATAGAAAAATGTAATGAGACATTCTTGATTAAAAAAAAACAAACTGCTGTCATCTACCAGAAGAAAAATCCCACCTGAGCAATGCACGTGAATAGCTTTTCCACACAAGAGGCATCTTGAAACTAGGCTTTTGATTTTCATTTCAGTAAGCATGCTCCTCTGTGTCATTTCTCATTATTACACATACCTTAATTTATGGACATAAATGAGTTGATTTCTTTGCATGTGTGGATTGGATGGGTCGTTACCAACATTGGGTGAGAATTTAATCTCAATAACACCTTTAGAAATATGTCTTGTTAGATGTTCAATCATCCAGGTGAAGAAATCCCAATAAGTTGATTCTGTTCATCTGGACGTAACTTTTTTAGTGGGAGAAGCAAATGTACTTATAAACATATAAAATTATTTACACAACGACTGAAAGTTTCTAGTTTCAGTCACTTGAAGTCAAGAAGTCACTTGGTTGAATGGCGAAACGTTTCTCCTACTGAAAACAATACCGTTCATTCTGTCTAGATGAACAGAATCAACTTTTTGGTGCTTTAGAAATATATTTATTTAGAAAATTGATGACGCGTTGTCAGAAGACTGCCCCCGCGCTCACTTGGTTGGCGCCCACCAGGATCGTAAATGGATGATCAGAATATAGAGCTGCTAAAACAAGAGGGAAGCACAACAAAGGCTTTACGTTGTCAAAAGCTTGCTGACATTCAGATGACCAAATAAACTTTGCTTCGGCCTTCAACAACTCAGTCAGTGGGAATACAACAATGGAAAGGTTTTTACACAAACCTCTATAATAACTCAGCAAACCCCAAACTCTTTGGAGTTCCTTCTTTGTGGTTGAAGGAGGATGCTCCTCAATTGCTGCAACCTTTCCTGTCACTGTGGCCACACAACCTTGTCACACCACATGGCCAAGATAGATCAGCGTCACCTTAGCAAACTCACATTTAGCCAAGTTAATAGTAAGCTGAGTATGAGCCAATCGATCAAACAGTGCTTGGATGCGATGAAGATGAGCATCCCACGTGTCACTGTAAATTACCAAATCAGCCCTCTAAGCCGGTCACAACTTTATTCATTAATTGCTGAAATGTTGTTGGAGCATTTCTCGAACCAAACAGCATGACTTTATAGGAATAAAGACCAGAAGGGGTAATGAAAGCTGACATTTCCTGTTCTCATGCTTACAATGGCACCTGCCAATAATCTTTAAGCTAAACAAATTTGCCTAAAAAATTTGGCCAATCCAACTTGGTCAATACAGTCATCCATTCGTGGCAACAGAACAGACAACAACAGCACATTGAGTTTTCTAAAAATTTGTACAAATTGTTTTATCTGGCTTTGGCACCGGGACACATGGGGAAGACCAGCTGGAGGAAGAAGGAAAAGCCATGTCCTTTTGGAGCGTAAAAGAAACTTCAGCATCCCGATGTTTAAGCTTTTCTAGTGACATGCAATTGAATCGCTGCTTATCTGGGTGTACATCAACAAGGATGCTTTAACCATGTACGGAAGCTAAGAAACAGACAAAACAGGGTGCACAATGTCTTTAACACTCTGACCGGAATTTCGGTCACTTATATGATACAGTTTGAGTTAGTTTACAAGAGAAAGCTTAACTGACTTTGTCCATTTTGATGTTGAAATCAAGTAGTTCAGATCAGAAAGCTTGTCTAACCGTATAAGGACCTGAATATCAGGCCTGACAATTGCCAACAGATCAACGAAGTTCTTAGGTGGTTCTGAATCAACCCGGTTATCCTTTAATGCAGCCAAGAGTCCACACACACTATGTCTGAACACAAGCTCATTAGGGCTCAAGCCTGTGCTTTCCTTGACTGCCTGTGTGAGTATTCTTTATGAGAAATCCTTAGTGAAATTGGATGTAAATATTTAACTCTGTTTCTCATCTTAATATAATGCCTCTCATAATGCATTCTTGAAAAGTCTGAAAAAATTTCATTTTTCATAGTTTAAGGTGAACAAAACTGATTGCTTGATAGACCTGTCTTAAATTGTTTCACCACAGAAGACTTTTCCTTTTTTTGGTTTTTGGTTTTTCTCCAATACATATTATTAGCTTAAAGTATTTTTCATCAAAAGGCATAAGTTGAAAAATTAAAAATTGCTAAAGCAAACACACTTTAATAAATGATTAAAAATATCTTGCTACTTGGTCCTTTGACCTTAAAGACAAAAAAAATTGCTAATAATATGGTGAATTTATAATGCATTCTGGGCAAGTAGATCATCCAACATTAAAACCCTATAACTGTTACATACTGCAATATGTTGTAATATTGCCTGTTAGTAACAGTTTCTCGTGTTTAATGTGAGGAATAAGGATCCTTTTTACTGCACTGTGTGTTGACTATTAACAGTTTGTTATCAGTAAAGACTTAAGACTTACTTTCTTTAAGACTTACTAAAAGGTAACGTTAGCCCCCATTTCAAACTCTCATCCCTGGATAAATGCCAGCATTCACTGTTTGAAGTGTTCTTTGAAAAGTTGGTCGCTTGCGGAGATCAACTCGTTTACGCATTCATCTCCTTCCTTTAAAGGATTTTCTGGGGTTTTTCAACATTTCAGTAAGACATATGAGGGCTGCCTATTTTTTCAAACATGTCTTCAAAGAGCAGAGGTAATCCTAAGGTATTATTCAGCAACTTTAAATCATGTGCTTCTCCTTCTCCACCAGCTGTATCCATTATTTTAAATTAAGACTGAAAACTTTCCTGTTTTCTTTGTACATCTTTGCGCATCTTTTTACCTGTTTCTTTCCCGAGCTGTTAACATTAGATGACTTGACGAAAGCATCCTTCTGTTCACTCAAAATTTTACCTGCACCTTTGCCCAAAAATGTCTTTCGGTCTATCGGACTCTGTGTGCTCAATATAGTCAAGATTCCACTAGAATCTTCTCTTTTTAAGAGAAGAGCTAAGCAACTTATAGCTGTTTTACACAAATTCAGCATTCTTGAAAGTGTCCGTTCTTTCATAGAGCTCATTTCAGTGAAGTTATGCAAGACAGTGTTTCATTTTGCAGATGATGACCTGACCTCTGCCTTTGATACTGCTGAACACCACATTATGTTTAATAGGCATAATAGACTTCATTAAGTTATTTGTTGGATGTGTCGGGGTCTGCTATGGAGTAGTTATTGTCATATCTGTGTGACTGAATTAATCTTTTTCTTTGAATGCTTCGAAGCAGCTACAAATCTTGTTGAACTTGTTTCTGGTCAACTTTTTGTTTTAATATTTTAAAATGTTTGTCGTGAAGCACTTTCTGATCTTTATCTTGAAAGGTGATATATAGGTGAAATTTTACTCACTTACTTAATGTGTTATTTAGAAGTGTTCATTCTGTCTGATGATAAGTGCATTTCTTTTCTTTTAATTACTTTGGACTTTCTGCCATAAAAGAACTGCTTAAACATTCAACCCTTAAATGTAGTACAAAGATACTGTGATTTGGAGTGGTACTGTACATCCTGACAGAGTACAGTAGATTATGTGTGCTGGCACCACTTTATCACAATCAGGGGACTGAATCAGATAGTCTGGCAGTCCAGTCTCACAGCAGAGTGATCAGAAATCTAATACAGACTAAGCTGTGTGTCAGCTAAATTAAACGTGGTTTAGACTATTCAATGGAATTCTAGTAAGAGGTGAAAAAACATGGTATACCTATACAACCCTGAGGGAAAGAAAGGAGAAAAAACAACAATTAAAAGAAGATAAAGAACTTTATATTTAAAGATAATTTTGTTATATAAACGTCATATTAAGTTGACTCCTTATCTAAAGGCACAGTCTGGCCCCATGTGAACCACATGAACAGAAAAATAAACAATGAGCAGGGCAGTCACAATATGTTATTTCTAAGAACTTTTAAAAATCTGGGTACCAACAAGGTATTTAAGTATAAAACAGTTAACACTGGGAAATAGTGGTGTTACTCTTCTTTATGACCATGTGGTTGTTGTCATACTGGATAATAACTATTTTTTAAAACTGACTAGCTGTATTACTAATATGCAAAAACAAGATTCATATTGTTATTTGAGCAACAAACAACACAAAAAACTAAATGTGCCTGATATGACACCTTATCAGAGAGAACATAAGAGCACAATGATCCAGCATCCTTTAACTGGCCTGCTCACTCAGTGGTTGTGCACAGTCTTTTGAGGAAGAGGTGAACATGGACAAACGCTCGTCTACAGTTTGTGTATTGATTGCAGCACTTTGTGCATTGGTGCACTTTGGCACTGTTTTTTCTTTGGTGAGATCTGACATTTTAATAGGTACGTTTCTTCTGACTATTGCTTCTTTCTGTAATGTGCATGTTTGATTATTTAATCATGGAAAGAAACCGCATCATAACTGTTACCTCATTTACCACAGCTGATCCATATCCTTTTCTGCTTTACTGCCTCTTTATCTGTGATTCATTCAAAATCAGGAGAATGCCCATGGCGCCTTAATCTTGCTCTAACACGTTTGGGGTGTGAGGACTGTCCTACAGACCACACATGCTGTGTCTATGATGGTGAAGAGGTGTGTCTTCCTTCAGTTTCACGTAAGTAACACAGTGTTTAATTTCTTCTTAAGAGAGTATGGGCTAAATCTTTGATAAAATCTTTTCATTGAACAAAATGACAAGTTGTCAAAAATAGTAAAAGCCATGAAAAGCTGTGCTTTCATTTACTAGAACTCATAAACTGATGTTGCTTTTTTTTTTTTATTGTTGTTGTTTTTAGCAAAGCCAGGAAACTGTGCTGAATCTTGCTTTTATTCTTAAAAAGACAATAAATTGTTTCTTTTTTTTTTCATTTGTTGCCGTTCAGGGTTCAATACAGTCATGGGCAATTTTTCAGAGAAACAATCTAAAACGCTCTCTGCTCAGAGTTCTTAGTCTGGACTGATTTCTGTCTCCTTTCAGCAAAACCAGGAGAGTGTCCTCTCATGAGGTCAGAGGTTGGACTGTGTGTTGAATCTTGCTCTTATGACAGTGACTGCCCCAATAATGAGAAGTGCTGCTCTAATGGATGTGGTCATCATTGCATAGAGCCCTACCTGGGTAAGATATGAACAAAGCAGCAAAGACAACCCCAAAGTAACAATGATCTCCATGATATCTGATTTATTGATAAGAATATGAAGTCAAATTTCACTAGGGAGAGGACAGGGAAAGAGGAGGATGAGTGAAAAGACAGTTGGAACTAATTGAGTGTATAAAGATATTTTTTAATTTGACCTGGTGTGAGTTAACAAGCAAGATTCTTTTGACTCAGACGTGTTCAACTTATAATCTACTCCTTACGGTTGCTTTCTGAAATGTGCATTAAACAGCCAATTTGACAATCTCACAGCATCAGAACTCTTATATCCTTTCATGTCCTTTTCTGCTTTAGTGCTTCCTCCAAAACCAGAATGTCCACAGCATCTTAATTTTGCTCTGTCACGTAAGGGTTGTGAGGACTGTCCCACAGACCACATATGCTGTGTCTATAATGGTGAAGAAGTCTGTGTTCCCACTGTTTTCAGTAAGTGTTGCAATGTTTCTTCTTAAGAGGGTGTGGATTAAATCTTTGAGTAAATCTTCTCAGGGTAAAAAGTGATAAGTAGGCTAAAATACTTTATTCAAAGAAAAACTGAGTAAAGGCCAAATTTGTTACACTCTTTGGTTTGATTTCTTTTTGTATACTGATTTATTTTCCCTTTCAGCAAAACCAGGAGTGTGTCCTCTCATGCGGTCAGAGGTTGGACCGTGTGTTGCATCTTGCTCTTATGACAATGACTGCCCCAATAATGAGAAGTGCTGCTCCAATGGATGTGGTCGCCATTGCATAGAGCCCTACCCGGGTGAGATATGAACAAAGTAGCAAACACTCCCTAATCACTTTTCAAGTTGTTAAAGGCATTTTGTAACTAATCATATTCTCGACTTTGGTGTATCCGTAAAGTCTGGCCGGTGGCCAGAAGCGCCTTGTCTGAAGCGCCCTCACGTGTGCTGCCATCATGATGGTCAGGGTCCATGACATCAGAAGTGCTGTGATCACATCTGCAGTGAGCTCTGCTGATTAGAAAGTACCCAGTCACTCTATAACAAAAATCATTAAACTTACTGTGACCATCTCTGCAAATCAATCCAAATCACTCTTTTCTTTTTTTTTTAATGTGATGAAGACTTTCTGTTTCTGATGATAATCATGTCTCTCTTGTTTTTTTGAAAACTTACAAAGAAAAAACGGTCTGTTTGCAGTTTGTTCTTGTTCTCTAATTGATAACATTTAATCTTACTTCAGTGTGTATTCAAGAAACAGTGTTTGACTATGAATAGTATATCTGTTCCATTTCTAATTAAAGAGTTATAGATTGATGAATTTTGTGTTTTTTTTTCTATATATAAACCAATAAAAAAAAAACCTGTTGATTTGCTATACATTTTAACGGGTCTCTGATTTCAAAGCTCTGTGGGGTTTTGGGTTTGTTTCCCTGCAAAAGGAAAGGATAAAATGTAACAAGAATGGAAAGTGCTTATTGTTAGAACACAAAATTATCCAGAAGGATGATCAAAACACTTTGTTTCTTACTTGAGTCTAAAAACTGGATTTTAGAAGAAGTCATTCTATCAAAAGTGTTTGTAAAGGCTGACTTCATGGCTCCGTGCTTGATTTTGTACACCTGTGACAACTGGACTGAAAAACCCATGAATTCAGAAAAAAAATGTATAAGGTGTGGCCCACACTTTGGTCAGCACTGTGTATTTGCTTGAAAGTGTTTAAAATTGATGTGTTGCTAATGTAATAATTCAGCAAATCAAATGCAATATTTCAAGTACTCTCAAGTAATTGTATTCAACATTCAAAAAAGTAACTAAAATCAGTGCAAAATAAATATTTGGTAAAGAGCTACCCCTTTTATCTACAATTGCTAAAATCACTTGAAGACAAGTGATTTCCTGCTTTGAAATTTAAAAAAAGCACGATGTATGAAAGTATAAGCATGACTGTGTGAAAACTAGAGGTTACAGATGTGACATGAGTACCAGAATGATGGACAGCAGTGCACAAAATACCCACGCAATGACTGCTCCCTCACCTTAATGAGTTTTTTATCCCTTTCTTGTGCCACGACTGAAAATTCTTTATTTCTTTTTTTTTTTCTGACAAATATCTGGATCATTTCAAACGGGTCTTAGTTTACATGAGATAGGTGAAGACTTAGTTATTCCCACCAGGCTGTCAGAAAGGTGTTTATGTTAAGGCTTTTAAAGCAGCTTTGATGCTTGTGAAAGATATATCAGATATCTTAAATATTTCAGATACTTTTCCACAGAGTGCTTATTCTAGGTCCAGCCAGGTGTTCCCTACTGCACTTCTTTTGATCCAACCTGAAACATATACCAATCAATTGGCAAAGAAGTAATTATATAATTTGGTAATTTATTGTGTTTCTGTTTTTGTAGAATTTTTAAACTTATTCTTGAAAGTTTTCCACAAAAAATTGAGATGTTTGATTCTAGTGGCTTAAACCAATCAATAGAGGGTTGTAGCATTAAGGACCCAACACACAACCAGGGAGTGACACACACACACACACACACACACACGGTACTCTCTGGTTACATGTATATCTATGTAAGACTCATATGTTAATGAACCTATGCATATGCATGTAACCTCAATAAAGGAGCAGTGTTACGAGGGAGCAGACAAGAGCAACTGAGGTCAGGCGAAGGAACGGCGCTCGTCCAGTCCTCTCCCTCATGCATGAGTAACACAAAGAACTTTGCCTACTTGGTGTTCAGTGCTTTTGCTGTGTAGTTAAATTGTCTCGTTCCAGCGGCGGGTTTGTACTAGACAGACCCATCAGCTCTCCAAACCTCTGTCTCTATGTAAAAAGTAATTACACCAGTGTGTTAAATCAACAATCAACAGTGATTAATCACATTTTTTTTTATAGAGATGACTTCATGAGCAACACCCAGGCTGGAATATGGCCAGAATATTTTAGTCAAGAAATCACTTAACTAGAACGTGTCTGACAAAGTGACGGTGACTACAAGATCTCAGAAAGCAACATCATGGACATCTAAAGAAAGAGCTAAGAAACACTGAACTCTATCAGTCTGGAAAGGGTTACAAAGGCAATTCAAACGCTTTGGGAATCGAACCACGATGAGGGCCATTATCCAGAAAATGTGGAAAACCTGAAGGCCTCACTTGTGTCGTTTAATGTGCCCTGAAGCTCAAGTGCACCAGGACAATAATGCAAAACACAGCAGCAAGATCATCTCTGAATGGCTCAAAAAACAAGATGGAGGTTTTGACCTGGTCAAAGTGCAGACTGGAATCAGATTGACATGATTTAGCATGACCTTAAAAACTCAGCCTATGCTGGAAAACCCTCCAAAGTGGCCGAATGAAAACAATTCTGCAAAGAAGACTGGACCAAAATTCCTCCACAGCGCTGTAAAACACTCATCACCAGTTATTGCAAATGCTTGATTGCAGTTCTTGCTAGATGACAAAACCACTTATTAGGTTTAGAAAGAAATTACTTTTTCACATGAGGTAAAGTTGGAGAGCTTTTTTCCCAAACTAAATGAAATCATCATTTAAAAAACTACAATCTGTATTTACTCTGACCATCTGTGTTAACATTTGAAATCGGAAACATGTAAGTGTAACAAACATGTTATAACATAAGAAATCAGGAAGGGCCAAAAAAAAGAAGCTTTTTGCTAAAAGAAGATTTACAGCAGAAGTTTTTTGCACTGCATTTTAAAATATATTACATTTATTTACAATTAAAGACACACAGAGCAGAAAGTGTGTTACTGTTTTACATCCACAGACACACAAGAAAAGAAGCAGGCAACATGAGGTCTCATCAAGTTATGGCAATTTTATTTGTGTATTTCAGGACATGTATTCAGATTAGAGTTTTTAAAAAACAAACAAACGTCCCAAGTAAAGTTTGGGGGGACTTTTAGGAGGAGAGGGACGTTGAAAGAGAAAGTGGGTTAAAGGTGAGAGGTGAGGGTAGAGAAGATGAGAGAGAGAAGAAGAAGGATGGGGTGAAAGAAAGGTGGAGAGACGGGGAAGGAGGACGAAACTATTGATCTCCTTCAACTTGATGCTGCTGGGTCAGTTCTTTCTCAGCAGTCTGCTCCAGAATCCCATCGTCTCCTCGGCTTTCTTTTCTTTTTCTTTTGCCTTCAGCTCTTTCAACGTTTTGTTTAGCTGCTCCTCGGCGTCTTTAAATTTTTCTTTTAACTCCTGTTTGGCCAGTTTCACTTTCTGTTTGAGGAGCTCTTTAGCTTCCTTTTTGTGCTTTCGTATTTCTTTAAGTGCATCTTTGCAGTCTTTCTTGGTCCTCGCAGAGCCTGTCATTTCTTTCTTGAATACCTTCACCTCAATTTTCTCTTCTGCAAGTTCTTCTTGCACTTTCATCATTTCCTTCTTCAGAGTTTCACTTTCCTGTTTTGCCTCCCATTTTCCACGTGTCTCTTTTTCTATTGCTTCCTGTGTTTCCAGCAACTTCTTCTTCATGTTTTGAGTGTAACTCTTTGTATTTTCCATTTCTTTCTTTGCTTCCTGTATTTTCATTTTCTCTTCCTCCAACGCTTTTTGAACTTCCAACAATTCTTTCTTCATATTTTCAATCTCATTTTCTGCCTCATGTTTACGTTTTTTCTCCTCTTCAAGTTGTTGCTTTACATGCAGGAATTCCTTCCTTACTATTTCAGCTTCAGCCATTACATTTTCAGCTTCTTGTGTTGCCAACTGCATTTTCCTCTTTTCCTCTTCAAAATCTTTCTGCACCTCCTGTAATTCCTGCATCACGTTTTCTGCCTCCTTCTTTGCAGTTTGATATTCATTTTTGGCTTCTCGTGCTGTGCTTTTCTCTTCCTCCAATGCTTTTTCAGCTTCCAACAGTTCTTTCTTTATATTTTCATTCTCATTTTCTGCCCGTTGTTTTTCCATCTTCTCTCCTTTAAGTTTTAGACCCACATGCAGTAATTCCTGCAATACTACTTCAGTTTCAAACTTTGAATTTTTAGCTTCTCCTCTTGATTTTTCTGCCTCTTCTCTTAATTTGACATTTTCAGCCTGTATTATTTGAAATTCCTCTCGTAGGTTAATCAGCTCTGAAGCTGAAATAGCAAGGAAGGAATTCCTGCATGTAAAGCAACAACTTGAAGAGGAGAAAAAACGTAAACATGAGGCAGAAAATGAGATAAAGAATTGTTGGAAGTTCAAAAAGCGTTGGAGGAAGAGAAAATGAAAATACAGGAAGCAAAGAAAGAAATGGAAAATACAAAGAGTTACACTCAAAACATGAAGAAGAAGTTGCTGGAAACACAGGAAGCAATAGAAAAAGAGACACGTGGAAAATGGGAGGCAAAACAGGAAAGTGAAACTCTGAAGAAGGAAATGATGAAAGTGCAAGAAGAACTTGCAGAAGAGAAAATTGAGGTGAAGGTATTCAAGAAAGAAATGACAGGCTCTGCGAGGACCAAGAAAGACTGCAAAGATGCACTTAAAGAAATACGAAAGCACAAAAAGGAAGCTAAAGAGCTCCTCAAACAGAAAGTGAAACTGGCCAAACAGGAGTTGAAAGAAAAATTTAAAGACGCCGAGGAGCAGCTAAACAAAACGTTGAAAGAGCTGAAGGCAAAAGAAAAAGAAAAGAAAGCCGAGGAGACGAGGGGATTCTGGAGCAGACTGCTGAGAAAGAACTGACCCAGCAGCATCAAGTTGAAGGAGATCAATAGTTTCGTCCTCCTTCCCCCTCTCTCCACCTTTCTTTCACCCCATCCTTCTTCTTCTCTCTCTCATCTTCTCTACCCTGACCTCTCACATTTAACCCACTTTCTCTTTCAACGTCCCTCTCCTCCTAAAAATCCCCCCAAACTTTACTTGGGACGTTTGTTTGTTTTTTAAAAACTCTAATCTGAATACATGTCCTGAAATACACAAATAAAATTGCCATAACTTGACCTCATGTTGCCTGCTTCTTTTCTTGTGTGTCTGTGGATGTAAAACAGTAACACACTTTCTGCTCTGTGTGTCTTTAATTGTAAATAAATGTAATATATCTTCATTTTAAAATGCAGTGCAAAAAACTTCTGCTCTAAATCTTTTTTTAGCAAAAAGCTTCTTTTTTTTTGCCCCTTCCTGATTTCTTATGCTTTAACATGTTTGTTACACTTACATGTTTCCGATTTCAAGTGTTAACACAGATGGTCAGAGACAGAGGTTTGGACAGCTCTTTCCCTTTATTTGTATTTTATTTGTATTTATTCAGGTTATCTCTGAAATATCTCAGTGTGACTGATACTGTACATGAGTGTGGTAGGTTTTGAAAACAGCATCAGCACAGCACACAGCAAAGGGGAAAGGAACAATTGTTCCTTTCAAATTTTATACAAGACATCCAATCCTGGATCATATCCATATCCACTTAGGACTGAGTGATCCAAATGCACCACATTGTGACAATAACCATGGCATAGCAGCTGATGAGCAGCAGATAGATACGAAAGAGCAGGAAGTCAAGGACATATCCTACATGACACCACTGGTGCAACAGCTGGCTTTCCTTCTGCAGAGAGAGGAGGTGGGCACCAAGTTCAGCAAGGTACTGACAGATCTGTTGCAGTTCAGGCAGAGCAGATGTACCTGGCAGAAGAGTGGAGATTAAAACGTCAAACAAAGAGCACTCCATAACATATTTAACAACACAGATATCATCTTTCACTTTAATACAGAAAAGAACATTTGCCCTCGCAACTGTTCTGTATCTGAGTGAACCAAATGATGCCTGCCAGTATGTTTTCTCAAATACTTTTAAGATTTTTCAGCACCAATTGTCCAATGTAATGACAGAGCACTGTGTAGGTTTGGTTACCGTTACTAACTGGGTGCTGGTCAGGTGCCCAGCTGGCTGGTTGAATGATCCATGGACCAGAACTGACATTGGAGTTTCCAGGTTTATCCTTCTGTGGTGTAGAAGGCGGCTGGATATCTTTTGGCCAGTGGTAGCAGATGAGGTTTGCTATACGTTTGAGCACAAGAACCCTAACCCACTTTGGAACCTCCCGATATTTCAAGGAGTTATGGTGGAGGACGTTGGTAATGATGACTCTTTCCAGTAGTCTGAAGACTGGAGACATTAATATGAAAAAAATACTATTAAGATCATAATGAAAAAGTCCTCTCTCAGTGTACTTTCAACCAAAAGGCAAATAACCAAACCACATGAACATCTAATAAAAGATATAAATATTGAAACACTGATCCAACATTATCCTTTATTGGCGCATCATTTGATCTGACACTTTTACCTGAATGTTGCACCTTTTTTTTTGAAAAAAACTTCCTTATATCCATTATGAACCTGTCTCTCTGTACACACACACACACACACACACACATCACACAACAGGAGTTATAAGGTTAATGGGCATTCAGTCAGTTAGCTAGTTAGTATCCATTTCAAACAGGACAGTGGTAACAACAGCAGGCTACGGACAATTTTAAGTTTTAGATTTTAAATAGGCTGTATACATTTCAATGGGAGCAACAGGACGGTCAAATGTCGCTGATTTTACTACAGAGCAGGACGGATTGTAGGGTAGCAAACATCGTCGGAAAACAAGTTTTCAACACTGCAGGTTACCTGGGTGTAATGTTTTTCAGCTAAAAAGAAACATGGTCTGACTCCTACCTAACTATATAAAGAGTAACTGCAGGTTAAATGTAGCTAATATGTCCTGTTTTCAGCCAGACACTTACACCTCCGCTCCGCTGCGTCTCAGAGTAGGGGAGAGCTGGTCAGAAACGCTCTGTGTGGGTAGAAAATGGTCTGCACCGGCGCTGGTCCTGACGCGAAATGGCGAGGGTCTCACGCTCTGAGGAACGCTTCATATAGGACCAGGTGCTTCCAAAAACAATAGATGGGGTGCCGATAAGGCTGGGGGGTGATACACCTGCAGGGCATCACCTTGCTGTGCAAGTTTAAAACAATGAGGGTGGGGCACGCAGTTGCTGAGCTCCGGTGTAACTGGCCAAGATAGGCCTAAGGGTCCGCTGTTGCTGGCTACTTCAGAAAATAGGCGAGACCTTGCTCGACTGGTACATATGCGGGGCTTTTACCTTTTCCTAAGGAATTTCAAAAGAAACGATACCGGTCACTTTAAACAATAGGTTGGGCCCTTGTTCACATGGTACTCTCAACAACTAAGTGATACACTTATCCTTTACCTTTTCCGAAGGAATCACAACAATTAAATGATACCCTCAGTGGGCTTTTGCAATCCTGAACAATTTCAAACAATTAACCGGCTGTTGAAAAGACAGAGCGGGTCTGTGCGACTGGTTTTAGAAGTATCACTGCAGCGTTTATTTTCTAAAGGGCTGAATGTTATTTGCGAACATCTGTTGTGTTAAAAACTACTCTGAAACCATGAAACCCCTTACGGAAGAAAATGATCCGTTTTTAAATAAATAAAATGCTTGCATCGCTGCATGCTGTGACATCAGAATCACAAAATGAGTGTGATTAAAACACGATTAGTTTGAAAAGAGCGATACTGCCTGCTTACAGCATTTATTTTCTAAAGGGGCTGAATGTTATTTGTGACCATTTACTGTGTTAAAAACTAGCTGGCTCTCCCTCTTAGTTCAACATTCCGAAATCCCGATTTTTAAATAAAATGATCGCATCAACCCGTGAAAGAAACCCCAGTAGATGCGTAAAAACTAGTTAGATTAAAACTAGTGGTTTGATTAAATGAAAGACTTGTGAACAGGCTGACATTGTCCATTCAGAAGAAATTCCCATTTGAGTGTTATAAAATAAAATACTTGCATCACTGCCTGCTGAGACATTGTCAGAATCACAAAATTATTGTGATTAAAACACTATTACCAACACTTTTGACTAGATGTAAATAAAAAGCATTCGCACTTTGTTAAGGCGCACTGTGAACAAAAACCAACGGCTTCCACCCCTACATGCCAAAACAAAGAATTGCTCTTAAGGACACATATGTCTGCATAAATGAATGTTGAGACACGCCAAAGTGACAAAAAATAGTTTAATTAAAAACCCTATGGTTTGATTAAATTAAGTTAAAAACACATGAACTCATATAACCTCTCTGACACCCTGGTGTCAAACCACTTGTCAAACCGGTTTGGTTGGCCGCCATTTTGAACTAGTGCCATCGTATTACTACTGTTGTGCACAATCTTTTGAGCAAGAGGTGAACATGGACAAACGCTCGTTTACAGTTTATGTGTTGATTGTAGCACTTTGTGCATTGGTGCTCTTTGGCACTGCTTTTTGCGCACTTGCTTTGAGAAGTGGTGGCATTTTAACAGGTGAGTTTCTTTTGTCTCGATTTGTATTGAGTTTACAATCTGTCTACTTATTGATTGTTTTCAGGAGAATGCCCATGGCACCTTAATCTTGCTCTGTAACGTAAGGGGAATGACAACTGTTGTAGAGACCACATATGCTGTGTGGTGAGAAACTCTGTGTCCCTCCCGTTTTCAGTGCGTGTTACAATGTTTAATGTCTTCTTAAGAAAATAACAAGCAGTCAAAAAATTGAGTTTCTTCTAATAAAAGCCATGTTTGCATTTCCTAGAGCTTCTTGTCTAAATGGATGTTGCCCCCTTCCCCCCCTTTTTTTTTAGCAAAGCCAGGAGTGTGCCCTGTCAGGAAATATATACGTGCAGACTGTACTGAATCTTGCTCTAAAGACAGTGACTGCCCGGATAATGAGAAGTGCTGCTCCAACGGATGTGGACATGAATGCATGCCTCCAGTCATAGGTGAGAAATGAACAAAGTGACTGTCTACAGCATATCTGTTGTATCACATCATATAAAACAGCTAGACATAGACTTTATTTATTCCCACACTGGGGAAATTCAAAAGTTACAGCAGCACAAGGGACAGGAAGAAAAAGTGAATTAGATATATTAAGAATATAAAAATACAAAAAATAAATATAAAAAATAGTGTACAAAAAAAGCCTAAATTCTGAATTATGTCCAAATAGTTGCTAAATACAATGAAATGCAAAATTTGATATAATATGATACATATAATGTGATGTACATTTACTGCAAAAAATTGAGAGGGTAAAAGGTGATGAGTTGTTGATAATGTCATGAAAAGTGGTCCTTCTTTATGACCATGCAGTTGTTTTGATACTGCAAACAACTGCAGGGTCACTGATTGAATGTGCGGTTTAAAAACCTCGTGGGATATTTTGCGGAGGGAAAACGTAACACTCTCTGGTTAGAGTTCTTTGCCTTTAATTTTTTCTTATTCCTTTCAGTGAAGCCAGGATTGTGTCCTCGCAGACGCTTGGATGACAGACGGTGTGCTGTAACTTGCTCTTATGACACTGACTGCCCCAATCATGAGAAGTGCTGCTTCAGTGGATGTGGTCGTCAGTGCATGGAGCCCTACCCAGGTGAGATATGAACAAAGCAGCAAACACTCCCTAATCACAAGTGGTTAAAGGCATTTTGTAACTAATCATATTCTTGATTTGATTTCGTGTATCTGTAAAGTCTGGCCGGCGGCCACCGTTTGAGGGCCCCACATGTGTGCTGAGTAGTAGTATCATGATGATCAGGGTCCAGGACATCAGAAGTGCTGTGATCGCCTGCAGTGAGCTCTGCTGATTAAAAATCACTTTTTTCTTTCTTTAATGTGATTAAGACTTTCTGTTTCTGGTGATAATCATGTCTTATTTTTTCAAACTGACACTTTTTCTTACAAAGAAAAAGCAATCTGTTGGGATTATTTTCTTGTTCTCTTATTTACAACATGCAATCTTACTTCAGTGTGAACAACACTGTATTCAAGAAACAGTGTTTGACTATGAATAGTATATCTGTTCTATTTCTAATTAAAGAGTTATAGATTGATGCATTGTGTGTTTTTTCTTTATATAAACCAATAAAAATTGCCCCTCACCTGTTGATTTGCTATACATTTTAATAGGTCTCTGATTTCAAAAGTCTCTGGGGTTTTGGGTTTGTTTCCCTGCAAAAGGAAAGGATAAAATGTAACAAGAATGGAGAGTGCTTATTGTCAGAACACAAAATTATCCAGATGAATGATCAAAACATTTTGTTTCTTATTTGTGTTTCAAAATGAATTTTAGAAGAAGTCTTTTCACAAATCTGTGTAAATGAACAGATGAGCAAAACTTCATGGCACGGTGCTTGATTTTATACACCTGTGACAACCGGACTGAAAAACACATGAAATCAGAAAGAAAGTGTAGAAGGTGTGGCCCACACTTTGGTCAGCATAGTGTACTTGCTTGAAAGTGTTTAAAATTGATGAGTTACTTAAGTAGTAATTCGACAGATTATGACGCTCAAATATTTGTATTTAACATTCAAAATGTAACTAAAATCAGTGCAAAATAAAGGTTTGGTAAAGGGCTAAAAAACCCAAAACAAAGATACAAAAAATCAATACCAAGGCTAAGATAAAAGTCTGATAGGAACATTGAAACATGTCCTCCACCTGGTGGTTAAAACAATAAGTCATGCACTCCATGCCCTGTATGCACACTCGCCACACAAGACTCCACTGCTGAAGCAAAAGCATGTTCTTTAATGTTTGCTGAAAAATATTTAGACAAGCCTGTGAAATACTGGGAGAATATTCTCGGGTGAGATGAGACCAAAACTGAACTTTCTGGAGGCCATAATACACACAATGTTTGGAGTTCAAAAGGCATCGCATATCACCCCCAAAACACAATACTAACAATGAAGTTCGGAGGTGGGAACATGCTAGTGTGGGGCTGTATTTCACTATACGACACTGGCAGGCTTCTTATAACTGAAGGAAGGACAAACAGAAAAACGTAATGAGACGTTCATGATTTTAAAAAAATCTGCTGTCATCTACCAGTACACGATTTGCCTAAAATCCCACCTGAGCAATGCATGTGACTAGTTTCTCCATACAGGCGGCATCTTGAAGCTGTCATCACCAAGAAAGGCTTTTGCATGAAGTATTAAATACATTTCAGTAAGCATGCTCCTCTGTGTCATTTCTCATTATTACACAACTTAATTTATGGACATAAATGGGTTGATTTCTTTGTATGTGTGGATCGGATGGGTCGTTACCGACATGGGGTGAGAATTTCATGTCAACACCTTTAGAAATATGTCTTGTTACATGTTCAATCATCCAGGTAAAGAAATCCCAAAAAGTTGATTCTGTTCATCTGGATGTAACTTCTTTAGTGGGAGAAGCAAATGTACTTATAAACAGTATATTTACATAATGACTGAAAGTTTCTAGTTTCAGTCACTCGAAGTCAAGAATTCACTTGGTTGAATGACGAAACGTTTGTCCTACTGAAAATGATACCGTTAATTCTGTCTACATGAACAGAATCAACTTTTTGGCACTTTAGAAATATATTTATTTAGAAAATTGATGACATATTGTCAGAACTGGCAGCAAGACTGCCCCTGCGCTCACTTGGTTGGCGCCCACCAGGATCGTAAATGGATGATCAAAATATAGAGCTGCTAAAGCAGGAGGGAAGCACAACAAAGGCTTTACGTTGTCAAAAGCTTGCTGACATTCCGATGACCAAATAAACTTTGCTTTGGCCTTCAACAACTCAGTCAGTGGGAATACAACAGTGGAAAGGTTTTTACACAAACCTCTATAATAACTCAGCAAACCCCAAACTCTTTGGAGTTCCTTCTTTGTGGTTGAAGGAGGATGCTCCTCAATTGCTGCAACCTTTGCTGTCACTGTGGCCACACAACCTTGTCACACCACATGGCCAAGATAGATCACTGTCACCTTAGCAAACTCACATTTAGCCAAGTTAATAGTAAGCTTGGCATCAGCCAGTCGATCAAACAGTGCTTGGATGCGATGAAGATGAGCATCCCACGTGTCACTGTAAATTACCAAATCAGCCCTCTAAGCCGGTCACAACTTTATTCATTAATCGCTGAAATGTTGCTGAAGCATTTCTTAAACCAAACGGCATGACTTTATAGGAATAAAGACCAGAAGGGGTAATGAAAGCTAATATTTCCTGTTCTCGTGCTTACAAAGGCACTTGCCAATAACCTTTAAGCAAATCAAATTTGCTTAAAAAATTTGGCCGATCCAAACTGGTCAATACAGTCATCCATTCGTGGCAAAGGAAAAGAGTTTGTTACAGAATTGACTTTTCTAAAAATCTGTCCAAAATGTTTTATCTGGCTTTGGCACCTGGATACATGGAAGACGAAAAAGCAATGTCATTTTGGAACGTAAAAGAAACTTCAGCATCCAGATGTTTAAGCTTTTCCAGTGACATGCGATAGAATCGCTGCTTATCTGGCTGTACATATCCAACATCAGTATTGTGTTCAATCCAGTCAGTGCAAAATGGAACATCACCAAACAAACAGGGATACTTTAACCATGTATGGAAGCTAAGCAGTGGCGGACCACCACACACACACACACACACACACACACACACATAAAACATATTGAGGATTACACATTAACATAAAACTGTTGTCGGAACCATACTGAATTTCGCCAGAGAAACACACACACACATATGAAGAGAGAGAGAGTATGCATTGTATGCAAACAGCTACCAAACAGCTATCATAATTTGTCATACAATGAGAACAGGACAAATCAACAATTGACAATGACTAATTAATATTAAAATCTGTAACATAATGTATTGTTTGGAGTTTAGTCTGTTACTGTTACTATTTTTACCATTTCTTCTTGGAGCAACTGTAACCCACATAATTTCCTTAGGGATTAATAAAGTATTCTGATTCTGATTGTTTCAGGATGACCTGCCATTATCCAATGACACATCTGCTTACCTGTATCTTTTGCTCATTTCTCCTTCTCTTCTTTTCTATTTTTTATAAACTGAGCACCTCAGCATCAAACTGTAAATTATAAATTTTAAATTGTTATTGATCCCTTTACCCCTAGTCCTAAAGTGTATATTTATTTTCTTACTCTTCTTATATTTATTGTTTGTTTTCTTGCTCTGCTGTAACTGGAGCCTCGTCGTCTCGTCTCTCTATATACTGGACTGTATGTAGCGGAGATGACAATAAAGTTTACTTTGACATCAGCAGCGAGCAGGCGCACCGAGGGGTCTCGCGCTCACTTTTCGTGTATAGAATTTCGAAAAAACATCGGTGCAAATTATAAGTCTGTATCATGATGTCTGGTGATTTCGTGTTTGTTGGTTTGTTTTTATTTTGTTTTATTTTGCGAGTTGGTTATTAGAAGCTGCTCCAGCCAGCCAGAGAATCGTCCGCCGCCCCGCCCTCTCCTCCCTGTGCAGCAGGCGCACCTCGCAAACGGAGGGCGCCCTTACTCCCAGCAAATAGGCGACTTTCCCAATATGCGCTGGCTGATGTCGGGGCAGCATGAGTACGAGCAATGTTTGTTTTGGTTTTTTTTCCGATGCCCGTGATGCCGCCCCGGGCAACCGCCCGTGTCGCCCGTATCAAAAACCGCTACTGAAGCTAAGAAACAGACAAAACAGGGTGCACAATGTCCTGTGCACCCTGTTTTGTCTGTTTCGAGCCCCGGCTCGGACAGTCTCGGTCGTTGTGTCCTTGGGCAAGACACTTCACCCGTTGCCTACTGGTGGTGGTCAGAGGGCCCGGTGGCGCCAGTGTCCGGCAGCCTCGCCTCTGTCAGTGCGCCCCAGGGCAGCTGTGGCTACAATGTAGCTTGCCATCACCAGTGTGTGTGTGTGAATGGGTGAATGACTGAATGTAGTGTAAAGTGCTTTGGGGTCCTTAGGGACTAAGTAAAGCGCTATACAAATACAGGCCATTTACCGTAACAGAGGTAATCCTAAGTTATTATTCAGCAGCCTTAAATGATGTGTTTCTCCTTCTTCTCCACCAGCTGTATCCATTCTTTTAAATTAAGACTCTGAAAACTTTCTTGTTTTCTTTGTACATCTTTGCACATCTTTTTACCTGTTTCTTTACCTGAGCTGTTAACATTAGTTGACTCAACGAAAGCATCCTTCTGTTCTCTCAAAATTTTACCTGCACCTTTGCCCAAAGGTGTCTTTCAGTCTATCGGACTCTGTGTGCTCAATATAAGAAAGAATCCACTAGAATCTTCTTGTTTTAAGAATCCTATATATCCGCCCACTTAAAGAAAGAAAAACAAACAAAAACACATTAAGCCAACCTCTAAATTGCCACTTAATGCTAAGACTTTAGAAAAGGTTGCGGCTGAGCAGCTTATAGCTGTTTTACACAAATACAGCATTCTTGAAAGTGTCCGTTCGTTCATAGAGCTCATTTCAGTGAGACAGTTCTTCTCAGTGAAGTTATGCGAGGCAGTATTTTGTTTTGCTGATGAGGACCTGACCTCTGCCTTTGGTACTGCTAAGCACAGCATTATGTTTAATAGGCATAACAGACTTAAGTTATTTGTTGGATGTGTCGGGGTCTGCTATGGAGTAGTTATTGTCATATCTGCGTGAATGAATGAATCTTTTTCTTTGAATGCTTTGAAGCAGCTACAAACCTTGTTGAACCTGCTTCTGGTCAACTTTTTGTTTTAATATTTGAAAATGTTTGTTGTGAAGCACTTTCTGATCTTTATCTTGGAAGGTGATATATAGGTGAAATTTTACTGACTTACTTAATGTGTTATTTGTAATTGTCCATTGTGTCTCATGATACATACATTTATTTGTTTTTATTAGGAATATTTCCCCACTTTTAATCACTTTGGACTATTTTTTATGCCATAAAAGAACTGCTTAAACACTCAGCCCTTAAATGAAGTACAAAGATATTGTGTTTTGGGGTAGTACTGTACATCATGACACAGTACAGTAGATTATGTGTGCTGGCACCACTTTATCACAACCAGGGGACCGAATCAGACAGTCTGGCAGTCCAGCAGAGTGATCAGAAATGTAATACAGACTAAGCTGTGTGTCAGCTCAAGCACAAAACAAAAAGCAATTTTGTACACTCGTATTATCTCATCAATTTGTCCCTCTCACTACTATCATGGTTCATGGACTTCACATAGTGATGTTTCTGATGTTTCATAGAGACAGACTAATCATCAACAACAGATAGTAGAAGAGAGGTTTGAGCAAGACATGAAAGAATAAATACTTTAAATACATTTATGGTAATGTCATCAAACATTGTGCATTAACTGGTTATCCTAAAAAAAACAGCAACATCACTTAGACTATTTGAAACTGAACGGAATTCTAGTAAGAGGTGGAAAAAAATCAAGGTATACCTATATAACCCTGAGGGAGAAAAAGGAGAAAAAAAACAACAATAAAAAGAAGATAAAGAACACTAAGTGTGTTATACTAAGTTGATTCCTCTTTATCTAAAAGTACAGTCTGGTCCCATCTGAACCACAGGAACAAAAAAAAACAAAAAAAGAAAAAAAATTGAACAAGACAGTCACAATATCTTATATCTAAGAACTTTTAAAAACCTTGGGTACCAACAAGGTACATCAGTGTAAAAACAGTTAACATTGGGATAAAGTGGTGTTTATCTGCTTTATGATGTTGTGGTTGTTGTCATGCTGGATAATAAAGATTAAAAAACTGCCTAGTTGTTTTACTAATATGTAAACACAAGATTCATATCATCATTTGAGCAACAAAGAACACAAAAAACTAAATGTCCCTGATATGACACCTTATCAGACAGAATATAATACGACAAGCACAATGATCCAGCATCCTTTAACTGGCCTGCTCACTCAGTGGTTGTGCACAGTCTTTTGAGGAAGAGGTGAACATGGACAAACGCTCGTCTACAGTTTGTGTATTGATTGTAGCACTTTGTGCATTGGTGCACTTTGGCACTGTTTTTTCTTTGGTGAGACCTGACATTTTAATAGGTACGTTTCATATGATTATTGTTTTTTTCTGTAATGTGCATGTTTGTTTATTTAATCATGGCCAGAATTGGTGGACACACAGCATCATAACTGTTACCTGATTTACCACAGCTGATCCATATCCTTTTCTGCTTTACTGCCTCTTTATCTGTGATTCATCCAAAATGAGGAGAGTGCCCATGGCGCCTTAATCTTACTCTAACACGTATGGGGTGTGAGGACTGTCCTAGAGACCACACATGCTGTGTCTATGATGGTGAAGAAGTGTGTCTTCCTTCTGTTTCTCGTAAGTGTCACAATGTTTAATTTCTTCTTAAGAGGGTGTGTACTAAATCTTTGATTAAATCTTCTCTTTGAACAAAATGACAAGTTGTCAAAAATAGTAAAAGCCACGAAAAGCTGTGCTTTCATTTACTAGAACTCATAAACTGATGTTGTTTTTTTCTTTCTTTCAGTAAAGCCAGGAAATTGTGCTGAATCTTGCTCCTATTTTTAAAAGGACAATAAATTGTTTCATATTTTTTGTTTCATTTTGCTGCAGTTCAGTAAGGTCATGGGATATTTTTCAAGGAACAATCTAAAACACTCTCTGGTTAGAATTATTGGTCTGCACTGATTTCTGTCTCCTTTCAGCAAAACCAGGAGTGTGTCCTCGCATGCGGCTGGACGTAGGACCGTGTGTTGAATCTTGCTCTTATGACAGCGACTGTCCCAATAATGAGAAGTGCTGCTCCAAAGGATGTGGACATCAGTGCATGGCTCCAGTCTCAGGTGAGAGATGTACAAAGTAGCAAAGACAACCCCAAAGTGACAATGATCTCCAAGATGTCTGTTTTATTAATAAGAATGTGAAGTCAAACACTAGGGTGAGGACAGGGGAAAAGGAGGATGAGTGAAAAGTCAGCTGGGCCTAATTAAGTGAATAGAGATCATTTTCAATTTGACCTTGTGACATTTTAACAAGCAAGTTTCTTTTGACTCAGACATGTTCAGCTTAATATCTACTGCTTACGGGTTCTTTCTGAAAAGTGCATGTTTGGTGTGTTTCATTAAACAGCCAAATTGGCAATCACACAGCATCAGAACTCTTATATCCTTTCATGTCCTTTTCTGCTTTAGTGCTTCCTCCAAAACCAGAATGTCCACGGCATCTTAATTTTGCTCTGTCACGTAAGGGTTGGAAGGACTGCCCTAGAGACCACACATGCTGTGTCTATAATGGTGAAGAAGTCTGTGTTCCCACTGTTTTCAGTAAGTGTTGCAATGTTTCTTCTTAAGAGGGTGTGGATTAAATCTTCTCAGTTTAAAAAATGATAAGTAGTCTAAAAATACTGTACTCAAAGAAAATTTAAGTAAAGGCTGAACTTACTGCACTCATTGGTCAGATTTCTTTTCAATGCTGATTTATTTTTTGTTTCAGCAAAACCAGGAGTGTGTCCTCGCAGGCTTCCCCCTGTAGCCTTTGGACCGTGTGTTGAAGCTTGCTCTTATGACAGCGACTGTCCCAATAATGAGAAATGCTGCTCCAACAGATGTGGACATCAGTGCATGGCTCCAGTCTCAGGTGAGAGATGAACAAAGTAGCAAAGACAACCCCAAAGTGACAATGATCTCCAAGATGTCTGTTTTATTAATAAGAATGTGAAGTCAAACACTAGGGTGAGGACAGGGGAAAAGGAGGATGAGTGAAAAGTCAGCTGGGCCTAATTAAGTGAATAAAGATCATTTTCAATTTGACCTTGTGACATTTTAACAAGCAAGTTTCTTTTGACTCAGACATGTTTAGCTTAATATCTACTGCTTACGGTTTCTTTCTGAAAAGTGCATGTTTGGTGTGTTTCATTAAACAGCCAAATTGGCAATCACACAGCATCTGAACTCTTATATCCTTTCATGTCCTTTTCTGCTTTAGTGCTTCCTCCAAAACCAGAATGTCCATGGCATCTTAATTTTGCTCTGTCGCGTAAGGGTTGTAAGGACTGCCCTAGAGACCACATATGCTGTGTCTATAATGGTGAAGAAGTCTGTGTTCCTACTGTCTTCAGTAAGTGTTACAATGTTGAATTTCTTCTTAAATCTTTGATTAAATCTTCTCAGTTTAACAAATGATAAGTAGTCTAAAATACTTTATTCAAAGAAAATTTAAGTAAAGGCCAAATTTACCACAGTCTCTGGTTAGATTTCTTTTCTATACTGATTTATTTTTCCTTTCAGCAAAACCAGGAGTGTGTCCTCGCAAGTTTCTTCTGCCTTCTTCTTCAGCCTTTGTACCGTGTGTTGAATCTTGCTCTTATGACAGTGACTGTCCGGATAATGAGAAGTGCTGCTCTAATGGATGTGCTCATGAATGCATGGCACCATACATAGGTGAGATAAAAACACAGTATGTATTTGTGCTGACTCAATTAATTAAACTGAAATATATATATATATATATATATAAATTGATATACATTTATGGACTATATGAAACTTGAGAAGGGCAAGATGAGGTTAATTCTCTGAAAATTTGTGTTAATCTTCTTTATGACCATGCAGTCTTTTTGATACCTCAAACAACTGCAGGGTCACTGATTGAATGTGCGGTTTAATAACCTCGTGGGATATTTTGCGGAGGGAAAACGTAACACTCTCTGGTTAGAGTTCTTTGCCTTTAATTTTTTCTTATTCTTTTCAGTGAAGCCAGGATTGTGTCCTCGCAGACGCTTGGATGACAGACGGTGTGCTGAAACTTGCTCTACTGACAATGACTGCCCCAATCATGAGAAGTGCTGCTTCAGTGGATGTGGTCGTCAGTGCATGGAGCCCTACCCAGGTGAGATATGAACAAAGCAGCAAACACTCCCTAATCACAAGTGGTTAAAGGCATTTTGTAACTAATCATATTCTTGATTTGATTTCGTGTATCTGTAAAGTCTGGCGGGCGGCCACCGTTTGAGGCCCGATGTGTGCTGAGTACTGCTATCATGATGGTCAGGGTCCAGGACATCAGAAGTGCTGCAGGACAACCTGTGATCACACCTGCAGTGAGCTCTGCTGATTAGAAAGTACCCAGTCAATCTATAATAAACATCATTAAACTTACCATCTCTGCAAATCAACCCAAATCACTTTTTTCTTTCTTTAATGTGATGAAGACTTTCTGTTTCTGATGATAATCATGTCTCTCTTATTTTTTCAAACAGACACTTTTTTTCTTACAACGAAAAAGCGGTCTGTTGGCATTTTATTCTTGTTCTCTTATTTACAACATGTGATCTTACCTCAGTGTGAGAAACAGTGTTTCAGTATGAATAGTAAATCTGTTCCATTTCTAATTAAAGAGTTATAGCATGATGCATTGTGTGTTTCTTATTTATATAAACCAATAAAAATTGCCCCTCACCTCTTGATTTGCTATACATTTTTAATAGGTCTCTGATTTCAAAATTCTTGATGGGTTGTTTTTACATAAAAACCTTGAGGTGTTTGAATCTAGTGTCTTAAACCAATCGATGGAGGGCTGTAGCACAAAGGACTCCACACAAAACAAGGGAGTGACCAGGTTGGCTTATTTTACTGCACACACCAACATGTGAGATCATTATCATTTTTAGTAGAGCAGAAAATGTATGCTTGAATATCTGACATCACCTGACTGTAGTGGAGTGTGTTCTGAAAGTTACAATTCAGAGGTAAAACAGCTGATTTACAGCAGCTGATGGACTAGTCTGTTATAGATGAGAACTTATTTATAAGTGTGATCATCTTTAGAAGAGAGGTTTGTGAATTCCCAAGGAAAAGTAATACAGCATCAGCATATTTTATTTTCACTTTGAATTCCTTTAATATATACATTTTGTCGGGTTGCTGATGAAAAAATGAGAAAAAGTGTGGGGTAAAGTGAGCCACCAGGCCTGGTGTCCATCTGTAGGCTGAAGGTTTGGGAAGTGAGATTGCTTGTCCTGATACATTTGGATTTGGAGACCTGCACAGTGTTTTGATCCAGTCAGAAGTGCAGAACTAGAAATTTCATTATTTTTTTCTTATGTTTAACCTATACTGTCTGCCAGTTTTAGCAAGCAGAATCATGGTCTGAATGTTTCGTTGTGTCAAACATATTTGCTTTGCCAAGAGGAGCACTATAGACCCTCTGTAGGCTCTTCTTGTTGTTTTTTGTTTTTCTTTTGTTTATTTATTTTATTTTACTATTCATGGAGCAGTTCCAGACATGCTGGGTCTCCAACTGCTGCATCTGTAACAAAACAGACACACAAAAAAGCACAAAGCACCTGAAAGACAAAACAAAGGGAGGTACATAAAAAAACATGCAATTTTGCTGTGATTTCAGAATCAGAATCAGAAAGGGTTTTATTGCCAAATGTTGAGCAGGTTTACAATATTAGGAAATTGCTGCGGTACTTAGTGCAAACATACTGTCATATAACGCTTAAATAAACATAAAAATTAAAATTAAAAGTGCTAAGTAGATAGATATATACATGAGTGCAGGTGGTGATCAGTGCCAAACATGGAATGATGCAGTGAACACAGTGTAGGGTCACGTGTTAGTGGTGGGAACAGTCATGTGGTTATTGTTCATGAGTCCAACAGCAGAGGGGAAGAAACTGTTCTTATGGCGAGAGGTTCTGGTGCGAATAGACCGGAGCCTCCTGCCTGAGGGGAGCAGGTCAAACAGACTGTGTCCAGGGTGAGAAGGGTCAGCTGTGATCCGAGCTGCACGCCCCACTGTCCTGGAGGTGTACAGGTCCTGCAGAGATGGGAGACCGCAGCCAATCACCTTCTCAGCAGAGTGCACAACACGCTGCAGTCTCTGTTTGTCCCTGATAGTGGCTCCAGCGTACCACACGGTGATGGAGGAGGTGAGGATGGACTCGATGATTGCGGTGTAGAATTGCATCATCGTCCATGTTGGCAGGTTGAATTTCTTCAGCTGCCTCAGGAAGTACATCCTCTGCTGGGCTTTCTTTATGACAGAGGTGATGGTGGACTCCCACTTCAGGTCCTGGGTGATGGTGGTACCCAGGAAGCAGAATGAGTCCACAAAGGTGATGGGGGTGTCAGTCAGGATGATGGGGGGGAGTGGGGCTGTGTGCTTCCTGAAGTCCACAATAATCTCCACTGTCTTCTGGGCATTCAGCACCAGGTGGTTGTGGCTGCACCAGGACACCAGACGTTCAACCTCCTTCCTGTAGGCAGACTCATCCCCGTCCGAAATGAGTCCAATAACGGTGGTGTCATCTGCAAACTTGATTAGCTTGACAGACTGGTGGGTGGAGGTGCAGCAGTTAGTGTACAGGGAGAAGAGCAGAGGAGAAAGAACACAGAGGAGAAAGAACACGGTGCTGATGGTCCGGGAGTCCCAGACATTCTTTCCCAGCCTCACATGCTGCTTCCTGTCCGTCAGAAAGTCAGTGATCCACCAGCAGATGGGATCAGGCACATTCATCTGGGAAAGCTTGCCTTGGAGATGGTCTGGAAGGATGGTGTTGAAGGCAGAGTTGAAGTCCACAAACAGGATCCTGGCGTAGGTTCCTGGGGAGTCCAGATGCTGCAGGATGAAGTGTAGAGCCATGTTGATAGCGTCGTCTACAGACCTGTTGGCTCTGTATGCAAACTGCAGGGGGTCCAGGAGGGGGGCCGTGAGGGTCTTGAGGTAGGAGAGAACCAGGCGCTCAAATGACTTCATGACCACAGATGTCAGAGCCACAGGTCTGTAGTCATTTAGTCCAGTGATCCTTGGTTTCTTGGGGACAGGAATTATGGTAGAGGAGCGGTCCCCAACCCCCGGGTCTCGGACCGGTACCAGTCCGTGAGTCGTTTGGTACCGGGCCGCGAGAGTTGAGGCTCAGGTGTGAAATGTATGGTTTTCAGGGTTTTTATCGGTTTTCAGCGTTATTTTGTTATTGTTTTTATTGTTAACTCGGTTTTCCTGGGTCTTTTCACGTGTGTTATGAATAAATCTTCTTTTTTTCGGTACCGGCACTAGTTTTATTTTGTTGTATTTATCCGCGACACCTCATTGCCGGTCCGTGAAAATATTGTCGGGCATAAACCGGTCCGTGGCGCAAAAAAGGTTGGGGACCGCTGTGGTAGAGGACTTGAAGCAGGCAGGCACATGACATGTCTGCAGTGAGGAGTTCAAAATGCCAGAAAACACTGGGGACAACTCGTTTGCACATGTCTGAGGGTAGCAGGAGACACACCGTCTGGGCCAGGAGCTTTTCGAGCATTCAGCCTCTTGAACTGCTTCCTCACATCTGCTTCATGAATATGAAGGGTTGTAGTGCGAGAAGGTGGTGTGAAATCCTCCTTGGTGTGGGGTGTGGAGGGAGTTGTTGTAGCTGTGTTTGATGGTGGTGATGGCTCTATGGAGGGGGGAGAGGTGGGGGAATGAGTGTCCAAAGTGTCTCTCCTCTCTGGTCGGGCATTTAATTTACTGCTTGTATTTGGGAAGCTCTTGGCTCAGACTGGCTTTGTTAAAGTCCCCAAGAGCAATAATGAGAGAGTCCGGGAATGTCCGCTCCATGTGCAGTATCTGCACATAGGGCGACCGTGGCTCAGGGGGTTGGGACCTGCAACCGGAAGGTCGCCGGTTCGATCCCGGGCTCTCTGTCCTGGTCGTTGTGTCCTTGGGCAAGACACTTTACCCTACCGCCTACTGGTGTTGGCCAGAGGGGCCGATGGCGCGATATGGCAGCCTCGCCTCTGTCAGTCTGCCCCAGGGCAGCTGTGGCTACAACAGTAGCTTGCCTCCACCAGTGTGTGAATGTGAGAATAATTCTTTAATGCATTGTACAGCGCTTTGGGTGCCTTGAAAACCGCTATATGAAATCCAATCCATCTGCTCCGCGAGGGCGCACTGAGCTGCCTGCACATCCGCATCTGGCGGGATGTAAACAGCGGCCAAGATGAATGAAGCAAACTCCTGCAGAGAATAAAATGGTTTGCAGAGAATAAAAAGGTATTCCAGAGAGGAAGAGCAGTGCTGAGCAATCACTGTTACATCTGTGCACCAGCCACTATTAATGTAGAAGCAGACGCCTCTACCTGTGGTCTTACCAGAGAGAGAGGCCTGCCGGTCCGCGCGCAGCAGATGAAAACCCTCCAGCTTGAGTGCGCAGTCCGGGATGTCCTCAGAGAGCCACGACTCCGTAAAACATAAGACACAGGAGGAGGCAAAGTCTCTGTTCATGCTTCTCATCAGGGCCAGCTCGTCCATCTTATTCTGGAGTGAGCGTACGTTGGAAAGGAAGATCCCAGGAAGAGCAGTTCGCAGTCCGCATCTCCTCAGACACACGAGTGCTTTCCTCTCCTTCGGCGTCTCACTTTCCTGACCAAAGTCTGTAGTAAATCTGCCGCAGATGCGACAAATATTGGAAGTAAGTCCACAGGCGTTGTAGTCCTGTAGTTAAGAAGCTCCTCTCTGGTGTAAGAATATCCAGAGGAGTGCCCAGACACACAAGTTATGCACAAAAACAAAACAGAAGTAACGCAATGTGTGTGTGAGAGACACACACAGAGAGAGAGAGAGAGAGAGAGAGAATGTGAGTGTCTGTGTATAAGCGTTTGTCATGAAATGTGCTTGAAAATGAGGGTGTGAGACTACAACAACACCCCTCAGAAGTCAGAGGCGGACAGGGAAAGACCCAGGAGCCCCGGACCGTCTGCAGCCTCCCAAGAGTGCTAAAGACCCAAGGTCCCTCATCTCAATGACAACTGTGCACTCACCCCAACAAAGGGAAAAAGGAGGCCCGGACATAGCACCCACAGCCAAAGGGTGGGAGCGCAACGGAGGCAGAGGCCAGCCATCCCTCATGTGTTCAGGGCCTGGTGACGCTGCAGCATACAATGCCAAAAACTTAAAGAGACAAATTTTTGTTTTAATGTTTTAGAATTTTTCTTGGGAAGCACTTTGTGATATTTATTTTGAAAGGTGCCATATAACTAAAATTTTACTCTCTATAATCTTTTTTTGTTTTCATTAGAATTATTTTTTCACTTCTAAATGGTTTGGACTACTTTTTACAAATGCAATACAAACATTTTGTGTTTTGGGGTGTTACATCATGACACATCACAGTAGATTTTGTGTGCTGGCACCATTTTATCACAATCAGGGGGCCCAATCAAATAGACAGACAGTTCAGTCTCGCAGCAGAAGGAACTCAGTGAGACTTATCTAACAATTTGAAATCTAATGCACACTAAGCTGTGTGTCAGCTCATTCAGAAACAAACTGCATTGTGCAGACAATCTCACTAATTTATCCCTGTCCCTGCTATCATGGATATGATAAATAGTGATGTTTCTTGGGTATCATCTACAACAGATAAAAGAGGAAAAAAAGTTGGCAACTGGCAACAAGCCTGTCTGAAACTTAATAGAAATGCTGAACCAACGACACGTGAAAGAAAAAAATATTTCAAACGCATGTATGTGGATTTAATCAAACTTAAAATATTTATGTCATATGCATTAGATGAGAATGACAAGAATTATGGTAAAAGGGGATCAGAAATAATGGATACCCATACAACAAATACTTGTTGTTAAATGTGATTTAAATAACTTCATCGCTTCATCTGAAGCACAGGAACAGTCAGTTAACAAGGACACAGCGAACACAAGGAAGCAAGAGACTGAACAAGATAGTAACAGTTAGATATACACAAGAGTACAAGGAGAAATATCTGATTTATTTTATACTTTTATAAATCTTAGGTACCAACAAGGTAAAGCAATATAAGAAAGTTAATTGTGCAAAAAATCTTCTTAATCTTCTTTTTGAGCATGTCATTGTTGTCATGCTACATGAAGAAGATATTAAATATTGTGTAGATGTATTACTAATATGTAAACAGAAGATTCACATCATCATTTGAGCAACAAAGAACATAAAAAACTAAATGTTTCTGATATGACACCTTATCAGACAGAATACACTACAAGCACAACAATCCAGCATCCTGTAACTGGCCTGCTCAGTCAGTGGTTGTGCACAATCTTTTGAGAAAGAGGTGAACATGGACAAATGTTCATCTACAGTTTGTGTATTGATTGTAGCACTTTGTGCATTGGTGAAATTTGGCACTGTTTTTTCCACAGTGAAAACTGGTGGCATTTTAACAGGTGAGTTTTTTTGTTTGGTTTTTTTTAACTCAGATGTATTCAGCTTATAATCTGCCTTCTTAACAATTCTTTCTGAAATTTGCATGTTTGTTTGTTTCATTAAATGGTCTATTTGGGAACCACACAGCATCATAACTCTTGGCTCAATTACCACACCTCATTTATATCCTGCCTCTTTGCTCTTTTGTCTGTGATTCTTCCAAAAACAGAAGAATGCCCACGCCATCTTAATTTCGATCTGTCGTGTAAGGGGTGTCAGGACTGTCCTAGAGAGCACATATGCTGTGTCTATGATGGTGAAGAAGCCTGCGTCCGTCCTGTTTCCAGTATGTCTCACAATGTTTAATTTCATCTTGAGAGAGGGTGTGGAGTAAACCTGTGGTTAAAACTTCTCAGTTAAAAAAATGAGAGATAGTGTGAAAATAAAGTTTCTTCAAGTAAAATCCACATTTACCGCACTCTCTGGTTAGAGTTCTTTGTCTATACTGATTTGTCTTTCCTTCCAGGAAAGCCTGGAGTGTGTCCTCACTGGCGCTTCGACTTCGGACATTGTGCTGAATTTTGCTCTAAAGACAGAGACTGCCCCAATAATGAGAAGTGCTGCTCCAACGGATGTGGCCGTGAATGCATGGCTCCTGTCATAGGTGAGATATGAACAAAGCGACAGCGATCTACAAGATATCTGTTGTTGCAACACATATCAAGCTGCGAGCTGCCAAAAGGCTGTCACTGACCGGTAATTTGTGCAGATGTAATTAAATATAGGAAAATATATACACGAAAATTAATAATTTAATATATGTATACTTGGGACTGCATGAAATTTGAGAAGGTAAGGAGTGATCAGTGAAAAGTAGTGTTAATCTTCTCTTCGACATGGGGGTTTGGTTGGGTACTGAACAACAAAAGCCATTAAGACTTCTTGTAATAATGCTTTATCAGACTGCATACGTTTTGCCTGATATATGGGAAATAGAGTGTAAATTTGGGGTGGCAATATGATTTAAAACTAGAGATCTCCAGGAAACTCATATGTGCTCAACTTATAATCTGCCTGCTTATGGATTCTTTCTGAAATGTGCATTTCTGTTTGTTTTTTTCAAACAGCCAATTTGGGAACCATATAACATCATAACTCGTATTCCCCACAGCTGATCCATGTCCTTTTCTGCTTTACTGCTTCTTTCAAAACCAGAATGCCCACGCCATTTTAATCTTGATCTGTCATGTAAGGGGTGTCAGGACTGTCCTAGAGACCACATATGCTGTGTCTATGATGGTGAAGAAGTCTGCGTCCCTCCTGTTTCCAGTATGTCTCACAATGTTTAATTTCTTCTTAAGAGGCTGTGGTAATTTTTTGTTAAAACCTCTTGGTTAGTAAAATGAGAGATAGTCTAAAAATAAAAATTATTCCAGTAAAATCAACACCGCACTCTCTGGTTAGAGTTCATTGTCTATACTGATTTGTCTTTCCTTTCAGGAAAGCCTGGAGCGTGTCCTCGCAGGCGCTTTGACTTCGGACATTGTGTTGAATTTTGCGCTCATGACAGGGACTGCCCCAATAATGAGAAGTGCTGCTCCAACGGATGTGGCCGTGAATGCATGGCTCCACTCACAGGTGAGAGATGAACAAAACAAAGTGACATTTTAACAAGCAAGTTTCTTTTCACTGAGACGTGTTCATCTTATAATCTACTGCTTGCAGTTTCTTTCTGAAATGTGCATGTTTGGCTGTGTGACAGCCAAACTGGCCATCACACAGCATCATTACACTTACCTGATTTACCACAGCTCATCCTTATTCTGCTTTACTGCTTCTTTCAAAAACAGAATGCCCACGCCATCTTAATCTTGATCTGTCATGTAAGGGGTGTCAGCACTGTCCTAGAGACCACATATGCTGTGTTGCTGATGGTGAAGAAGTCTGCGTACCTCCTGTTTTCAGTGCGTCTCACAATGTTTAATTTCTTCTTAAGAGGGTGTGGATTAAATCTTTGGTTAAATCTTCTCAGTTAATAAAATGACAAGTAGTTTAAAAATAGTTTAACCCTACAATGCCTTTGTATCATATTTGTTACATGAGCTTCTGAGACCTCTATCTCATCAACATGATCAATACTTGCCATAATTTCAAAATGTTATGGACAAAACTCTCTTTTTTTTGTCTAAAATTAACATTGTTGTTAACAAAGAGTAGCCAAAAACTCCCAATGTATCAAATGTGATACAAAAAAATATATAATAAATATATAATAAAAATATATCATACACGACATGATATAGCAAAAAAAAAAAAAAAATGTGGATTTGTTATAAGGGTTAACAAACATCTCAGTTCTAAAGAATTTTCTGACTACTTTTTGATGGGTTGGATCCTACAGGGTTAAAAAGTTTCTTTAAGTAAAGGCCACATTCACTACACGTTCTTTGTCTGCACTGATTTCTTTTTCCTTTCAGGAAAGCCTGGAGTGTGTCCTCGCAGGCACTTTGCATATGGAAGTTGTGCTGAATCTTGCTCTTATGACAGTGACTGTCCCAACAATGAGAAGTGCTGCTTTAACGGATGTGGACATGAGTGCACGCTGCCCTACATAGGTGAGAGATGAATCAGACAGAGTCATAACTGTCATCTTATTTGCCTGGGGGCTGGGGCCCCTGGTAGGCTGCGAAGGTACTTGAAGTGGGCCACAGTTATATAACAGACATGCAGTTTGAAATTATGTACACTTTTGTAGTTGTTATACAGTATTTATATACATTTAAAAAAACAATTAAAACTGTTAAATTTGACTTCAAACTAGAGTTTAATCATCTAGATCTCACAGGGACACAGAATCAGACCAAAGCAGAAAGCTAAGAATATGACATGAACATCACTTGGATGAAAAAGAACATTTGATATTAATTCACTGGGCAGAAATGTCATTGAGAAGAAAGGGAAAGAGGATAATGAGTGAAAAGACAGCTGGGCATAATGAAGTGTATAAAGTCAAAATGCTGAATAACACTAATGTAGACAATGGGAACTGTGACACGTAGGTTTTTAAAGACCATTCAAAACAAATAGCTCCTGTTTATATCAGTGGTTGACAATGACAGTCTTAAAGAAACTACTGCACCAGAAAATACTGTGAAGCAGACAGTCAGGGTCAGTGCATGCAACCAAATAAACAGCATGAAGTTATTATTTACAAAAATAGGTAGCATCACTAAAGTAAAGAGCAGTTAAAGTGAGGTCACATCACAAAAGCTGGTGCTCATTATGTTTAAATTTCAGCTGTCAAGTTTTATGACTAGCATTTAAACACAGGATACATAGCATGCATGTCACTATTTGAGCATCATTCAGAAATAAAATGAAACGTCTTTCTGAAATGTGCATGTTTTTTTTTTTTAATTTGGCATTTGAATAAAACTGTTTTGGCAACCAGACCAGATCATAACTCTTATCTCATTTACAAGATAGCTGATTCACACTTTTCTACTTTAATCTCCCAAGATTCAAAACTATTTTTCTTTCTTCTAGTCAAAAGTCATATATACTACACTTTCTTACTATACTTATGGTTAGGGGGTTTTTTTTTTCCTTACAGTAAAGCCAGGAGTGTGTCCTCGCAGGCGCTTTGGCTACGGAAAATGTGCTGAATCTTGCTCTAATGACGGTGACTGCCCCTATAATAAAAAGTGCTGCTCGAACGGATGTGGACATGAGTGCATGGCTCCATACATAGGTGAGATATAAACAAAGTGACAGTTATCTACAGGATATCTGTTATATCATCCAAGACAGGTAGAAGAAGTCAGAAAAGGTTGTCTCTAACAATTGTGCAAAAAAAGAGAGAGAAAATGTTTAATTTCATGTACATTTACTTGAGATTGTATGAAACACGAAAGGGTGAGAACTGTTACTCTTCTTTATGACCATGTGTTTCTTTGTGTACTGCAGACCAATGACTCACTGCTGTACTGTTGTATGAGACTGTATAAGTTTTGCCTGATATTTGGGAAATAGAGTGTACACTTGGGTGGAATATGATTTAAAACAAGAGATGAATCAACTGGATCTCCAGGAAACTCATACTTTAGTCCAGAAGAAGGAAGTGCAGGAACATCCTTCAGAGAAACAGGGTGGGCCACTGCCTAAAATACAATAAAGTGTTTCACAGTTGTCAGAAACTCTTAGAAGAGATTTTGATTCATTTGCTACAGTTCAGGGTTCAATAAGGTCATGGGATATTTTTCAGAGGGACAACCCACCACAGTCTCTGGTTAGAGTTCTTGGTCTATACTCATTTCCCTGTCATTTCAGTAAAGCCAGGAGTGTGTCCTCGCAGACACTTGGGCCACAGACGTTGTATTGAATCTTGCTTTAATGACAGAGACTGTCCCTATATTGAGAAGTGTTGCTACAATGGATGCGGACATGAGTGCATGGTTCCCTACAAAGGTGATAGATGCACAAAGCAGTCAAAACCCTTTAAATACTTCACCAAGTGGTTACAAGTATTTTGTAACTAATCATATTTTTGGTATCTGTGAAGGCTGGCTGCTGCCCTCTGTCTGAAACCACCTCCATGTGTGCTGCTCAGTGTCCAGGAGGGCAGAAGTGCTGCAGGACAACCGGTGGTCATGCGTGCAGTGAGCCCCGCTGATTAGAAAGTCAATCTACATTAAACATCTTTAAACATTTACTGTGGCCTTCTCTTCAATGCAGTACGTTTTTCTTTCTGTAATATTATTAAGACTTTCTTTTTCTGATGATCACAAATGTTTTTGTAAAGGCAGACTGCGTGGCTAGGTGCTTGATTATATACATCTGTGACAACAGGACTGAAAAAAACACCTTAATTCAGAGAACAGGAAGTGTGGCTCCCTACCTCCTCCTTTTACCTAAAACTACTTCAAAATAAGTGATTTCCTGTCTAAGATTTTTTTTAAAGTTAATATTCATTACTTTTAGGTATCTTTCTTTGTATTTGTTGTTTTTCAGATATGACACCATACTGTCAAACAAAGTTTGAATGTAAAAAAAAAAAAAAAAAAAAAAGACATGTTGAAGTCACTCTGACATAATGTATTTCTGTATCTGATTGTTCCTAGTAGGGAGATAGAAAAGAAGCAATAATCTCTCCATGTGAGCTCAGAGGCTTCAGAGGGCAGTGAGATATCAAATCAGAATAACCAGATTTCATTACAGTTTCCTCACAGTAACATCATGCCTTAATGACAATATGGCTGCACTATGATGTAATGGAGTTATAGTTTCAAACATCTACAAAACAAAGAAAAATAATTCTCAAAACACTGATTGAGTTATTGACATAGCTCATTGTATAGCTTTGTACAACCCTTCTTGTGTGATTCCTGTGGGAAGTAAAGTATCTTGAACTGGGCTGTGAGTGATATGTATTTTAAATTTTGGCCCATCAAGCTGTGGGCCCTCCTCCACAGCAGCCTCAAGCTAACAAGCTAATTAATAGAAAGCAACAAAAATGAAAGCTTAAGTGGGAGACTGACTATCATGCACCTTTACACCACAGATAAAATACATTATTAACACATTCAAAGTAAATGTAACATTCTTCTCTGTAATTGGCAGCAGTTAACAGCATCCAACATTATTAAGGGTAATTTTTTGCTGAGGATGTTTAACACTGTCGTAGATTTGTATAAATGATACCTGCTGCTAAAGCAAAACACACGGCTGTTTCCATTATTGCCCTCTGTTCTTTGCAGGGGAGGAATTTAAGTGCTAAAAGGGGGGAAGCAGAATTAAATAGAACGGACATTTCACAGTTCGTGAGCACAGAAAAACTGCAGAAAAATGCTGAGTTTGTCAGAGTTGCCACATGTAGGATTTCACTCATTCCATTTGGAAAGCTCTGTTGAAACAACCAGTTAAAATCAATCATTGACATCTTTCAGTCGTATTTTCAAATGAAACTATTTTAGTTTTAATCAAATGCAATGATTTGATATATAACAGCATGTCAATAGCAGCATGTGACGTTGGAGCAAAAACTAATAAACAACTTGGATCGGAAGACCAATACATGTTCCCCACCTTGTGGAGAAAAGAAGAAGCTGCTTGAAACTTACCAACCCTTCTTGTAGGATTTCTGTGGTAAGTAAAATATTCTGCAATGGACTGTGTGGTTTGCACAGTGGTGTCCACCCCAAGCACACACCCAACTAAACTGAACAGAGAGGCCATTCTCCACAGCACCCTTAAGCTAACACGCTAAATAATAGTTATTTTGTAGAGTCAAAAAGTCATCTCATCCAGTAAACACTGCAAATCATCACCAGATCATAAAATGTTAGTCTTAAACAGAATAATTATTAACGTTATTTAGGTCACTGATGTGGGATTTAAACCATTTAGGGCCCAACACTGACCCCTGGGGGACACCACAAGCGTAACTTCCTTCTCTGACATGTGAGCAAGAATTAATTTCACTTCACAAATTGGTGCCAGTTTCTTAAAAAAACAACAACTCTCAAATCACTTTAAAACTACTCATCTCATCTATTGTATCAAATGTCTTTCTGAAGTGTGTAAATAATCCAACCGCATATTGCTTTTTTGTCTATGGAGTCTAATAATGCTAGATGGCAATGCGGGCTGGTTCACTGGTTAAAAAGAAAATAAAGCGCTTCACATTTGTCAGATACTGTTGGAGGAGAAATTATTTCACTAAAATGAAGTGAGGGTAAAATGAGATCACATGACAAAAACTGTTGATCATCATAACATTTTTCAGCCATCTAGTTTTATTACTAACATGTAAACACAAGAGTCATACCACAGTACGTGCCATATTTTGAGCATGCTTAAAAAATAAAGCGATATGACACCGGAGAGAGTGTAACTCTACAGGCACAAGGACCCAGCATCCTCTAATGTGGCCTGCTCAGCATGTGGTTGTGGACTGGTGTACAGTATTTGTGCACACAGCAGTACATGTTTTGAGCAAGAAGTGAACATGGACAAGCACTGGTGGACAGTTTGCGCATTGATTGTAGCCTTTTGTGCATTAGCGCACTTTGACACTGTTCTTTCAGCGAGAGCTTGTTGCAAATTAACAGGCAAGTTTCTTTTGACTCATATGTTTTCAACTCATTATCTGACTGCTTACGGATTCTTTCTAAAATGCGCGTTTGTTAAACAACCAAACTGGGAACCACTTAGTATCATAACTCATGTCTCATTTGGCTGATCCGTATCCTTTTCTGCGTTTCTCTTGCAAGTCTAAAAGGTTTCTTCCAGTCAAAAGGCCCATGTACCACACTCTCCCGTTGTAAGTCGTTGTCTATACTGATTTCTCTTTTCTTTCAGGAAAGCCAGGAGTGTGTCCTCGCAGGCGCTTGGGCTACGGACGGTGTGCTGAATTTTGCTCTAATGACAGTGACTGCCCCGACAAGGAAAAGTGCTGCTCCAACGGATGTGGACATGAGTGCATGCCTCCATACGTGGGTGAGAGATAAACAAAGTAACCCCCCCCCAAATACATCCCAGGTGTTTACAGGTATTTTGTAACTAATCATATTTTTTGACTTCGCTGTGATCAGTGAAGCGTGGCGGCTGTCCTCTGCCTGAGACCACCCCCATGTGTGCTGAGTACTGCTATCACGATGGTCAGTGTCCAGGAGATCAAAAGTGCTGCAGGACTACCTGTGGACATGCATGCAGTGAGCCCTGCTGATTAGGAAGTCCATCAATCTGCATTAAACATCACGGCTCTCCTTTTGTTTAGATGGACACATTTTTCTCACAGAGAAAGAGTGGCCTGTTTGCATTTATTCCTTGTTCTCTTTTTTACAACATGTATTCTTACTTCAGTGTGAAAAACACTTAGTATGTCTGTTCCATTTCTAGTTAAAGCCTTAGAGTACGATGCATTGTTTTTGTTGTTTTTGTATGACCAATAAAAATAGCCCAAACCCATATAACCTTGCTATAAATGTGTTTTTAATAGATCCTGGAATTCACAAGCCTGTGGGTTGTTTTTTTTTTTGTTTTTTTTGAGTCCATTTCCCTGCAAAAACAAATGATGAAACGTAGCAAGAATGGAAAGTGCTTCCTGGCAGAACACAAAATGATTCAGACAGACGATGAAAACGTTCTTAGTTTTCTGCATTGTTGCATACTTGTGTCTCAAACTGTATTTTGCTGTTTGTTATTTAATGAACATTTTAGTTTTTGGTAACTTACTAGTTTGACCAAAGAAAGTTGCAACAATCAGTGACAAATTCCTCTACTATGTAATGTCCAAGGAGAAAACTTGCAGTTTGTAGCTGATCACATATGAACATCAAATTCCACATGTGGAAAGCTGCTTTTTCCTTTGTTTTTGTTCCACACTGTTGGCAAACGCGCAGGGGTAAGAATTGCTGACCTGGCAAATACAGAGAGAGGTCTGTGTTTGTTCCTTCAGAGTCTGTCATCAGCAGGGCCAACTATGTTTACACAAAAATGTGGGCACTCAATGGGAAGTAATAATGCTCCAACTCCTGTTTAATTTAGAGTTGGGCACTTTCGCGTCTAGTAATCTGAAAAATGATGTTTGGTAGTTTATTGAAAAGGCAGTAACAGCAATAACAATACAAAACATAGTCAAACATTCAAATGGAGCTCACTGTTTTACAGAAATATTTTTCTAGGAAGGAAAAAAAATGTGTTTAAAAGGCTTAAACAAAAGTAAATGCATGGCAGTATTTCATTTAGTATTTAACATCTACAGGAGCTGCTCAGCCATAGAACCGAGGACCACGAAGCTCCAGGAGCTCAGTTTTAGTGCTGATGTTAATGCCAGAGGTGTTTTGGAGCTCTGCAGTTATTGAGTCAGCAGCTTTAGTGACTTTTAGGCTGCATCACCTCAGCCCTTGGTGACACCCCTCTGAAGATCTACATGTCCAACGATTTGTGGCCGAGTTGTTGTGGCTCCTACATGCTTCCACTTTGTTATATCACCACTTCAGCTGATCATTAAATATCTAAGAGGGAAGAAATTTCATGAACTGACTTGTTGCGGTGGTGGCATCCTATTACACGACCATACAAAGGCAGACTGCTTGGCTGTTACCTGCAGCAACAGGACTGAAAGCACCTGAATTCAGAGAAGAGGAAGTGTGGCTCTGTACTTTTGTCCATATAGTGTATTTGTTATAAGACACTGAAAGTGTTTAAAACTGATGACTTAATAATTCAACAAATAAAAGGTATTTATTATGCTCAGACAATTGCATTCAACATTCAAAACTGTAACCAAAATCAGTGCCAAATAAATATTTGGTAAAGGGCAGCTTGGTTTTACTTGACAACAATTGATATCCTGCGTAGAAACATGAAAAAAGTTCATTTTAATCATTTTTAAGTACTTTTTAGCATTCGTTCTGTTTCACACAATATTCTGGACATCATACTGGAATGAGTTTCAGAGTTTTTTGATGCCCTGTCATGAATGAAGTTTCAATTAAAATAAGCAGTCTAAGAAGAAAAACGTTATGACATCCTGAAGTGACTTTGACTTAGTGTATCTCATAGCGGCAGAGATGCCAAATAAGTCTTAAGACCACTTAGAGACCAAAAAGCGATTATATTTCAGAGGCTTCAGAGTGCAGTGAGATATGAAATCAGAATAACCTGATTTTATTACAGTTTCTTCACAGTAACAGTATGCCTTAATGACAGTGTGGCATTATGATGTAATGAGTTATAGTTTAAAAAATCCAGAAAACAAACCAAAAAACAAACAAACCCTAGCCCAAATCCCCCAAAACTAAGGGGTTTTAAAGCACCGCAGCCCATTGTTCAGCTTTGGCTCCTCTTATTTATCAAACAAGAACAAATCTTCAACTTCCCGTCTACTTTTTCTGTCTTTAGGCAGCAAGAAATTGCTTTACAACACAAATGTTCAACAAATGTATCCGTCTTATTCCATTCAACAACAAAATCCTCAAGTTGACAGGTTTTAAAACATTCGTAGCAGTATTTGTCCCAGTTCTTCCCTGTATATTACATATTTTCCAGTAGTTTCAACACAAGGAAAACTTCCTTTCTAAAAGATGCCACTTGGCATGCTCACAAAGCCTCAGAGTGGCGGGACGCCCCTCATCTTTCGGATGACGTTAGCGATCCGCTTGGCCAGTCCTGGGTTGGGCTCTTCGATCTGGAAGCTCCGCGTTAGTAAGTTGTATAGGGAGCCGTAGCCCACAGCCACTACAGTGCATGTTAGGCAGATGACATTGTAAGGCATGCTGAAGTCTGGAGTGGGCAGATTGACAAGCAGAGGCTCTGTGTAGATGCGGACAAAGTAGCTGGACTCTTCTTTACAGGGAAAACTGGTGAGAGAGGAAAATTTGATCATTCCATGTTCTAGATAAATGTGTCTGTGCAGAAACTCAAACAGTGCATGAATAAAATACACTAAATGTCATTTTCATCAAGGTGGGTGGGGGGTGGGGAGGGCTATATACTTACAAGCTGCTGAAAAGTGGTCGTTCCCGAGTGCTGTTTGTATCCATGGCGACAGTGCTTGGTACAAGAGAACTAATAACTGAAGATCTAAATGTTAAAGACAAGGACAAGGACTTTAGTCAATAAAAGTCTGACATTAATTTAAAATCCTAACAAAAAAAAAAAAAAAAAAAAGCAAAAAGCAAAAATCATTTGAGAAGCAACACATGTGGAGCTTTTTTCAGAAATGTTTGGAAACAATCCTACGTGCATACCCGACATAGAAACCGTGGTTGGGATCGGGTGGGTATTCAGTCCATTTGAGCAGAGCCCTCTCAAACTGCACTGTAACCTCAGTCACAGAGTTTGGAGGAAGCTGGATCAGCATCTCCAACAGGTGGGGCTTCACACGGTCCTTAGATGGCTCGTAGTGGATGTAGCCTAGCAGAAGAAGAAAAACACAAGTGACCAATAATACACTGATTCAATGTTCACACTAGAACTGCACAAACACAAATGCTCTGGCATCTGTTGGCAAGAAAATTGTATTTTAAACAGCTATCAACCCAGTTTTTACAGTCAGTGAATCTCTAGTTTAGACACAGATCACTGGTTTATATAAATGACATAATGGGACAATAGTTCATCAATAACAGCATGTTATTCAAGTTAGAAATGAACACCAACATATGTATTTGATAACTGTTTCTTACAGAAAACATGACTCATGTTCTCCACCTTGTGACAAAAAGAAGCAGCTGCATGAACCCTTACTAACCCTTCCTGTGGGTTAATGTGGGAAGTCAAGTATCTTACAGTGGGCTGTGAACAGTATGACCGACTTACCCCTGTAAGGTCAAGTGTATAATATTTGAAACATGAGTTTTTGAGACCTTTACATCATTAGTGTGATTTCTTTAACCTTAAACCCTTTACACATTTTTGCTGAAGATGAATAGTCATCAATAAATTGCACAGAAATTCTGGTGTAGCAAAAATCATACAAATCAAAACTCATAATAATTCATGGCAGGTTCAATAAAGACTCCAGCTTCAAGAAAATGTGATTTTTCTGGCAATTATTTCATGATTCAGATTTTACAGGGTTAAGTAAAAGACTGAATAATAATACGCATCGTTGAAGAAGTCAACATCAAAAATCAAAGCCTGCAGAGATGCTCACATGTCCCCCAGGACATTTAAGCTAACTAACAAAAGGCAGCAAAAATGAAAATGAAATCAAGTTGAAGGCACACAAGTTCAGCTCAAGTGGGAGTCTGACTATCGTGCACCTCCACAAAGTGTAAAGAGAAAGCTGTGTATTCATTTGCCACTGACAATTTGTGCTTTTAAAGACAACAATTAGCATCATCATGTTGATGTTTGAATCAAGGTATGGGGGTCAGAGGTAGGGGACAGCACCTTCAAAAAGCCACTGAACTGAAAAGATGCACTCATGGACTGTTTCTTTGAGCTGTAAATGCAACTTTCATTTTTATGTGCAGGTGTTTCATGGCAGAAGACAAAGCTGCAAGAGTCAAGTAAACTACATGATAAAAGATCTTTTACTTTTCTTCTTTTACTAAATTAAAAGAAAAGTGTCTAGACTTCTTGAAGTTGCTTCTTTTACTAAATTAAACTTCCTAAGAAATGATTCTGTGGTCATCTTCAGGTCCATGAAACAGTCCAAGTAAGACTTGCAGACATAGAAACAGGAAAATAAAGATTTATTGCTTTACCTTTAGATCAGATCTATTCTACTAAATCATGCCTGTTAATCAGGTTGCTGGGAGGTGGCTTCCTGTTGAATTTGTGATATGCTAATGCTAAATAGCTCAAAGGCTAATAAGCTGTTTTGTAGACTGGTTGAGGTTTATATGTGGACCAAACTGTACATGCAGAGGCCACAAAAGACATACATTTTTGATTTAATCAATAAGTCAGCCACCCCATGATATTCTTATTTCCCACAGTGGCCTTAAGTGAAGTTAAGGACATTGTACCAGACCAATATCCTGTACTACACTGTGTACTCACTGTACAGGATATTGGTCGTCTTTCAAAGGTAAATTGTTTTTGGGACTATGTAAATTTATTAATCTAATTGCAAATTAACAGTGCACACATCCTTTACTGCTTTCTAAAATTACTCACTGGGTTTGTTGTCCTTTCCCTTGCTCGTCACGCTGAGCGTGTGGATGTAGAGACGAAGATACCAAGGCACAGAGTCCAGCAGCAGTACAGGGAAAGACCTGTATGGGTGGTTGTTGTACATTAATGTGTGAATCTCTCCTGTCTGCAGCCCGTATCCAGCCACATAACGCTCAGCATGGAGCAAGGGACGCAGCATTTCACCTGAGGAGAGAAAGTCAGAGTGATTTTAATAATTCACTGGGTGTAAAACAAAAGTGACGATAAAAAAATGGCTTAAAAATTTGTGAAGTGTGCGCATTTTATTATCTCGTTCTTGTTTCATCATACATTCTTCAAGACAATATTCTGACTATCATAAACAGCTTTATACATTATACAGTCTCTACTCTTCTGGCTCACCCTCATTGGACTTCCATCGAATCAGCAGATTGAGGGAGCGCACAGAGCCAAAGGTGGTTTCTTGGGTCAGATCGTACACAGAGAAGGTCCGTCTGTCTCCCAGCACCACTGCCTGGCTCAGCAGGGAAGTGGCTGGGCTGAGCTCAAACTGCTCCCCCTGCAAAATAAAAACAGGTTTGTTCCAATCATAACTCTTGCAGAGCTTCAATAATATATTTGACATTATCTATACATACGAGTAGTGCCATTTATCAACAGATAATCCACTAGATCAGCAACACCTCCATGTTCATATAGCTGTCACAATTCGATGTTTTGTATTCTAAGGTTTGAATTATCTAATGATTTAGATTTGCATATTTTATATTAAAGGAAAAGCAAACCTCAGGGTTGTCTGTGATGTCGATATATAGTTTACTGGAGGAGGCCAACGGACAAGCTTCTGTCAGGGTCCGAGAGAACATCTTGAACAAAGACCACTCTGAGGGAACAGACAGCTTGAATTAACAAAAACCAGGGGAATGTTACCAAAACCCAGATATGGGACAGAGAACAAAAAAAACGTGCTTTCACTTACCTCGTTTGGCCTGTCCAGAGTTGTGCAGGTCAAAGACTGAATTCACCGTCTGTCTCAGCTCCCAGGATGTGGTTTTGCACTGCCAGTCCTGACACACGGACCTGATGTGCACTGCCTGGGAATGAAAACTGCTGTGGAAGAGTTTCTCTGACTTCAAAAGGACAGCGAGACCAGCCTGTTTGGAAAATATAGTGAGGAGAAAACTTAGTACGCTAACACATGGCATTGATGTCCCGTGTTTTTTTAGGAAGAAAAATGCACACATAAAGGGAGGGAGAGAGAGAGAGCGAGAGAGAGACATTTACCTTGGATCCACATGGCAAGAGTTTCTTCCAGGGTGTCAAATTCTCTGTGCAAACAATTTCTCGTGGGAGGGTGGCATAGCGAAGGAAGCTGTGGTCTGTCACTTTAACACACACACACACACACACACACACACACACAAATATTGCATATGCAGTAGAGTGAGTCCTGGGGCATCTGCAGTGCTGTAATGGGTATTCAACTGTCTAACACGCACCTCAGAATAAGACTATCACATGCTCAAATAAAATCTAATATATATATTAAAAAAGAGGCATCCTGAGTACAGGTAAAGCACGCATTTTATTGCAAAAGGTTTCCTTAATGCAAACAGGGCCTGTGTAAAAAGTGTTCATCTGTTTACTTATTCCCAAACAAAAAAACAACAAAAAACAAACAAACAAAAAAACCACACAACTAAACCAAGTTTCTAACAGGGTGCAGCACACCTGACAAGCCTGGCAATCAAATCACCTGTAAAGCCGACAATTTGCAGTAGCATGAGGTGTAAAACCACTAGAAACAACAGTTTAAAAAACAAAACAAAAACAAAGCACATGTCTAGGTTAGATGAGGAAGAAGGTTACTGCACTAAATCTCTGAGACTCAATATTGAAAGAAATTAGCTACACATGGTCGTTTGGAACAAATGAGAATCTTCCTAGAGGTTGCCAACCTTCCAGAATTCCTCTGAGAGCACTTTGAATACTCATCAGTGAGGTTAACATTCAAGCTACCACAGTGTTTGTGACTCTGAGAGACACAAGGTAAAAATGACAGACTGATCTCCAGTAATCTGAAGCACTTTGTGGCAGCTGATGCTGCTAAAGTTGTTTGAATCATAACTGACCAGTGATGGAACAGGGTGACAAGAGGATTACTGCAAGAGGATTTTCTCTTGCAGTAATTCTGTATAATAATGTGATATTAGACAGTTCAATGGTGGCTGATGACACAATTAGCTTTTGCAGAGGTTCATTACTACAGATGATACTCTAAATGCAAAAAGGAGACTGACTGTACCGTTGCCTATTCCCAGGGGTTTGAAGGAGGCACTGGGCTGAACAGTGTTGGTGGAGTCAATGAAGTTCAGTGATGCACAGAAGATGCCTGACAAAACATTGGTTAGCTCCTTCCATGTAGCATCGACACTGGGAAAGGCAGAAAAAAAGGCATGTGGAAATGTTAAAATGATTTAGCAAAGGTAGGTTAGGCAGCAACTACATAAAAAACAAACTGTAGCCAAAACTTGTGGGAGTAGAATTTCTGGCAGTTTTATGTTTAAAATCAATACAGCAAACCATTACGATACTTTGTATAGTGATATTGTATCAATACAGGGTCACCAAATATTGATACTCTGGGAATATAACGAACAAGAGGGTTCATCACATGCACCACCATCCTGAGATGATGTTAGCTGAGCAAACTTGCATTAAATTCAATTAAATTCACATTTAATTGATGTACCATCTGAAACAGATTGCATGTAATTCGATCCCAGACTGATAACAGATTATATCCCTCTTAATGCAACATTTATGACCGGTTTTACTGAGACTGCTGGTCTCATTTAGCAGCAAAAAAACTACCTGAACTGTCTGCTAGTTCGGCATAAGCTTGAGAAACATCACTGTCATTATAAGAACTGAAGGAAAAAACACAAAAACAAAAAACAGCAAGGACGGTTATGGATGAGCAAAACTGGTAGGTTGGTGGTTCAATCCTCTACTGGTCTACTCTGCATGTCAAAGTATCCTTGGTCCACATACTGAACCCCCAGTTGCCATTGATGCATCCATTGGAGTGTCATGTGTGCATGTTAGGTTAAAAATACTAGGGCATAGAAAAAATGTTTACAAAAGCAGGTTTATGAATGTGTTTGTGAATATGTGAATGAGGCTCATAGTAAGAAGGGGCTTTAAATGCTCAGAGTAGAAAAACACCATATAAGTACCGGTCTGGGGTTTGTTTGTTTTTTTACCCCCTTATTAATCCACACATTCATTTCATCTCTGCTGTACTCACTCTGTCACTGAGTCTTGGAACCAGACCCAGAGCTCAGCTCCAGGTGGCGATGGTATAAAGGGTTGCCCCCACTGCATGGTCCTCCAGTAACCTTGTGTGAAAGAGATGTGCAGCTCTCTGACCGAGAATTTGGAGATGACCTGGCCCAGAGACTTGGGAAAGAGCCGGTAGTGGGACACTGAGAAATGTAACAACGTGGTTTAGAGTTAGAAAGAGCAAACATTGTTGTAATTTTGAGAACAGGAGAAAGAAAATGTTATTTAATTAATGTGGGGTGTATTAAACTCGTATAATATTGCTAATAATGAATAAACACTCCTGAAACCAACTAAACAGGAACAGACGCAGATTTTAACAGGAAGTGGACATCAATAAATCAACAAAAATGTGGTAATTTATAAGAGAAGGTCAACTGACGGAAAATACAGATGCCATATCACGTAGTAATCTTTTTAATGTTTCGATCTGACAGACTATAGGAGCATCGAGAAGCAAAATATGAACCCTCATTTCGAAGCATTTAAATGTTTGTCATTTTATACATTATAGAGCTTTTCTGTCCGCTATTCGACAGACTCAAGTATATTCATAAGTTACTTCTATAAGAAGATAAAACATTTACATGTGTGTATTTTCTTATTCGTGTCTAACAGAGTGTTATCTCCCTGCTAGCAGTTAGCTTACCTTTGTTTTCTCTCATGAAGTCTGTGTCCCACAGGGTGCGGAACTGGAAGCTGGCATAAATATCTCCAGAGTGCAGAGGTCTGATGACCAGCTCTTCTTGGAAGTCGTCTTTAGGCTGTGGTACCGACGAAGGTACCACTGTTTCAGGGGCAGAAGTGCCCTGCGCATCGGCTGCAGCATCAACCCCGGCTTCTTTAACCTCGGTTGCTTCCCACCGTCTCCCCTCCACCGCGGGCAGGTCAGCCGTTTGTTCCGCTGTTTGTGCATTATGGTCAACCCCACCTTGGTGGTCATTAACTGGCGTCGTTTCATGAATGTCTGCGACAACAAACACGGACAAACTAAAAAGAATAAACAGCCAAGACCAGCAGCTGCACCTGTGAGCAGCCATTTTTCTCGAGGCGGTGGTTGACTTCCGCGTTAACGCGTCATGAGTAGAACCAGCCAATGGGCTGCTTCCATATGGAGTCATCCTTGGCTGCTTTGTTTTAAGCCTAAATATTTTCTTTAAAAAAATTATAAATACATGCTAACATGGAATATGTTTCTGTTTTATTTTAAGCAAATTCTAAAATTAAAAAAATAATACATTTTAGAAACTATTAGTTTCATGTGAAGGCGGTATGGAAGCGGTATGACAAATTATATTTTATATGTAGATTACATAAATTATATTATATCCATATGAAGACAATAATTTAATCCATAGATAAATGTAGACTATAGTAAATGCACATAATATGTCATATGTCAATTTGTGAATTGTAACCAATCAACCAATTAGAGGCCTGAAAATTCTCAATTAATTTAGCCTGTCAAACGTCTGCTCATCTTAATCTTTCATTTTACAGCATTACCAATGCTGCTTTCAAATATATTAAACCTTATAGACCCTGAATAAATGGTGCGAAGGGCTACTGGTGTCTTGCCAAAACCCATAAAAAAGCTACATTAATAATTAATAAAGGCCATAAATTTAGGTTATCGGTGTGCGAATAAGCATTGTGCTCTGTTGAATATTTGGTCGCGTTGCTGGACAGGGATGGGCATCATCAACCCGTTGGCATCATCGGGGGCAAATCACCCCTCCCTCATCCACACATCATCGCGCACACAGCCCAGACTCACACGCACACGCACACACACACACGCACATACACAAACACACACGGAATTTCGGCTCAGCCATGGCTCCCTGTTAGATGCTCAAAGCGGCTGTTGTCAGAGCGAATTATATCTACTCTCGCTCGCTGCTTTCCTCCTGACCTTGCCTGCCTCCGGTTGGGTTTTTAATATTTTATTTAGGATTCCTGCGCTGCCTCCCCATGGCTACATCGGATGGACTAGACGGCTGTCTGCAGCGAGGCAGATCTCAAAGTGACCCGAACATACTCACCGAACCGGGCATCGAGTTGGCTCACGGCACAGGTAAGATAGGCGTTATTTTGTCTACATTCATCCGCTCCATAGGCGAGTTTTTATTTTTATTTTATTTTATTTTTTAAGGTTGCCGCTTCTTTGGCGTTGCAGACCTCCTTGTTTGCCTAGCGGGATGTCAGAACACTAAGGCACAATTAGCGCATATGCTCCCAACACTGGATGTAGAATATGACTGTAACGCTGAATCGTGGAGCTGCATGTTGAAAACGAATGCCATCTCAGCGTCTGTGAATGGCTGCATTCCCCACCAGATTTGCGCCTTACGAAGACGCTTGTAGCCCTTGTGGCTGATATGGATGCGAGTAGTATTTGGGAATCCGCGTGTTGGCCGTTTAATATGATATTACCGTGTGCAACTTTTACTCTATTGCCTATCTATTGCCTTCCACGCTATCCCAGCCCCTTTATAGTGAACCCAGGCTATTTAGCATCACAAAATCTGCATGCATGTGTGGTCCATGATCCAAGCTTAACGAATGTTGGTTTCCTGTCTGATCCACTGCTATAGCGTTGTTATTAAGAGAGATCCATGGAGGGATTCATGTTTTGACGTGTTGCATTAAAAACAAAAGAAAAAAAGCACATGCTTATCTTATTGAAGGCCTATGCCTAGAGCTCTGTCCCTGTATTGACAGCACTGACATCCCCACCCCATACCAAACTGATCACTGCTGTGATCAATAGCCGACAATCCACGTGATATAGGCTATAGGTGGAAATATACCCAATTTATCATCACAGCCTTGTACTGGTACAATCGGACTGGCCAGTTATTGATCCTTCAGGTGATCTTTCCAATATGGAGTCCTTGTTTGTTTCTCTGTGGGTTAGTCATCTAATGTTACTCATCTTTCTGCTTTATGGAAGAGGATAATGAATTAAACTTTCATTAATGACAGAACACCAGGGAGCACTCATGCCGTGCTCTCCTCTGGTGAGCTCCTGGAAGTGAATTTGGTTGTTGTTGTGCTGGAAGCACTAGTAGCCTATGCATTCACCTAAAATACACTGATTTCTTTTCTTTCTTTTTTTTACGTAAGTGAGACTATTTATGGTCATACTGTGTGGGTTTGGAAAGAGTCATTGCTTACACCCACACATGGCGAGTTTTACGCACATGAATGCTTGACTGAATGATTCAGAAAAAAAAAGCAGAGTAGTTCACCTTTCAACTTATCACTAACGAGACTCGCTTTTTCACATTTCCAAAATCACACCTGCCTGCACTCATCAGCTGGCCATAGCACGTTTATAATGGAGCCTTGCTGAATTCAACCCTCCCAGGGATGATTTAATTCACACATAGGTGAATGTGATGATGTCACACTGGGTCTTTGACACACCTGAATAAACAACGCAGCAGTTTGGCGGATCAGCCAGGCCAGTGATGAGAGCTAAAGCTGTCAGGGAACGCCGAACGTCAGCCTCCATCCCTGGAATATGCACAACTGCATCACAGTTTCAGACACGAGCATGCTACATGAAAGACGGAGTAAATACAGTTGTAACAGCAAGGACAATACCGGTGTCTGGTGGCCCAAAGTACACAGCATTACCCACCCCTTCTCTGCACGATCACCACTGCACTAATGTCTGGGGCACTAAGTAATCCTTTGGCAAAGACTGCCTTTTTTTTCTCCTCCCAATACAGTAGATCTCGCAGCTGCAGAGGCTTACAATGTGTTCATACACTTACTCAATACTGGGAGGAGAGTCAATAGAGACAACAGTTACAGCTGACCATCTCAGAAAATCAGAGCAGTGTTTCCTTTTTGAATGCGGCTGCAGTAATACTACAATACAGACTCGCCCTCTCAAAGAAGGGCAAGTCGATAGGTCTCATTGCAAGTGTCCAACAATGCAAATCCTACTTTCTTTCAATAAAGCGCACAGAGTGACATTGCATTGCTCTGTTGGGAGTTTATCTAAATTGAGGTAACCTCTTTGAGCTGCAGATTTACAAGAATGATTCAAAGTTACAGGAACATAAGTCCAGCAACAGGAGCAGCAGTATAAACACGTTTAATCAGTTCATTTGGACAAGGAGCCCTTAGATTCCCCTGCTAATAAAATGTCACTTTCACTCAAAGTTCCACTTAGTCATTGCAGAATGTCGACCAAGGTAATGGTGTGGAGAGGACACCTTGACGCTTTGCGGACAGGGAGCTTGTCCAAGCAGGGTTATCCCTATGGCTTCGTTCCTCAAAATAATTCTTTTCCCCTGTAGAAAGATGCAAAGCTGGAGAAACAGTGGAGATGAACAGCACAGAAGCTGGAAGTTTGAGAAGAGTTGAATCACACAAATATCAGCACAAGCAGATTTATGGTGCACATAAATCTGCAGTTAGAGACTATTTCTATTATTGATTAAGTTTCACTTTTTTATTACTTTTTTTATTACAAACAATACAATGCACATTACAGTTTCCCTAAGACAAAGTAGTTATCTTCAGACTGTTAAATTCAGTTCACAAAGTTACAAACACAGAAAAGAAGAATATCCTCCACATGAAGAAATCGCTTCATATATCCACAGTAAATTCTAAAAATAAAAAAAATATATTCAGATGTTTTAAATCTTATAAATAATTTCTCTGTTTATTTGACATTTCATTAATTAGTTGCAGCAATTTATAAAGATGGCCAACTGCTCCTTCACTAAACACCATTCTTTGGCAAAAGACTGTAATAATTCATGGTGAAA